>NW_017729014.1:8624414-8624761 GCF_001723915.1 Gavialis gangeticus
TGTCTTGGAGTCATGCCGCTTGGGACCGGGACTTGATGTTCTCATTTTGGGACTGTCCCACCCAATAAGGGATGGGTGGTCACCCTACTGACAGGCTCTGTCCCTGCTCTAACCTAGGACATGGAGTATGTGCTTGCTCTGGCCATATTCCGCCCAGGAGCAGCAGCAGTGGCATGACAGCTCCAGCTGGCCCTGCCTCCAGGGTCAGAGCTGCCATGTCACCGGTACTGTTCCCAGGCTGGGCTGGGACCAAAGCAAGCCTGTGTCCCAGGCTGGAGCATGGGCAGAGCCTGCCAGCACCTGAGCAAAGGTAAGCAGTGGGTAGGGGGGCTGGCACAGGGGCAGAG
>NW_017729014.1:8624777-8637145 GCF_001723915.1 Gavialis gangeticus
GGTGGGGGGGGGAAGAGGCTGTGGCAGGACAGGCCTTGGTGGGCAAATAATGCAAATAGGCATTAGGGATCAAACTGTTTGACCCTGCCACTGCCTCTCCCCTCCACCGTAGTGGTGGAGAGAATGCATTTAAGATGACCCTCCAATACTTAGATTCTATATATAGAAAATTATAACAGTTATAAATGTTCCATATATAGAAACTAATTATTGAGGAGTTGTCTTAAATACAGGGTCATCTTGGATTTAGGTAGATGTGGTATTTTCCAACGTTCACAACATACCTTGTGGCATGGTGGATTGGATATTAAACTGTGTATACTGTTCAGTTCCCAACTTTCCAGGTGGCTTACTGGGTGATCTCAGATGAATTACATTGCTTATTCTTGTGCATCAGTTTACCTGCTAAAATATAAAGTGGGGATGTTACAGCTTTAAAATCCATGGAGGAGTAGTATTATATAAAGAGTAACATATTATGGGAAGCAGTGCAATTTTGTATTAGAGGTTTCTATTGTACTGAAAAAGTGTAAAATAATTTCAAATTCACAGCAAAAGTGTTTTGAAAAATCCAAAACGAAGTCTTTTCTTAGATTTTCTCTTGGAGAATTTTGAAGATTTTGATTTTCATTTTGGTTCGGAATGAAGCCGAATTTTACAAAAATCTCAGAAAACGTGAATGTAACAGAACTTCTGACCTCCGCACAGCTGTAGCCTCTAGGCATGAACAATGTACAGATAACACTACAAGCAGCTGCAGGGAGTGGAAGACAAAGGGACAGGCTCCTGGGAAGGGCTGGTTTCTCTGCTACCTCATTATGCTGCTGTTTAATTCAAAAGCTATGAAGGAACTCTCATTCCAATGCCCATGTTCCCGAGTCCAAACTCGCCTGAAACCATCTCTGTGCACACACGTGTCTGGGCAAGATGGACCTTTTGCATGGAGTGCTGAGTATGTTGTCTCTGTAGCATGAGATAGGTACCACACACAAAAACGCTGTGGAAGGAATGTAACCTGAGAAACCAGAGCTCAAAACAGGATTTTTAATGACTCAGTTCTCAGTATGCACCACCTCATCTTTGGGGAGGGGGGAGGGGGGGACATTAATGCATAGATATAGAGTCCTTATTAACTCTTTCTTTTTATTTCCTTAGTAGGAATCCATACTTTTCTCCCAGGCTGCTTCACTGCTTCATGGCTCTGCTTTCCTGCTAGATAAGTTCACACCCACACGATCAGCCCAGGTATGTAGCAAAGATCCTATTAGACAGCAGTTTAAGGGGGGACCAGGGACAGCCACCAGGAGAATTAGGTGTATATACACAAATGCCAGAAGCATGGGAAACAAGCAGGAGGATCTAGAGCTCTTGCTAGCGAGCAACAACTTTGACCTAGTGGGACTAACTGAAACCTGGTGGGACTCTTCTCGCGACTGGGTGGTGGGAATAGAGGGCTATAGGTTGTACAGGAGAGACAGAGTAGGGAAAAAAGGTGGAGGAGTTGCTCTCTGTGTCAAAGAACAATTCACATCTTCCCTAATTAAATTAGGGTCAGAGGATGGTCAAGCAGAGACTCTGTGGGTTAGGATCCAAGGGGCTCGGGGTGAAAGGGATCTGGTGGTAGGGGTCTACTACAGACTGCTGCACCAGGAAGACGAACTAGACCAGGAATTTTCCAAGCAGCTCAAAGAGGCCGTGAGATCTAGTGATATGGTAGTCAAGGCAGAGCTCTTCAATGAGTTTTTTGCCTCTCTCTTCTTAAATGGGAATCCAGACGAACCCTCAACATACATCATGGACACCAACAAAGGAAACATCAGCTGACCAACGGTCAGTGCCGACATGGTAAAAAGACACTTGGAGGGACTGGATGTATTCAGATCACCAGGGCCGGAGGGACTCCACCCACAGGTAATGAAGGAATTAGTGGGGTCATAGCTGATCCACTGGCAAGGATCAGGATCACTGAGCATTCATGGTGTTCGGGTCAGGTTCCAGAGGATTGGAAGAGGGATAATGTCGTCCCAATCTTTAAGAAGGGGAGGAAGGAGGATCCAGGGAACTATAGACCAGTCAGCCTTACCTCTATCTCTGGGAAAATCCTAGAAAAAATTATCAAGGAGCACATCTGTGGGAGCCCGCTGGATAATGTGATGCGGAGGGGTAACCAACATGGGTTTTTAGTAGGCAGGTCCTGCCTGACTAACCTAGTTTCCTTTTACGACAAGGCCACCCATTGTTTAGATGTTATCTATCTGGACTTCAAGAAGGCCTTTGACAAGGTATCCCATACCATCCTTACAAATAAACTGAGGGGATTTGCCATGGATGATTACACGATAGATGGGTAGCAAATTGGCTCAAGGGTTGCACTCAGAGGGTGGTAGTGGATGGGTCAGTGTCAACCTGGAAAGATGTGGGCAGTGGAGTCCCTTAGGGCTCAGTTCTGGGGCTGGTGCTGTTCAACATCTTCATCAGTGATTTGGATGAAGGGGTGGGAAGCACCCTGTCCAGATTCGCAGATGACACAAAATTATGAGGTGCAGCCAATGCCCTGGAGAGGAGGAACCAGATCCAGGCCAATCTAGATAGGCTGGGGAAGTGGGCAGAGAGCAACAGGATGCAATTCAATAAGGACAAGTGTAAGGTGCTGCATCTAGGGAGGAAGAACTGCCAACATACCTACAGGCTGGGGGCAACCTTCTCAGCTCCACTGAGGCAGAAAAAGATCTTGGAGTCACTGTTGACTCCAGGATCAACACGAGTCGTCAGTGTGACGAAGCAGTTGACAGAGCCAATCGCACCTTGTCGTGCATCCATAGGTACTTCACCAACAGGTCCAGGGAAGTGATTCTCTCTCTCTTTGTGGCACTGGTCAGACCACAGCTGGAGTACTGTGTCCAGTTCTGGACGTTGCAGTTCAAGCGGGATGCGGACAACCTGGAGAAGAGCCACTCACCTGATTAGAGGCCTGCAGGGAAGGCCCTATGGGGAAAGGCTAAGGGACCTTAACCTCTTTAGCGTCTCCAAGAGAAGGCTGAGAGGCGACCTTGTGACGGCGTACAAATTCATAAGGGGAGAGCAACACGAAGTAGGTGACGATCTGTTCACCAGGGCACCCCCTGGAACGACAAGGAACAATGGCCATAAGCTACTGGAGAGAAGGTTTAGGTTGGACATTAGGAGGAAGTTCTTCATGGTCAGGGTTACCAGGATCTGGAATGGGCTTCCAATGAGCTCGCCCCATCTTTGGGGGTCTTCAAGAGGAGACTGGACAGGCATCTGGCTGGGATCACATGACCCCAGGGTTGGTGACTCTTTTCTTGCCTGCCAGGGGCAGGGGATCAGGCTAGATGACCCACTGAGGTCCCTTCCGACTCTATGAATCTAAATCTATGGGTTAGCCACAAACATTACTTTCTTATGAGTTACACACATTTTGCCAATTCAGTTTCACAACAGTTTGGTTCTAGATTCTTTGCAGGTTTTACTAGTAAAGCTTAGAACAGGATCTGACCCACTAAGGAACAAGTCCAGTAGTGATATACAAGGTGGTGTGAGATTCACATTGGAAGCCTGGCTCAAGTCCTACTGAGACCCTACTGCATCAATGGAAACCCAACTTAAGTGAAATCAGCATAAACCAAGTTTTATCAGTTTGGTATTAGGGGATTTGTAAAAGAACGGGGCTTACACCTGTCTTGTATTTAACTGGGATTAAATTCAGCTTCCAAAATTAGCGGTGCAACAACACTATTGATTTCAGTTCAGGCTATGACTTAGTGACTGAACTCAGTAGCACAAAGATTTTGTTTTCATACTAGCCTAAATCAGAAGAGTATGCATGGACTTCCATGGAGCTACATCAGCATAAGACAGAAAAATCAGGCTTAGGGCAGACATACTTTCTTATCCTTCTAGTCACTACAGCCTGTTTCAGATACCTGGTGTAATTCACATTAACCACGCAAACCCAAATTAGTGCAAAGTTACACCACTCATGCCATACCGTCCCTGATGAGTATGACCTATGGAGCTTCGTGGAAGATGCTCCACCCAGGCAGGATGGTATCTGGCCTAGTGTGCCAACTTGCAAATGCTGTTCCCATTTTGTTGTGATTCCGGGAAAGCGAATACCAGATGGAACAAACTGATTTTCAACAGGCTGCACTATAGCTCCTGACACTTTGTTCCCAATGACGTTCACCAGTGCTTGAGTCACAAAAGGGTCCCTCCTCTCCTGGCTCATAGCTGAGATTGTTTGCACAGTACTCAGTCACCCGAATGAATGGCTGTCTAGAATTTTTTTTAAGGGATGTGACCACTGTAGAGTTCAGACACATCAGAACATCCACTGTTTGTGCAACTTCAAAGTATTATCTGAAAGCACTATATTTGCCTCTCAAACATTTCCTCATACTTCTATGCCCCTCCTGTTTGCCAGTACCAGGCATTGCACCATTGGCGTCCAAAGGCATTTGAAATGCCCAGGAAACTGTCTAAGTAAATACCATACAGATAGTCTAAAATGGAGCAATCCCATCTGCTGGGCCTCTCCAAAGCTGACATTTGGTTATGACCATCACCTCCTAATGTGCAGATTGCACCTCCAACTGAAGACAGTGCCAAACATGTTCTAATTTCCATGTGTAATATTTAACTTGGAAAGGCTCAGTGACAACTGCAGAGTAGACGTTAACAACCAGTTTGAATTGCTATTAGCATGCCAGAAGGAGGGGGTGGGTAGGGAAATACAGGACTAAATGAGCTGTGGACTGTAAGCAAGAGGCCATCTCGACCTCCCCACCCCCCCAAGAAAGAAAACAAAACAACAAACCAACCAAACAACCAACCAAACAAACCCCTATACACAACCCCATGATCTGTAAACAGTAAGCAGTACAAAAGACAAATCAGGAAAAGGGCTAGTCAAATAGGGCAGTAGGCACATAAGAACAGATCTGGGAGACTAAGACCAATAACATACTTCTGTTAAAAGAAACAGAGCCGTCTTGGCTGGCAAGATGTGACGTGCTTAAAGGAAGAGTACAGTCTATAACAGGGGAGGGAAATTTTTTTGGTTGGAGGGCCACTTAAGGAGTTTTAGTGAGCTGTTGGGGGTCGGGGGGGAGGGAAGCAGGGTATGTTGACTCAGCCCGCCGGGGTGTAAGGGGCAGAGGCAATTGATCCTATCTGGGGACGCTAGCCAGAATGGGTGAGCAGGCAGGGCCTCCATGGAGACTGCCTCAGGACGCTGCAGGCAGGAAAGGATGTGTGGGGAATGGATCATGGCTCTGCCCTGGGTCCCTGCCCCGTGCTGTCACTGCCCTGCGATCCTGGCCTTGCCCGCCTGCTCCATTCCTGGATGCTGCTCCCCACCCACCTGTAGCCCCTTCCTATCAGTGTGCAGAGGTCCCAGGGCCAGTCTCCATGGAAGCACCCCCAGTGTTGGGTGCAGGGTGGATGGGCCGGGGTGCCCAGGCAGTGGAGCCAGGTTCAGTGGCAGCACCGCGCACCCCGTCCCACTGCACACCTGGTGGGAACAGCTGCACATGCCATGGCCCAGGCTGCCCCCACAACTGGGTTGGGCAGAGCCAAAGACCCGCTGTGGCCTGGATCCAGCCCACAGGCCATATTTGTCCACCCCTTGTCTATAATATCCTGATACCATTGAAGTGTTACAGTGGTCAACTGGCTGTGAGGGATTGTTGGCCCCAGAAATGATCAGCCAATGAGACACAGCTCCAATGAAGTAATGCTTAGACTTAGCGTTTTCATTGGCTGGATGCATGGATCCTCTGCACCCAGCTGAAGAGAGCTGTGGAGGTCGGGCTCTGGAAAAAGCCAGAATTTCCTTGCTCTGAGACTGAATTGAGTGTTCACAAAGCAGTTACAGCATTTTAAAGTCCAGGGACAAATAAAGAAAAGTATCTCACAGCCACTGAGTTTGGGTAATTGCTACTAGGAAGCCCTGCTTTGGCCACTAGCAGAAATCGGCTGCTTCACTCACTGAAGAAGGTTTATGGTCGTGGCTCCACGTTCCACTCAAGTGGGAGAACACTTGAAGCAGGCAAACAACTGCTCAAGGGATTTACTCGGGATTTGCAAAATTACAAAGGTGCAAGAGTTCTTCAGAGTGAGCTTACTGAGAAAAGAAGATAAAAATATGCTTCCCCTTTTGTGGTCTGATCTGCCCCCTGCTTATACGAGGGCAGGGCCTTTGAGATCATTATGGGTATAGGTGAAGGGAAAGTTGGCTGCTAAAGGTCTTGAAAGACACTTTGAAATTCAGAAGATGGCAAATACAAAGGAGAAATGTATAATACAAGAGCTTCTGATATAGAGACGGACATCAATAGAACTATGCTGATTCATATTGACAACATGTGGCCTATGGGATCCAGCCACATAGGGCTCCTTCTGGGCTGCCTATGGAGGGGCTTGGGAGTCAGGAGGGAGATGTGGTTAGAGCGAATAGGCTAGAAACTATGTATAATAACCACATTCAATCCATGAAGCGGAAATGGCCATATATACAGAGGCTATCACTCTGCAGCAATTCTCCCCCCCGCTATGTTGCGAGGACACCCCTGATGTCAACCCTGCCTTTGCTGAGGCTCATATCAAAGAGAAGGATTAGGACTAAGGCATCACAGGTACCTTATATCTTTCCATAAGCTCTTGAAAAGAGTGAGGAAAATGGGAAGAGGCCCAATTTGCTGAAAGGGCAATGAAGTGGATTCTGAAAATGGAGGCTGTGGGAGATGATTCCCACATCCAAATACTGTGATCTGTGCCAGCCCAGCAAGGAAGCATCATTAGATGGAGGTTACTAGACTGTTTTGTAAGGCCTTCAACACTGCTCACTGAATTTAGCCTGTACAAATGAGCAAAGCTAGGCAAGGAGAGGCAAAGTGACTGACCCTATCAAAGGACATAGAGCACATCAGGACAGAAGTGCAGATTTCCTTTGCCAATGCATGCTCATCAAACCCACATGTGAAAAGGAAACTCATCAAAATCAAGGACAAACTGAAGCAGAGAGAAGTAAAGCCATCAACCCTGCCAAGGGACACTGGGCAAATCAGGATATTTCCTGTATTTTTATTCATTCACCAATACACTCTCATCAAACCCACACATGCAGTGGAAACTCATCAGAATCAAGGAATATTAGGCAAGAAAGAGAATATAGGAATGGCAAGATAGATTCACCCAGCAATTCACATAAGCCGCAACTTAGAACAGGAAGTTTCCGTCATGAACTTTCAATTTGCACACCAGGTTAAACCAAATGCATTAAAATGAAAGAATGGAAAAAGCAGTCTCTGTATGCCACCCACTACCAGAAAGAGTCTCGTGTTGGTTTTTTCCTTGAAATAATTTCCCTTTAAAATGTTACGTGTATTTCTAATCGCAGGCACTGGCTTTTGTCTGTCTCTCTAACTTAGAATTTACACCCCAGCAAACTGAGTAACATGCATGTCTGCCAGAAGCTGGAGAATAGGGAGCAGAACAGTCTTTGCTCCAAGTAAATTTAAAACAACAGCATAAGACCTCTGATGACCCTAGGTCGGAGAACAGGGTCCTAAGTCACTCCCACAGCAGGTCCTATGTTCCAAACTTTTTACTACCTCTTTGAAAAACATTGCTTCAGGCTTCACGTCAGGACCACATTTGTATAAGTCAATGTGGAACACTGTTCCTGATTTTTCAGTCTAACTACACTTCCAAAGAAACATCATCCACCGAGGGATTACTAGACTGGATCAGGACGGGAGCGCAGCACCCTGCCTCTGACAACAGTTGGTACCAGATGTTCCAAACGAAAGTGCAACAGACACTGGAGGAGACTGTTACAGAATGAACTGCCCTCAAGTGCAATCTCTTCCTAATCCCAAATATTTTAAGGCGTGTTTACTGCCTTTCCAAAATTCTCGGGAGTTTTGTTGTTGCTTTGTTTAAAAAGGTTACTATAACAACCCTGGATATTCTGGGTGGCCACACAAACATCCAATCCTGTTCTGAAGCCTGTGGCAGCGACATAGGCTGATTATGTCTCATGCTGCTCAGCTATAAAGCCAAGTTTTAGATTTTGTACCAGGAAAAAGAGAAGGACAAAAAGAAAATGGACCTTCCTCACCTCATCTCTTCAGGTTTTTTTTTTTCCGTGAATTTATTGCCAGTGAAGGAAGTTGCTTTGACAGCCCTTGTACTGGAGTTCTTTGTTTGCCCCCAGAACAGGTTCAGCACAGGCTACGACAGGGTGAGCTTCAGCCACACGGCCTCACCCATGCGCTCCAGTCCACGACTCCAAGAGGCCGGCTTTGGAAACACACATGTCATTGTCTCCATGACTGTACAGTTCAGGGCCCCATGTGCTGTGACTTCTGGTAAGGGTGACAAATGACAATTAGGACCAAAAGCATGTGGTTTCACTAAGGTGAATACTTGGGAACTAAAGACACAACAATCAAGAAGTACTACAAGCAAAGATCAGACTGAAACCGATGCCTGCTTCCCTACAGTCCCAAATCAACTTCACAAAAGTCCTAATAAGACTAGAATTATTGATTATGCCATGGGGCACATTTATGATCATTATTATTCCTGTTGTCATTGTTTCCCTGCCATACTGCACACCCAGCTTTCTGCCACTGGGAGTCGGGAAAAGACATAATACAAGTGAATATAAAAGTGACTCTTCTACTTCTCTCACCGGCACAGAACAAGCTGTACGTAACATGTAAACAGAAAAATAAATACATTTTTGGTGGTTTATTTTTGTTGCAAGAGAACATATTCTTAATCTGTAATTTTTGTAGTTTTATGACAGTACCATCTCTTTCAGTTGCAATGACTAGTGTTTCTTGCCGCAAGGAGAAGGGCAGTTTCCCAGGTTCTTACTGGAAAGCATTCTTGGGAAAGGAAAGTGTTCATTGTTTAAGTGCTGTTCTAATGTTTTAATAGTGGTTTTATCCTTTGTATATTTGTAATAACCCAGGCCATTTTATTGCTTGCACTTTATCCTTCTAAGAATAATTATATCAATATGATTCTGACACTGTACAACTCAAGAGATTCCTTTTTTTCCTAGGCATTCCTCTCATTCAGAAGACTGAAAACAAGAGTTAATTGTATGTTCATAGGCTTCACAAATTTGTGAAAACGCTGCTGTGCAATGCAATAAATAACCTAATAAGAGTTGGTAATACAGGATTGTTCTGCATCATGTTATTTTTAAATTTGAGCTTTGGGGCTTGAAAACATGAAATAGAAAATCAGTAAATATCTGCCATGTTTTGCAAGTGAAAAAGTTTATGTATGTATTTTGTTTTCTGTCATACCACGTAATAGTTGTAGACATTCTCATACACACTTAGGAGTAGTTGTAATTTGATGCTCTATGTAGAGCTATAGATTCATACCCCTGAACATTTGATATATGAAATTTAATAAAGACTGTGACAAGCACCTGAAATATTTAGATGCCGAGAGAAACTACCCAAACCAGGAATCTTATTACATTTTATTTATTAAAGTCTCAAAAATCGTATTATCTTTTAAAGACTGCCCAGACAAATTATAGGGTTTTATGCAGAAGAACAATATAGTTCAATCCTTCGGCAGTTAACTGTCTTTGGCTACTGGAATAACCAAGCAGTGTTGTACAAAACCAGGCCTCATTTTCTCCCCATCTGACATTCTGTTTATAATATAACCTACCTGTTTTGGTATTTCTAATGTGGTTCACATGATCCATATTTAACTCGTTCTACCTGCAAACTTCAACACTTTTTGTTTGTTCTGTTGTGTTATTATAGTAGCACCTTGAGGCCTCAAATCAGATCAGAACCTGTTATAATAGGAACCATATTCCCAGGAGACAGTTCTTGCCCTGACCACTTTCCCAAAAGTGGGAGGGGATGCAGTCGTATCTACACAGTCAGCTTACCATGCCTGCCAGTGGCATTCCCAAGCCTGCTGCACTGCCCTGGGCAGGCTGTCTCCTACAGTGGAAGTAGTGTAGCTGCACCTTAATCAGCATGGGAGCAGACATAACTGGCCTGCTCAAAGTATTGAAGAGATGAGAGGATGTTGCTTCCCATCTACAAAGTAGCCTGCTTAGAGCAGCTTAGTGTGCTTGAGGGTACTGTAATATTATTTACCGTATAGAGATGGTCCCAGCAACTCACCCACTGTACACACAAAAGGTTAGTGGCAGAGCCCAGGTCTCTTCAATGTGAGTACACGTGGTTCTACGTCACTCTCTTTTTCGCATGGTCTTGACAGAAATGTAACATCCCAGAATAAATGGGCAGGTCTTGCATTTATATGTAATGTGGGTTTTTTTGTTTTTGTTTCTTAATATCTAAGTGATCTAAAAGCCTCAGACCAGGCAAAATACCTGTCTGCCCCGCTCCTGGGGGTCTTCTGCAGGAGTGTCAGCTACTGTCCCCACATAAGTTCACTACTTAAAATCAAGATAGGGAAGTGGTAGAGCTACTCCTCAGCTGTTTATAAATGAAACCAGAAGATTCTTTGACAAGATAGCATTTCCCTTCCTTTCCCTTCCTCTTACACTGCTTGCTCTAACAACAGAGGATTTTTAGTTTTGGCCCTTGGTCTATGTAGTGGTCAAGGGTTTTAAAAGGAGCTCATCCTCAACAGAGTATACAGCAAATTCTCTTCCAGATTACTGACTGTGCATGTGTGTGTGTTCTTGCATATGTGCACTTTAAATGGAAGAGTGAGGTTTTACACAAGTGCTTTTGTATGCATATACTTAAAATGTCACTAGATAACGAAACACTACTGGAGACAGGATACCAGGCTAGGCGGACCACTGATCTGACCCAGCACAGACTTTCTAATGTTCCTGCATTCTTTAAACAGTCGATGGTACTCACAAATATGTAACATGATGCCTAGGTTTTACAAGGCCAGTAAACCTCTTGTTCCTGTGTACAGTAAATGACTACTGTTGTGCAACTCATTCTACAGAGCTCTTAAATCCTTATGCAGACTAGTAGCATGTTCAACAATGAAGCCTCCGGAAAGCATGCAGTCTAGTGGTAAGCAAAAACGGTCCAACAATATGTCTATGTAATGGGGCTTTCTCAGGGCCAGTCTGCCATTGGCCTGCCCACCTGCTTCTGGGCTAACCGCCCACCTCCTTTCCTGCCACGCCTGGTTGTTTCTTAATTAGTTCTGTTCTAATAAGGCAGGAGGCTGCCCATTCTTTCCCCGATGCCAGGGGGCACTATCTGTGGCTCTGTTCCTCCCCTACACTGCAGCCCAAGCCTCGCAGATGGCATCCAGGTGTCAGAATGCTTCTGGCCTACAGCTGGACCAAGCTTAGCCCTCATTGTCAGGCCTCAGACACACGCATTCATACCGCCCTCCCCTCACTTGGGCCTCTCACACTCCACCTCTTCTCACAGGGTCTCTTTCCCGCATCAACAACTTGTACCGCTTTGCTCCCTCTCAGAGTGGGTACCTTCGGCCAAAGGCTTTACCTAGCACACACCTTGGGTGGCACACATGTTATCATCTTTTGGGCCTCTCCCATGACCCTCACTGAGGTAGTGGCTAGCCAGTTACCTGACCGGGGCCAAGCTTGCCCTGGCCCCTCCTGGGGCAACTCTATACACATTCACACACCCATGCTGGGCTCCCAGCCCTCTCCTCTTGTTTCCCCCTTACTGGGGCTCCACTTCTCTGCCCCCTGTCACTGGGGCCGTGGGGCTTCCTTCCCTGGTGAGGGCTCAGGTGGCCATAGCTGTGCCTGGCCCCGCCTAGGCCTTACACCCTCTTGGGCTCAGGTGACCGTAGCTATGCCTGGCCCCTTTGTACCCACAGTGTTATGGGGGCTAGGGGTTAAGGTGCCCTGACTGGGACTTCCCCACCATGATGCAAGACGGACTCGAGGGGAACGCCTCCAGACTTCAGGTTGGGGAGGACCGGGTTAGAAAGCTTTTGGAGGGGCTGGACGTGTTCAAATCAGTGGGTCCAGATGCTCTCCACCCCAGGGTGTTGAGGGAGCTAGCAGGGGTTATTGCAGGGCCCTTGGCATGGCTTTGTGAGCGCTCATGGTGCTCGGACCAGGTGCCAGATGATTGGAAGATAGCCAACGTGGTCCCCATCTTTAAAAAAGGGAGGAGGGAGGACCTGGGGCAACTATAGGCCCGTCAGTCTTACCTCAGTCCTAGGGAAACTCTTTGAGAAGATCATCAAGGAGCACATCTGCGATGGGCCGGCCTCAGGGATGATGCTCAAGGGCAACCACCACGTTTCATTGGGGGCAGGTCATGTCAGACCAACCTGATTGCCTTTTATGATCAGGTCACAAAAGCATTGGATGCAGG
>NW_017729014.1:8637557-8641335 GCF_001723915.1 Gavialis gangeticus
GAGTCATCTGAGCCCAGTTTTTCTCCTGCTCAGGCGGGGGGTTGGACTTGAAGATCTACAAGGTCCCTTCCAACCCAACTTCTATGACTCTATGACCTGCCTTTCACTGGGGTGGTAACTGGCCTGGTATTTCCTGGGGGTTCCTGTGCCACTGGGAGTCCCACCAGGCCACCCACTCCCAGCAGGGTGCAGTTTTAGGTCATGCCCAGGACCAGGAGCCTACAAAAAATCCCCTTAAGATCCTGTCCTTACCTCCATGATGTTTTGTACAGCCTTTCAGCCAGGCAATGTTTCTTCCTGGCCTGCTCAGCATGCATGCCAGGGGTTGCTGATGCCTGGTCTATATCATTGCTGCCTGACCTTTTTGGCCTGTGGGCCAGATGAGTAGTGCCATGTCTGTCTGTGGGTCAGATCTAGTCTGTGGGCCCAATCTGGTGGCACAGTGCTGGCCCAGCCAGGGCCCAATACAGCTGCATGGAAATGGCTCAGTCAGGTCTGATAAAGCCACTTAGGTCTGAGGCCTGATGCAGCTGCATGGGAATGACCTATCTAGGCCTGATGCATCTGGGTGGAGCTTGGAAATTTGGAGAAAGGGGAGCAATTGCCACTGCTCCCCCACAGTCATATTTCTGGACCTGTGGAGAGACCCACAAAGTGATTGCATGGTGGGCTGGGGGTTGAGCCTGAAATGGCTTTAAACTAGCTACTCTGGATAGCAGCAATACTACGTACAGCTGCAGTTTCATGGAGTTCAGAAGAGGCAAGCCACTGAAATATTTATCCAGGGTTTTGGACATGTTTTGGATGTCACACTGCATTCTACACAGACGTAGCTATCAGCATCCAAGGTAGCTCGGATGGGTTTATTCATGTTTCAGTCACACCTTTGATTGCTCTTTTACCTGCGTATACAATGGGTTTCTTGATTCTGCAGCGGTGACCGGTAAGAGATTACCTGTGTGTTACAGCTGACGCCAAAAATTATGATTATCTCTTAATAGATAATCTAAGCACACTTTGATACTATATTCTGCAGAATTTATTATATACAGAGTTGAAAATAATACACGCCCACACAATCTAAAAATACGGAATAAAGTTTCCTCTCTCAGTTTCTTTCTTGTTTCCTCTGAAATGAGAGTACCATTATTTTTCCTATTCTCCTATAAAGCCATGTGCTCTGGGTCCTTTACTGTACAATCTTGGTTAAGCACAGTTCTAGTTTTGGGGGTGCTTTGTGTCACTTACAGTTCTTTCTGTTAGACCACTATGAACAGCAGAAGACACTGTCTTCAGCCCACAAATCAAGTGCTTGAAAATACATATACAGCACTATGGTTATAGTAGATGTATATAATTTGTAGCTGTTTTGCACCGTGTAGAAATGAATTTATCTTGGAGTATTTTCTGTATGACACAGGGGCCATGTTTACACAAGATGCTTCTCTCACCGGCACGCTGATTGCTCAGTAGCCCGAGACTAGTGCACAGTAGTGTTGCGTGGCAGAAACTGTGACACAATGCTACCGTGTGCAGTAATCTTGGGCTAATGCACAGTCAGCATCACAAAAAGGCCATTTGCCGGTGCTAGCAGTAACACAGGTTACTGTGCAGTCATTTTGTACTAGTGGTACTCCTGTATAAATGAGTACTAAATGACTGGGCAGTAATGACTGCACAGTCAGTGTCTTGTATGGACGCGGCCAGGCAGTATTACATTTAGCCCCTCACTCCAGATTATTTCAAACTCTTCTGAACAAGCCAAATTAAACGTCAAAAGATTATTGGATATTGACTGCTTTGGAAAATACAGTTTAATGAGGATTGTTTCATGAGAAAATGGGGATGTTAAAAGCACAAAGCACTTTAAAGCCGCAGAGATGGGTGGGGCCTTATTTTAGCAGGAGTGCTGCAAGAACTATTTTACAGCTCCTGCCAAGAAGAAAAACCTTACAACAATGGCACGAATGGGGCGAAACCCAGACAGAATTACTTGGCACACCGAGGAAAAATCCCACAAGACTTTGGGGCAGTTCTGTACGTTCTATTGTACTGACATGTTCATGCCTAATGTATAGCATCTTCAAATAAAAACCCCATGAGGCAGGTGTGAGAGAGCCCCAATTTACAGATGGGAAAAATGAAGCAGACAGGATTTACCTGTGGCCATAGTGGGAGTCAGTTCCAGAGCTGGGATTAGGCACCTAGAATACCAAAGTTGAAGACTGCTACAAGCTTTACTGAATTTTGGTAATTTAGGAAAATTCTTTGACACAGAGATCACCTTCTTCTTGTGTGTGTGCATACAGCATCTAACAAATGGGAGTCCAATCCTATTCTAAGCACTAACAGAACATACGTAGTAAAACTCATCATGTTAGGATAGCTAAGAAGCAGAGGCTACGCTTCACTGTACATGAGGAATACCACTGTCACATGTACGCTTCATTACATTCTCCCACCCCCAAAAGAAAAACAATTTAAATTCAGTGTATATAAAGTATTCCTGCTAACGTGGGACAGGAGACTGGCACCATCCCAACTGCTAGTACAGCCAAGAAAGAGAAAAAACAGATGAGAAAAAGTCTGAAACAAGGCATTTGTGGTCTCGCAAAGTGAAGCAGACAAACCTATTGTAAGCTGTCTCCATCCTGTGGGGTAGGACAGTCCAGGCTGATTTATGATCCTGGTATTTATCACTAACACACATGAAACACATTATCATCAGAAATAAATCTCCTAACATGCACAAAACATAGTTATGATATAAGGATGCATATGGTAAACTAGGTGAATGTTTGCAGTTAGAAATATTGTAGTAAAGCCAGAGCACATCTTTGGGCCAAAGAGCGTGTTTATTTGCACTACTGTCCATCAGGAAGCTGGAAGACATGAGATACTGGAGTAGCCGTTCCAGAAAGATGTTCCTCCAATTTAAAAAAGAAAAGAGAAAATTCAGGGCTGCTGAAAGGTTCTGGATTGAGAGTCCCTGGGAGCAAAGTGCTACCTGAAAGAAAGACCAGCCCTGTGGTTATGAACTGACTTAATACCCAGGGGACTTGAGCTCAGTTCGTAGGCCTGACACAGGCTCCTTGCATGACCTCAGGCAATTTACTTAATCTCTTTGAGGCTCAACCTCCCATCTGTTAAACAGGGATAATTGCCCATCCTTAGTCTATTTCATAGATTATGAGGCCAGAAGGGGTCATTGTGATCATCTAGGCTGACCTCCCACATAATACAGGCCATAGGACTTCCCCAAATCAATTCTTAAATGTAAACGCTATGGGACAACACCTGTGACTTACCATGTGCTCAACAGCAACTAGCACAAGGGGCACCACATATTGGTGGAAGATTACTTATTACTGTAACACAAAAACCAAATGTCATTCAAAGGTCCTGCACAGCAGAAAACTTCTCCCTACAAACAGCTCCGACGACTTTTCTCAAACCTCAGCTGGCTGACAGGGTATCTTAGGCCATTTTACTACATAACTGTGTCTGCTCTACGTGTTTCTGCCAACACAGCTAAGTTGGTTAGGGATCACACCGCTCCATGCCTTGTTGATATGGCGAGGCCAGTAGAACCACAGGCATGGCCTCTGCCTTCACTGCTGATTCAGTCCCTGGTCTCATAGTGTCAATTCTGGCAGCTCCTAATGATGTGGACTCCTGCCCAGCAGGACCTGGGCCAAAACTCACAAACTCATTTTTTACAGGTCACAAGATGGCCTTTGTTCACTGCCCGCCTATGATGGACGTGAACTACTACCAT
>NW_017729014.1:8646335-8649185 GCF_001723915.1 Gavialis gangeticus
CAAGATGGCCTTTGTTCACTGCCCGCCTATGATGGACGTGAACTGCTACCATAAGGGTGGGTGTCTCAGTCCCATTACTCATGCCCTGAGCCAGCCACTCCTCCAGGGCATGTAAATAAAAGAATGTATTCGTGATAGGCAGAAAATAAGAACAAAATGTTCAGAACCAATTTGAATCTAGAGGGCCCACTTCAACAGTCTCCACTTAGAACAAACTTCAGTATTTCCCGTCCTAAACTGCTGCATAACAAGGGAGAGAGAATCTCTGCAAGGCATCCCGAACCCAGATATAGAAAACTCTACAGCAAGAAAGGAGTTTTGAATATGATCATAAGAATAGAGAACCAGAGGAAGTACTCTGGTGGTTGGACGTAAAAAGAGGTGGACTTTTTTCATTCTGTGCCTTTCCACCTTGCAAGCAACGTACCTTCTTTAAAGCCTCTAAACAGGTGACATGCCCCTGCAGTATTCAACTGTATCCTACGCAGAATACTCTTCTATTCTCACAGTGGCACAAGATGATCTCAGTTTAGTGGATTTAAGCCAATGTAAATAAGGCAGACTCAGGTCAATGTGTCTGATACAATAGACTGATAGCTTCCCTTTTCCAGATGTCGGTTGTTTAATTGTATGTAATAAGAGGTCTTTTGAGTTGGTCACAGTTTTGGATTTCTCTTCCCAAGGGCAGCATCACAGGAAGGAGATGTGGAGGTTGAATGCAGATGGGAGAATATTTTGAAAGAAAGGAACACAGAGAGATATTCTTTAGTGCAAAGCAAATACTGATAAAAGCCCGCTCACCTCAATTAAAAGATTCCCATTTTCTTCAATGGGCTTTGGACAGGCCCTTGGGTTGTGGCAGGCTCGGTTTCAACACTCCAGCCAGAGGAATAAACAGGCATGCTTCCTGTGAATGACATTTTATGTTATGCTGACTGTGTGCTGCTCCAGATAATGAACTGCCTGCATTACACACACAGCACCACCGTATTAAACAGGGCCTGGGGTTTGCTGCCCCTCAAGTTAGACGACTCACCCCAGAAACCCCGCAAGGGAACACCTGGAACCAAATGCTGCTGCCATGCCTTGTGCACCTGGGGAAAGTGCCGAGTACATGTCCCCTCAGGAGGACCGGGAGCCAAGCCACACACCCCCATTGAAGCCAACCTTTGTTTGGGATCTACTTCCATCTTTTTGGCAGCCCTCAGCAGCACTCCTAAGTTGAGGCAGGGGTGAAAAGGGAGAGGAAAGGCTGTATGCATTCACCTCACACCTTGGGACCGGTGACACCATTGGCAATGCATAAGGGGTGCACCCCCTGCGATTGGCCATGCACCTCCTGGAAGTGCCAGCCGCAAAACTGGAAATGCATTTCTGGTTTCACTGCTGGCTCGGCGATCGGCCGCTGGGGCACCCCTCCTCCTCTCAAGAGTTTGGTGCCCCCCGACTCCGGAGGCACCAGTCGCCTGTGCTCGAGCGCATGCACAGCTGCAGCTTGAAGCCTCCTGTTCCTAACAGGATGGCAAAGTCACCCAGGGCCAGGCCCCTGGCAGAGAATTGGCCCTGGTTAGGCCCTCATTGCTGCCTCGCAGCCAGGACTGCTCACCTCCACCTCAACAGCCTCCTGCCTTTGTGTCTCATAAGACCCTGCAGCTGCAGACAGCAGACGGCTCCTCTTCACCTGGGCCCTGAGAGGGGGCTGTGAGCAGGCCCACACATAGCCTTGTCCCTGGGGGTTGGGTAGGAGGCAAGAGGGAGCACGCCATCGCCCAGGCTCAGACTGCTGCCCAGGACGGAGCGTGTGGGCAATGTCTGATCTGATCCCTGCCTGGGGGCAGGGAGGTGCCTTGTTAGCCCACGCTGGTTTCTCAGTTCCTCCCCGCCCCACCCAATGAAAATGGTAAGGTTTTGGGGGATTTTTCATGAATGCTCTGTCTGGTCTGCGATACAGGCCGCCCCACACTGTGCGTATGCGCGTGCTGCCTTAGTGCAAGTGAAATACAGCAACAATGTGTTGAGAGAAACCCACGCACACGTGTGACTAGCCACCCCACTGTAAAGGCCTTCTCTGAGGGGAAAAACACTTTAATCTGCTGCCAAATTAGACTGAATTTCTCCATGGATACTGCAAAGCCAGGGTACTTTTACCAGCCCTCTCCAGCCCTCGGATACCTATATTCACCATTTTCTCTCTGTTTACTGCAATTTGTTGGCCAAGTGCAAAGCAATCGCTGTGCACCTCCTACAAGCAGGTCATGGGCAGAAGGAAGGATCCCATAAAAGGCTCATAATTTCATGTAATAGTAACAGTCCCCTGGTGCCATGGTCTGCCATGGCATTTCATTCACACAGAACATTTGTGGGCACATCACATATGCTTTGCCACTTGATGTATTTTTAAATGTTTCCCAGGCAACTGTTTCAATACAATATGTCTACTTGGCATCCTTGGGTGCCCACAAATGCCATGCCAGTCTCCCTATTTCTCTCTTATTTTTTTCCCCCCATCTTGGCATATAAATGTCAGCAGATGTGATCATATGTGGAGAGCCACGTGGCAATGATCTGGTATTGAGCTCCAAAAGACTGAGCTTTCTGCAGGAAAGATGGCATGTGTAATGCAGAATAACCATCTACAATCTCTCTATTGCGAAGCTGGTATTCCAGTGGGTGGAATACCGTTGTAACACATAGGCATGGATGCAAACAGGCAAACCACCCATGACTGGGAAGCATCTGCAAACTTTATATTGGGTTCACAGAGGATTTTACAGATTCAGATTTCTCTCAGTTAGACTGCAACTACCATCTGGAGGGGTCCAGAGGCTGACTCCTGCTAACGCAGGGCAG
>NW_017729014.1:8649289-8650185 GCF_001723915.1 Gavialis gangeticus
CTGGCAGGCTGCATCCGGCCCCCAGGCCACATTTTGCCCACCCCGATCTACGATATGGGCATCAAAGAACTTCCTTGAGATACGGAGTGGAAGCCACACCTGGTGGTGCCATAAGCAGTGGATAACTGTTAAATATAGACAGAGAAGAGAAAGCACAAAAGAGGGGAAAGAGTAGCATGCCAAATATGGAATCACTGTCGCGTCTGGGTGCCTCACATATATGGGTAAAAAGGCATGGGAGAACCATAGAACGTGCAGAGAAAAGAGAAGATGAACAGCATTTAGTGCTGACAAAGGAAAGACTGAGCTGAAGATTAATCGTGTATTGGTTTCAGAAGATGAACACACTTGGGCTCTCCTGAAAACCAAGGTCCAAAGTCAACGCCTTGTCACAGAAAATATAGTGATACAGTGGCAAGGCCAGCAAAACTGCTCTAGTAATAGTCCTTTTACAAAGAAAAAACAATAAGCTTATGTTTCCCAAACTTATCAACTTTAGTCTCATTTTCATAGAGAAAATGTTGTCCAGTCTGATAACTTAATGGCACAGAAATGTCATTCTCTTTCATTTCTATACTCCTGATAACTACCTATACAGTTTGAATTGGCCATGGTGACTGAAATCTTTGCTCCAGTATGAGATAAAATCTTTCCAGATGATAGTTCAGGTGCACTGGTAAGAGAAATGTTGGGGAAGCTTTCCCTGATGCTGTCTGACCTGTACCTACTCAGACAAGTCTTTGTGGCACTTGCCTGTACAGCACCGAGGTACTGCAAGTCACTAAAATGTTTTTCTAAGGAAACTGTGTATCGGACTATCAAGGGAAAGGTGATAAAATCACTTTCTTGGTAAAGCATGTTTCAGTGTTAGAGTATTTACTTTTATCTTGTGTGGC
>NW_017729014.1:8655185-8686043 GCF_001723915.1 Gavialis gangeticus
TCTAAGGAAACCGTGTATCGGACTATCAAGGGAAAGGTGATAAAATCACTTTCTTGGTAAAGCATGTTTCAGTGTTAGAGTATTTACTTTTATCTTGTGTGGCAAGCAAGGTACTTGAGTGAGTCTAGAGTTGACTATTAGTATCAGTCCTCATCAACAAAAGTTTCTTAAAACTAAATTTGATATGCAGTTTCGAGATTGGGCTATGCAAAAACATGAAGTGTGTGCGTAATTATATTAGCCTCAATGGGAACCTAGTGCACACTATAATATCTTTTCTCTATTGATAACTCCAGAACAACAGCTGAAAAATGACAATTTTTTCCAGGCTGTAAAATGCCTAATACTCCAGGTTCGATGTTGGCAGTAAAATCCCCCTCTGGTCTGTGAATCGTTGTGTCTCGAATAGAGACCCCTCCATTACTTCAAGCTTTCTAATTCTTCCCAAATGCAGGAGCTCTCATTTAATGCTGCAGCTGTTGGGGAGGAAATCAGAAATAGCAGAAGGCGGATTAGTTGATAATGTACCAGTTCTTCCCCAGCAAATGCTGACACCTGCGTTTCACACTCTCCTCTTCCCCCCACCCCAGGAAAAGATCCCTTGGTTTGTTTGGCTAGCTTTAGCATTTGTGGAAATTTGTTAAAGCATCATCATTTTAGAGTAGCCCCTTCCTATTCTGCCCTCCTCCCCCCTGCCCTGTTCCATGGGAACAAAATTTAAATGGGAGGCCTAATTCCTGAAAGGAATCAGGAACTATGGAAATAAAGATTAAGCATATGCAGCCTGATGAGAATCTATAGGGAGTAGATAACTAAACACACTGATGCTCCATTACTGATAAATCCCTACAAGCATCCTCTAGCTTCCAAACACACATTTCTTTGATTGGAGTGTTAATATTTATTATTCTTTACATTTCAGTAGCAACTTGCATCTGAGAATTGTAAAGCACTGACATTATCCCAAGTAAGTAACCCTCAAACCGAAGTGAGGATTACTATCAGCATTATCCCCATTTTACAGGAAGAAACTCTAAGGCACAAAAGTGCCTTTGTGCATGGTGGTAGAACCAAGCCTGAAATCTCTTTTGTGGCCCAGTTCTCTGCACTAACCAGTAGGTTATGCCTCTGTGTAGAACAAAAGTCATTACTACCTCATGACTGTTGACTAGAAGCCTGTATGAAATGGGATGGGAGTTCCTGGTGTGAACATATCTATCACAAAAATAGCTTGGAAGAGAGCCCTTTTATCTGGCTCCTGAGATAATATGCAGCTAAGTTTAGAGAGAACTAAGTCCAGTAAGATACAGACTGAAACATGCTGCATGAATATAAGGGACAAGGATCTCAAGAAAGGCAAGTGTCAAACCTGTAGGTACTTTTGCAAAAAAAAGAGGCATGCCAGGAGTGTAAAGCTTCAGCGCAGATGTAAGAGTCCATGTTCAGTACTGTATATTGGATATACACCAAATACAAGAAAAGTGCAACACCAAGGCAATACAGTTTAAATCCTCAAAAAAGCAAAAAACCCCAGGGGTCAGAGTTGTAAAAGGAGCTAATGCTTTTTACTTTGAAATCACAGTGGCACCTGTAGCAGTGAAACAACTTCTCCAGATCCTTCAGACTTCTTTCCATACACTTCTGTCATTGTTGAGCCCTTGCCATCCTTAACTCTGATTTATCCACAGCTATTACTTATCCTTAGCCACATTACAACTGCTGCAAATGTTGTGGTGTGCAACGTATGACAAATAGCACCATATTAAGCTACCCCCTTTAACAGCAGAAGCAGGCATACTTTCTTGGGGGGGGAGAGGGTTCTGTACTGATACGTAACACATTTTTTAAAACTTCCACTTTCTGAGAAGATTTTCTTGGGAGGATCCAGGACAACAAAGAGACACAGGCAAAGAGAGAGATACTAGCAGAAAGGAAACCAGCATTAACACGTACACAGAGTTATCCATGCATACCAGGCAGAGTAGCACAGCTGCACATACAACCAGGAGGGATCACAATGAAAATAAGTGGAGGTTTTTTTCCAAGCAGAAAATGTAATTGTTTGCTGCTGCCATGTGGACAGTATTGGTAGTGCTGCTTCAAACTTGGTGCACAGCCACCAAAGCTAAAGATGATCTGGGGGGAAAAATTGTGTCTTTCTGCTATGTATAGTTGTAAAACAACCTGGTTCCTTCATTCCCCTAATTTTTCAAGTACTTGAAAGGCAGTGTTTGCTTCTCATTCACTTCCCTGTCATCCTTTCCCATTGCTGCCCTTTCTCTTTTCCTTTGCTGTCCTGCATGTTCCTCACCTGCTCTTTTGCTCTCATCACCATCTGTCTCCCACATCAGGTTTAAATTATTAATTTCCAATCTCCTTTTATCTCTGGTGCTGACTCTGCTGCGTCAGCCTGAACTTTCTGGGGAAGCTTATTCCTGCCAGTGACTGGCAGGCGCAGGGGAGCTTCCAGCGGGCAGCAGCAGTGGCAGGGACAGCCACAGATGAAGCCTGAAATGCCAGGCTTTACCTATATGCATTAACATTTCATGGCTACTGAGGTCAGGCTGTGGCACCCGTCAGCACTTCTAGAAGAAACTTGGGCTGCTTCTCCTTGGAAGCCACCAAGCGTAAGAAATACTAGCATTCAGGTATGGCAAGTCCTGGTATTGTTTTTCAGCGAGGCCTGTTGACCAGTCTTTGGTACTTACACTACTGAGAGCTCTGCAGTCTTCAACGTATTTAGCCTCACATCACTGTAAAATATTATTGCCATTTCAGAGACAAAAAAAGCAACATGCCCTGAATCTCAAAGAAGAACTGGAGAATGGATCCAGGCCCTCCCAAGTCCCCAGCTGGTGTTTTAACTACTGAGACATTTATTTCTGGTGTACTAGTGTGGTAGGAAAAGACGGTGTTGCTGGCAGCGCCTCACAATTCTCGGGTGATAACTCATGTGCATCCATCGCTCGAGCATCTGAGCCGCATTTGGCTGGTTCACATCTCGCCCAGAGATCCAGCGACTGCAAGCAGCTGTTCTTTTAATAGCTGGTTTGCAGTTTGTGAGAGTTACTGGTTCAGTACCGAACAAAGACACATCCAAAAAAGAAAACCCCAGTGCACTAAGTATGGGCCGGCAGCCTCCACGGAGAGGCCAAGGCCAGCGGCCCTTGAAGCGAGCAGTCCCACGGCCCTGGGGACTCGTGCAGAAGCACCCTTACAGAAAGGATGGCGCAGGGAGACTTGATTAAGTGGGAAATTGGGCACCGCAGCTGCCAGTGATGCAGGAGAACAGACTTTAAATCTGGATCCTACTTCCCCCCTGCAATAACGAACGAGCCGCTGCCCTCTCCGCACCCGAGGCCAGGTGGGAAGAGGCAAGCGGCAGACCAGTCGTATGTCCTCATTGTATTCTCGTGCCGAGTAGAAGACCAGCAGCTCCTACTGCCCCCGCGTGCACCGGGCACCGCCGTTTGAAAGGGCTCCAAAATGATCCCTTTTATCCGACCAGCCGGGAACCCGCAAGAAACGCGCCCTTTTCCACAAGCTTTCGGGACCCGAGTCCCTGCGTCAGGCTGTGGGAACCGAAGTCCGGCCGGCAGGAGGCGGTGCGGGGCCCCGGCCGGCAGGAAGTGCACCGCACATGCGCGGTCTCACTGCTCGGCCCCGCCCGGAGCTGCCGGCGCGGCCATGGCGGACGCGGGAGCCGCCAAGCTGCGCCTCAAGGCCCGGAAGGCCCCGCCGAGCAGCAGCCGGGAGCCCCCGCCTCAGCGCCAGTGAGTCCTGGCCCGGCCCGGCCCGGCCCGGCCCGGCCCCAGCGCGGCGCTGTGCTGTGCTGCGCAGGCGGGAGCGGAGGCCCGCGTGGCAGGAGGACACCCGCGAGATGGACAGGCCCCGCGGGTGCTCCCTGTTATTGAATGAATGCTCCCGTTGCGTTTTGGATCGAGGGGGGAGAGGTCCTCTCCTCCTTCCTCTCCCATTTGTGGGGCTCTTAAAAATTGCATCTGGGTTTCTAGCTGTTCGCTCTGGTGAACCAAATCCTTGTCTGGTCTTGCAGCCAGCCTGGGACCCACAACAGCGGTGTCCTGCTAAGAGGCACAAGCAGCAGCTTGGAAAAATTGCACCTGGTTTGAAACAGTCTCACCTAGGAACCAGGGAGAAAAAGTCTCACGTAGGAACCAGGAAGTCTTGCCATTTTTAATGCACACAGCTCTTGTTTATACAGCCCAGTTCACCAACAGGATTTATTTCTCGTGGTGAACACCTCTACGAGGATCCACCAGTAGCACTTGTGCAGGGAGGATGCTTAAATCCTGCCACGGTGAATCTATGCCACATACTAGCCCATCCACATTTATTAGGAATGCAAGTTATTTTAAAGCTCAGCCTCCAAAAAATGAAAGTGTGGGTTTTTTTCCAGCTAGCAGGGCCAAATGGGCCATTTGGCATATGGAAGGTGAAGTGCCACAACCTACCTCTTCACAACACAGTGAAACAGCTGCATACCTTCACAGAATTTAATATACAAGTCAGCTGCTAAGAAAACCAAACTAACGTTCATCAAGAGACAGAAGGGACATAGTCACCAAGTGAATATTTACTGTGAATGTTAAAGCCCTGAGGGTATTTTTCTTCTACTGAATATGGACTTTTGGTACCTGGCTTTTATTAGGCTGCCATAATTTAATTGGTTTCTACAAGGCAGACCTTTTAAATGAAACAGTTCCGAGTAACTGTAATATGCCCACTTCAGTGGTGGGAGTTTTGAAGTGAACTTGGTTTAGATGATATAGAGCAGGGGTTTTCAACCCTTTTTTTATTTGTAGACCCCTAAACATTTTGAATGGAGGTGCAGACCCTTTGTGAGCCTGGATATTCACATATTTCTGATTGATTATAGTTCTCTTTTGTGGACCCCTGAGACACAGGTTGAACACCGATAGAGAGCTTCCAAGGTAACAGAGTACTGTTGGAAAAATCTCTTTTTCCTCCATCCCAAAGCTGTAGTCACTTCTCCATTTTGAGGTGGGGAAACTGCATATGCATACTCACCTCATTTAACAAGATATGCCTCTTATTTATTGCAGGGAGGAGAAAACAGTGCCTTATACATTAAACAGCTGAACTTTTCAAATATAAATACAACTTTTCCCTTTTGGTGTGTTTTAAGATGCTTTGAGAAGTAGGGGAAGTTAAAAAATAGTAGCAAACAGGTTTAAAAGTGGAATTAAAAAAACCTGAACAGTTGTCGTATCTTCTACTCTTAGTTTTGCATTTCTGTCTTGAAAATCAAAATACTTAAATTTAGGTAAGGCAACTTTTGAGCAACCTTTTATTAAACTTTTAAGCAACAGTGTATTAAAAACCTCATAAAGGGGAAGATCATAGAGCAGTTGTTAACAACTTAAAGTGTAAGTAATCTCAAACACCTGTCCTTGTTGGAGGCTGTTTGCCATGAACCATTCAGTCCTTTTGTAGAGAAGACATTCTAGGTGCATTTTAATTAATAGTTTTTCAACCGTGAAGTCATAATCAAATCATTATTCCCTTAATTACAGCTAGATGGAAGGATATAACATTTTTACTATACTAAGAGTCTGGAAAAATTGAGAAATACTGCTCAAGTGCATTGCTTGATACTGTAACTTTGCTTTAACATTTAACATGTATTCATACAGACATAAGGAAATATCCACATTATTGGGGGAAAGAATTTTATTATTTTTAACAGCAGTGTGTTATCTTCCTTGTTTTTGCTTTTAACCAGGACTTTGCCCAGCAGAACTTCCTGGCTTGAACAAGAAGGTTTAACTGCATCGGAAAATATGTGGATGCTGCTATTGAAGGCTGTCAATCCAGATCTGAAACCCACAAGCTGGAAAATGGTGCCCAGTTTACCAGAGTTTTTGGGAAAGGTAGCATTGTTTGAAGATTTTCTTGCATTGTCTGTTAGACTGTTCAAGAATTAATCAATCTTCGTTCACTACATAGGCGCTGGTAAAACCTGAATTAAGATGTCATTAGTTATGAGACAGTCTGAGGTTGACACACTATAGGCTAAAGTCAGAAGTTGCATTTCTCTCAAAATACATTTTTTTGTCTTGGAAATGTACAAATGTACAAGCCCATTGTCATACTAAGTACCTATGCAGTACATGAGATAAAATGCAACACTTGTTCCTGGGATAATCATGGGTAGACTGTGTTAATTGCCATTCATTCCAGGCATGAACCATGTGTATAAAGGACCACTCTTTTCTCCCAGGTTTTGACTCTGATCAGTTAGAACCGCCTCAAAGGCAACCTCTGTTTTTAGCTCTAGAGACTGTGGCTTTTCTCTGGATCCCACACAGACAACTACTGATCTGGAACAGTGGTCTAGAATTTTAAGAAGAAACTTATCAATATTGGCTAGGAACTCTGGCTAGATTTGCTGAGTTTTCCAAAACAGACATGACATGAAGCTTGCTGCTACATGTACCAACCTGACCTGTGGCTCAGGATACCAAGAATGCCAAGTCCATTGCCTGTTATGAACACTAGGCTTGCACAAAAGGAAAGGAGACGGGGAAAAGTAAACTAAAAATGGCCACTTAGATCACCAGGGAGAAACAGAATTCCACCCAAATGTGCAGCAGCATGATGGTATTTAACTTGCACGGTGCCTAGTGCAGTAGGGTTCTGAGCCCTGACGGGGGATGTGAGGCACAGCTGCAGTACAAACAGCAGTAAAGTGAAGACCTCCAGAAGTGTCACTGTCTTAAGTAAACTTATGCATGAAAAGCAGACAAACAGCAGCACCCTTCAGCTCCTTTTTGTGTATCCTCCTTTGATTACTTTAAGTTTTTGTAACACGCTAAAAAGACGACATTCATTGAGTTGAGTCATTGTGAAGTTTGTATAGTGAGCAGGGCTATAAACTGGAGTACAGTAGAAAATTAAGTTCTCAATTAAAATAATCTATGACACAGATTATAGATCAAAAAGACGTATTAACTGAAATAATAATCCTCTGCAGTACTAGCCTCTACAATACATTTGCTTTCTAGCTACTCTTGTTTTAAAATGTGGAAGGAATTTTAATGGTTTTGAAGACTCTTTTTGTTGATTTTTTTTTTTTTTTTAGTGTTCTGAAAATAAGAAACCACCAAACCCAGAAGTCTTTAAGGTTGGAATAAAGGATTTTCAATGGATGCCATATCCAGCTTTCTGCAGAGAAAAACCTCTTAAAGCACATGATCCAAGCTTCCATCATCAGGTATCAGGAAGCCAAACTGACCATTTAATGACAGGTGAAGACCAAACAGACAAAATATGGAAAAGTGTTTCTCCCACAGTTGAGAAAACATCCCTTGCAGCCACTGAAGATCCTATAGAGAACCTGAGAATTGGAGACAGCACAAGAAATTCTTCAAAAACAAAAGAAGAAAAGACTGAAGCATGTAAACTCACTGAACATACATATTCAACACTGGATTTGACACCAGCTCCTACAAAAAGCCTAGGGAAGGATTTTAGTCTTCAACAGGTCTGCAAAAAGTCAGCAAAGAGCAAAGAGGAATACAGAGAAGAAAAAGAAAGCAAAAGATTGCCAAATGTGCAAAAATACCAGCAGAATGTTACATTAGATGAGACCAGCTCTACATCTCTAGAAATAAAACTTCACCCTACCGATATCCCGAGAATGGAAGGCCCTGAAGAAAAGGCTGAGGGTCGGAGTCAGAGAACTGTAACTCTTGATAGTTGTCCTATGTGTCAAATCCAGTTTAGTGGAATGTAAGTTTATCATGTTGGTCTGAAATAAGTTATTCGAATATAGAACAACCAGTTTGCATTTGGTGGGGTTCTTGACTGCTTTATATAAAGCTGTTTATATTATGGCAAAAATTCTATAGTTTAAGTTACAACTTTCTAAATCCAAATTAAATTGGGGTAAGGTCTCCATGCTTACTATATTACAATATCCTAAGATGAAAACTACATTTGAGCCCTTTTTTGACTGTAAACGTTGTCAGTGTGTTCAAAGTTGGCACACTGAACATGCTGATTTGAAAATACCCAGTGTTTATGAAATGAGATTTCATCCCAAATTGGTGTCCTTGTTAGTCAAAGACTAGCATCCATATCCATGCACATTCGTCCATTACTTATTACTCCTCCAAGCCAAGTTTATATTAAACAGCTTTTCTGGTAGAGCCACAGATGAGATGGGTTAGTGAGTGAAATACTGACAAGAGTATAGTTTGATCTGTGCAAGGGCTTTTGCTGGCATAAAAATGTCCCAAAAAACAACGCCCTTCATGTATACCAAGAAAATCTGCTGTAGACCAGGCCTGAAGTTCTGTGCAGTTCTGGTCCCCATATCTTTAGAAGGATGTAGCAGAATTAGAAAAAATGTAGAAAAGGGCAACCAAAATGATCAGGGGCTTGTAGCAGTTGCCATACCAGGACAGGCTAAAAAGGCTAGGACTTTTCAGTTTGGAAAGAAGGCAGCGGGTGAGGGGTGTGATAGAGAACAGGGAAGTGAACAGGGAACTGTTCAAGATCCCAGAATATTAGACCTAGGGGGCACCTGCTGAAATTAGTAGGTGACAGATTTAAAACTAACAAACACTTTTACAGAGTGCATACTTAATATATTGAATTCATTGCCACAGGAGATGGTAGAGGCGGACAGCGTAGCCAGGTTCAAAAAGGTATTGGATAAATTCATCAATGATGGATCTGTTAATGGCTATTGAACAGAATGGTTAGAGATGTTTCTTCTGACATCTCTAAACCAATAATGGTGGATGTCAGGGAAGGTACTGAATAGTGGATAGATCGCTCTAGGGATCCAGATCCAAGTTTAATGTTCTTCCTCTATAGCATCCATTTCTGCTACTGTCAGAGATGGAATACTGAGCTAGATAGACCACTGGTCTGACCCAGTATGGCACTTCTTGTGTTATATAGTGCTCAGGTATAACGTGGAGAAACATGCTACTGACTGACTCAGGAAGGGAGTCTAATCCATGGACAGTAGTGCTCAGAATGCATTAGTTCAGCACCATGTTTACAAAAGTAAGTTTTAAAAGAGGATTACTGGAAAAATAAACAGATCCTTGAGAAAGGGGCAAAAAAGGTTCTTTATAAAGTATTGCCAAGACCTTGTTTAAAATACAAAGTGACAGCCCAAACAACTCCAAATGATAACCTTATTTGGACCAATGTAAAGGATCATTCAGCTGTGTGTAGCATTTGTCTTTATGGGGAAATGTACCACTATTACTATACTGAT
The DNA here is from genome assembly GCF_001723915.1 of Gavialis gangeticus. NCBI lineage: Eukaryota > Metazoa > Chordata > Crocodylia > Gavialidae > Gavialis > Gavialis gangeticus. Next base: position 8,664,463 of record NW_017729014.1, read on the forward strand.
ATAATTCCTCATGCATATACTTTTATCTAAAAAAAAGATTCATGTTTTGAATAAAGCAGTCAACCTGAGATAACTGTACCAATATAAGTATAGCTCTATAATTACACTGGTGCAGTAAAGCCAGCAAATGTCACTGAGTAGATCACTCCATAGTAACATCATAACTTTCAGGGAATGAGAAATCTGCCAGTTATATGCATGATGGCTGCTGGTAAAAGCAGAAGAGCTTTTTCTTATCTTCTGCAAATTTAGCTGAAGCTGTGTTTTTTTTGGAAAGTAAATTAAGACTAAAATTTGTGGAAATTCTTGTTTTGGTGCCTCCTTTTCAAGAAAAATACAGAATACCTGAGAGTTGCCAGTATTATAGAAATAATTTAGCTGAATTCAGTTCGAAGGGCTTAATTGTGTGACTACTGGATATTTATATTTTGCCTCTCATTTTTAAGGCACAGCATGCTTTCAGTACTTCAGAAATTATATGGAGGGTGGAGTGTGTCAGCAGTTTAGTAGCATGAAGTAATGTTATGCAATTGGAACAGGGAATTACAGATAAATATAGGGATTGGTTGAGCATTGAAAACGCTGTATATGAATGACAAGAAAAATACTCTAAGACCTTATCCTGCAGTCCTTTTGCAACCACTGGAAGATTTTATCCTGATTAAAGGAGTAAGGAGAGAAAAAAAATATACTTATCTTTTACCATAAGAGAGAGAATGCCTTTCTCTCTGACACAAAAATAGCACAGTACAGGAACGTCAAACTCATTTGGTCCCATAGGCTATGTGGATACTCCCCCACGTTCTGGACCCCCACTGTGCCCACTCCAGGACCCATGCAGTACAGTGCCCATTCTGGCTGGTCTGGGATCTGTGCTGCATGTGGAGCCTGCTTGTCAGTCCAGAACTGATGCTTTAAGTGGTGTTTGCTCTGGGGTGGGCACTGCCTGCAGCATGAGATCCCTGAGCAGTTGGAGCAGGGGCCATGTGGCACAGACCCCAGACTGGTTGGAAAAGACACTGTGTGCAGTGCAGGTCCTGGAGTGGCTGAGGCGTGTGCTGCAGGTCCTGTGTGCAGCTTGTGAGTCTACTCTGAAAACCAGGGGCAGCACTGGGGACTGGATGAAAAGACTGTGGACCAAATCTGGTCTGCAGGCTGTCTGCATCTTTGACACCCCTGGTATAGCACATCATCAGTTTGGCCCAAATACTAACCTTTTGCCTAGTGCATAGGATGTTGTTTAAGACTGTAATTGCAAACTTTGGCTCTTTCTTAAAAGAACTAACTTTTCTAGTGGGCTAGATATGTAAAATTGGCGTTCAAAGATTAGTAGTTTACTTTTGAATGGGAAATTAGTGAATGAATTTAATTACCATTTGACAGTATTTGGTAGGCTTCAGTTCACATCTTTCTGGGCACAACACCCAAGCCAAAATATTAACTACTTGTGTACACCTACTACACTTTAAACTTTAGAAATAGTCCTCTAGGCCCAAACTGTGGGAGAGTCTGTCACCACATCAGGAGGTTACATGTGATTTCAGTATTCTATGCACTTCCATTATTGTTATGCTGGCTTTTGAAAGTACCTAAAGCACATTTTAAAAAGAAATCCTAAACTTGTCTGGCCTTTGCTACAAAATATTAACTAAATAATCTGTTTTACTGTGCCACTTACCAGCATTCGCGCTATTTCCATCTGCTACTGAAAAATAACATTTGTTTAAAAAAAGAGTAGTATGCTTGCAGATGGTCTTCTGAACGAGTCTTCTTATGGCCACAGGTTAACATTCCTGCAGCTTTATTCTCCTCTCTCCTGGAGACTGTGCAAGGAGACAAACAAAAGGTTTGCTTCAGTACAAACCAATAACATTTTTTTTTTTTCAGATTTGTCAAATGACATGATTTTGGGCAGGGAAGAATTCTGTGGCCTGCCCTCCATTAGTTGCTGCCCTGAACAGCATTGGGTTAATTTTTTTTGCCAAGTGCTCTCAAGTTGCATTATGAAGGATTAGTTTTGCCTTTTTCTTTTAAAGAACAAGCGTGCCTACAAGCCTCTCAAATTCCTTCTTCATAATTTTCAAATTACTAATGTTTTTATTTTTCTGGTTAAAGAAATTCTGCAAGTCTCTCTGCTATTTCCATATTAATTAAATAGATTTTCTGGAATTTTGGAACTTAGGGAACTTTTTTCAGCTTTAGAATTTAATTTTTTTTCTATTTAAAATGGAATTCAAACTTGTGGTAATACAATTGTATTTGGGTTTTCTGTTTTACTGAATATAAGACTAACCTGACTTTTGGAAATAGCATTTCTTCTGTTTCCTTGAAAATAATAGATCAGGTCTGGGGAACTGAGTAGATGAAGGGAGCTGATTAAATCTGTAAGTCTGATATACTAAAAACATTCCCTCTTATTTGCAGGTTGTCACAGTTGGACATTGATGGTCATCTTGCTAAATGCTTGTCTGAAAGTGCAGACGACGTGATTTGGTAAAATCACAAGAATGAAGAACAAAGTCAAATGCTAACATCCGGATTTCTCTAGAAGAAAAAAAGTAAAGTATATCAAGAAAAGGGTGTCAGTTACCATGCTTATTAAACCTGCAAAAAAACAAAAAAACAAAAAAAGAAAAAAGCTACAGAAAGACAGGTCAGAAATGCCCCCGCCTACTGTTTTCCTTTGAACCCTTCTTAGAAGTGTACATGCAGTAGCCCCAGTCCTCAAACAGAACTCTGTAGGCAGACTCCTGAATCCAGGTGGAACCCCACAGAAAGCCATCTGTGTAGTTCTCTTTGCAGTATTTGGGCCTGTATGTACAAGAAAGCATTACTGAGGATCCCTGAAGAATAATACCAGTTCTGATTTGCCTGTATTTGATTTTTTTATGGTTTAGAGAGGTGTAGAAGAAAGAGATGCAAGGTAAAAAAAAAAAAAAAAAGAGTGCTAAATTCAGAGACCTGATGTCAATGACTTCACTAGGTTTTAGATCAGATTCTAAATAGTCAACTCTTTGGGAAAGAAAATGTCTGTCTGCTACTTAAAATTTTTGCAGTTCCTAATGGGCAGTTAGGTTTTCACATTTCTTTTGATACTCTTTGTGAAAAAAATAAAATAAAAATTTAGTTGGAATTTTACACTTTTTCTGCCTTCTTTCTGAGTATACATGGTGCATAAGATACAGCCCAACTTGGGAACAGCAGCTGCTTACAGGTGTAAAAAACCCAAAAAACAAAAACAGCACTTTACGTTAACTCAGTGTGCCCCTGCGCCAAGCCCAGCACGTGCCCAGGAGAGGCATCATATTAGTTTGACCCAGCTTGCCCAATATCTGTATAGATCAGGTGCTTCAGTGGGGCTTTTTTGGCACTTTTACCTAATAGCTGATTGAATCAGCTATTAGATAAAAGCCCCACTGAAGTGCAAGATCTATAGATGCTGTGGAAAGCTGGGTTGAGCGAACGCACTACCTCTTCTGGTAAAGTGCCGTTTGTTTTTTTTCCATGTCTGTCAGCAGCCAGAAATAGCACCCTTCATTGAAACAACAGTCCTGGATTTGTATCTCTGCTCCCTGAGTTCTCCCCCTAAGGCAAGGTCTACTCCATTAAAGTGTCTAGTTTAAAAGTAATTGTGGTACACAGCACAGCACATCAGTGAGGCCAGAGAAATGCACAGCTAGATGTTTTCTCTTATAGCTTAACTATGTTTAATGTAGTTACACACAGCCAGAACAAGACTCTACCCCCACACAAGTGGAAAAACTGCTTACACTTGTCCTTGTATGAAAAAATACACCAGGACTATTGCTTGGTTCAGCAAAATTACTGGTAGTTTTTATGTTCTCCTTTCGTTTTTAAGATCAGATTTTCTGCTTAAAAAGGAAACCATACTAGTCATCAAGTTCCAACTGTTTACCAAGATAGCAGCAGTTAAATGTGTCGTAAATTAAAAAAAAATCTCATTACTGGCTGCAACACATTAAATTCACTGATACCTTATTAACAGTTTGGAAGGAGGGAGAATATACAGTAGATTCATTTTCCCAGGGGAAAGATGCCCATTCACTAGGGAGAGTAACTCATTCATGCATTGCGCACTATCTTGATTCACATCCTCAGAGTTTGAACTCATTTCTTCTCACAAGAGGGCTATAAACAAAACTGAATAGCCTGTGCATTTTCTTTGTTATTTTGACCTCACTCGCCTTCTCATACTGTACTTTAAAGTATGCTTTGGAAAGAGTGCCTCTCAAACAATGAGCTAAACAGCAATTTTCTGTCACAAGAAAACTGCACACAAGAATTCAGCAATGAAATATTCAGATGTAGCTAAAAATACAAAAAACAGGCATACAGTATCATAATAGTGCAAGAAACCCACCAAAAATTTTCATTTACAGTGAGGCTCTTTTTCAAAAAAGTAATTATGTTGGTCATGTCTCAACTTACTGAGAAATAATAACAGTCTATTAGCTTTTTCATTAAAGTCTTTAATAGATGTGCAAGAATATAAATGATCTCAGCTGTTATGGATTAGTATACCATCTTCTGCACAATTAAAACTGGCCAGCAAAGATCTCAACTAATTATACAAAACTACAAGAACATATTTACTGTTTTACAATCATTAAATTAGCTAGAGTTTTCATTTACTATTTCAAATAAGACAACTATATATCATTACCAGATCCATTTGTAATATATTAGGATTTTTTTTCAAACCACACATTTAATTACATCCTTCATTTTCTTTAATTTATAAAACAAGTACTTTATATAAAAAATTTCCCCCTTTGTCATGAACAAAACATTATTCATACACTTGCACATGAGCAACCAAACTTGTAACCAGCAAACTATTTGGCAACACAGCAACATTGTAAATGCCTTAAATTTTACGTGAATCAAGGATTTTTTCATGTTTGTTGAGCAGATGTGTTTCCCCTGCCCTCCCCCACGTCACAGAAATAAGAGGTAGAAAACCTCCACGTTTCCATTTCGAAGTCCTTTGCCCAGCCCCATCCAAGGCAGCTCAATTTGTCGCATTTCCATCCACAAGCTGCCTATAGTCAATTTGATCCAACTAATGATCAGTTGTAAAATCAAGGGAATTAATTAAATACTGAAAGACATTAAATATTCAGGGTACATTAAATAATTGCCAAGGAAGGGAAAAAAGTTGGGAATTAAAATTGAACGTTACATTTAAAAAATAAACAGTTCTTTTCCTAGATAACAAGTTATCTAAATCCCAGGCATTTGAGGCAAATACTTTTTACTGGCTAAATTATTTAGTGCTGGTTAGAGAACACATCTTGCTTAATATAAAAAGCTACAGTCCAACAGAGAGAAACCCAAAACTCAAATCTGGATGGGATTAATGAAACTAAGTTACCACAGGTTTGCATAATTGTGGCCAATGAGGGGATACAAAATGTAGTTTGTTAATCCATGGTTAATTGAAAATTTTAAACACAATATTTTGGCAGTCTCATCCTAGCACCTCATGACTTGGATGTGAATCCGAAAGATGTCATGTTCAGCACCTAATGCAATGCTGTACCCTGAGAAACCTATATGTTAATAAAGAAAGTGAAAATGTTGCAATTTAGTCTGCATTTTACACCAAATTAGGTGAGATGTCATGGCACAGGGTTTCTTGGTTTTTTTCCTTCCCATATCAATTTCCCCTCCCCAGAACTACAAGCCACACAATGTAGTTAAACAAAAACCTAATAAAAAAAGAAATACTGCCTCGGTTGTTTTCTGCAGAGGCAGGTAAATCTTTACAAGCATCTGAAAGGTTTTAGACAGCAATGCACACTTATGAGTCCCCAAATGAACTGACATGAGTTTTTCCACAGCTGACAATATTAGCCTTTGTGACGTAACATCCCCTGTCACCAGTTTTCAAGAGAGGGGATTTGACAATTTAAACCATACCCAACTTCTTGGGTATTTATTTTTCCCTCTATTGAAAAGATTACTGTTTTGATGCAAACCATTTTTATCAAAGCATCCCATTCTTCTATGCAGAACAATTAATTAGTAATATACACTGAATATTTTAAGCAGACAGTTTATTATAAGTAGGAGGTGTGCTTTATCAGGAAATGTATTATGTTTATAGATATTCTAAATTTACTATTTAAACTTTAAGGCTATAATCCATTACACTTTCATTGATTTATTTCTGAATACTGTATTGATAAAAATATTTTTCAAAAATCTAGTACATAACACAAAACATCATTGTAGGTGTAGGCACTGCTTAAGTATTTTCAGAAATCCTGTGTGTGCAAATTTGGGTTTTAAAATCCAAGTAAGATTTTGATAAATGTTTTAAACAAGCCAGATTTTGTAATAGATATAGTGAATTTTAATTTGGAAATGGTATTGCTGGGTTTCTTTGTACTTCAGGTTCTATAAAGATACAAATCAGTATTAGGTTTCATCTGTCACTAGAATTTTTCTTATGTAAATGCTTATTTAACATTAACAAGCAGAACTTACCAGGGTTAAGAATGTCCCAAATTTGTAATAATTCTTCAATGCAGTTTATCCATTTTAGGCACTTAAATCCTGTACCCAAATTTATGTTTTGATTGCTAATAAAACACAACTCCTTTTATATATCATATCTGAGATGTTTAGACAGGTACCACTGGTGAAAAAAGGCATCAAAAATAAGCTTCAACACCACTGTAATATATTTTATTCTTCAGGATGTTACACTCTAATATTCTTCCATTGGTAGCTCATTGCATCAAATGTTCATAGAAAGTGTGCAGACTTCAAAGCTGTTTAGAATCTCTTTTTCCCAAGGATGCAATGAACATTTTGATCCTTCGTGAAGCAGGCACAAAATGCAAATACCGTCGTTAATGAAGCCAGTTGTTTCAGTGCCTAAAACTTTTAAAAACCAACATGTAGAGGAAGACACCCATCAAAATCATTTTCTCTTCTTTGATTTTCAGCAGCAATATTTTTTATCATTGGTCTCCATCCAAAACCTTACAGTTCCCCAGCCTTGCATGCATATACTGTAGTTAAGGATAAATGTAAAGGTCATTCACATTTGTCCACAATGAAGATGTCAGTCCTTCATACTGTTTCCTCTGTTGACAGCAACAATGGATTAATGTATTCAAATCCTTCAAATTCTGATTGGTCTATTCTTTTTATTACATCTCTGAAAAATAAAGAGAATTTTTTTTTAGTCTCACCACCTGGATCTTTCCCTTTGTGTTGCTGCACCTTTTGTTTAATAAATACCTTTGTTTATGGCTCTTCAGCATGTGCAAGTACGGTATAAATGCTAATATTAGTAGTACGGAAGTAGTAATAAGGATAAAATTAGACTAAGTAAACAGCAACTTTTAATACATAAATATTTTTAACAAAACTTTAACTCCCAAATTACTGGAGACAGTGAGATGATGTAAGAGAGGGTATTTTACCTGCCCATCCATGTAGTTCTGTAATGACTCAGGGGCATCAAAGGGGATTAACAACCAGAAGGCTGGAATTTTGGAGAACTGGGATAGTAATAAATAAGCTTGTACGCAGAGAAGAAAATCAAGAGGCCTGGAGGCTGGTATCACTAGCACCGGTTAGTAGCAGGGTGTGAAATAAAATGAGGAAATACAGGCTACAAAAGAGTTCCATAAAACTAAAAGGGAAAAAAAAGGGGATGCAAAGGGGAGCCATGGAAAGATTTAGCAAATGATGCAAGGGAAAGGTAAGTTTCTTGCCTTGTCGTGACAGGAGTTCTTCAAGAGATCCATATGCACAGTCCATACTAAGTCTGTATGGGCCTTGTGCACTCAAACTCAGAATTTCTTGGCAAGCAATACCCCTATGATTTGCATGTACCCTGCATGCCCTAATTACTTAATGGTGACATGGTTTGAAGTGACGAGATGGACAAAATAGTCCAAATAAATAAAAATTGTAATAAAATATATCAGTCAAGTATCTATTTTAATTCATAGTAGGGCTATCAATTAATCACTGTTAATGTGTATAGTTAATGCACTAATTGGTTTTTGCGTTAAATTTTTTTTCATGTGTTAATTGTGCACATGGTTTTGGAGCCTGCACCTGGGCTGCCCAGCAGGGCAGTCCAGAGGACCACAGGGCAGCCCAGGCATGGGCTCCAGGCAGCTGCAGCAGGAAAGTGGGAAGGGAGCGCAGACACAGACACACATTAGCAGCCACGGCATGCATGTGGCCAGGAATGCAGCCTGGCAGCATGTAGAACAGTGTCTTGCCAGTAAGTGTGTGGAGGGGGGGAATATTTGTATTTCACCCACAGCCCCCAACCATACAAGGTACCTGCATAATTTTGCATAATTTTGGGTTTTTTTCTGTGCATAATTTTGAGTTTTTAGCTGTGTGATTAAAATAGAAATTCATTGAGACTAATTTTTTTAATTGCACAACTAATCGCGATGATTTTTTTTTAATTGTTTGACAGCCCTAATTCACAGTATTGTTTCTGATCAAGCTGGTAACCAGATACATTCTACACACACCTCCTTTGAATGCTGTTATAGAACAGTTCTAATTTTGCAGGAAACAAGCTAACCTCCAGGTGGAGATCACCTATGGGACTTGTGGGCCCCCAGCTGGGGAACGAGAGAATCCAGCGAGGCCTGACTGACCCTGCCTTTCCATGACAGAAACTCATCTTAGGTAAGGAAGCAGCAAAGGAGAACAGCCAGCAGAAAAACATTAACTGGGATCTGACAGTAAGCTTAGCATGGGTAGAGACTGAGAGGGGTTTGAGAACGAGGCAGACAGCAAACAGAATAAGGACGTACCAGACATCAGCCAGGACCTCCATACAAAATTCTGGGAATAATAAGTGTACTTATTGTGGTCCCATATTCAGGAGGACTGTTCAGCACAGTCTTAACTTTAAGTATGTGAATGTTTCTTAAGCACCCTTTTGAATTAGAAATACTAAAGTTTCAGTTGATACTGTAAAGAGGAATTTAAAAGTGCATTTATCTAAATTAGACTTCCACAAATGACCAGGCTCACAAGCAATATTACAGGCTGCAACTGGTTAGAAAACACATGCAGCATAATATGGACACTTTAATAAGGGAAAACAAACCAAAAAACCCAGTCCTGAAAAGGATGGGTATATAAGCAGGTGCAGTCAAAGCTTGCTCACCTTCCATCTCAGAGCAAAATTCATCTTAGAAAATCCTTCTTTAACTGAGCTAGTTTCAAAGTTCCAAGCCTTTGACTTGAACGATCACCAAAGTCTTTGATAGTTGTTTTATTTCTGTGTTAGTGCTGATTTTAAGTAGTTGAAGTCTTGCTTCTTGTTTTTAGATAGGCCTCTCCTCAACCCCACATGGTACAGAAATTCAGAAGCAATGCTTATAAAATGTCAATATACAAATACACCCTCCGGGCACATCCAGATGAGTGTGCATGTTGGTTTGTGGCATCGCAGACTGCACGTGGTGTGCATGCAGGTGTTTGCTGAACTAATTTAGCAGTGCGGCACATTTTTTTGACACCAGGAGATCTCAGTGTCAAAAAAACCCATCCCAAAAAGGCTGGAGCCATGTTCCAGCTGTTGGCCAGGCTTCATGTGCCCAGATCACCGCCACCGGTGCCCTGTGAGGCCCCCAGGACAGGCTACTGGGGCCAGCCCAGGTGTTGGCCTCAACCTTTCCTACCCTACCTGCGGTAACTTGCTGTGTGCCAGAGCACATGTGGGCATTCTCTGGGGATAAGCAGCAGGAGCTACTTGTCCCCAGGGACACGCACATGCACACTTATCTGGATGCGCCCACTGAGTGCATAACACAGGATCTGTTGTAGCACTTCATCAGGCAGCAGAGGCATTCTGTAATTCAAAAACAGCCACGTAATTGAAAACAGCCATGTAACTTTAGTGCCATACGCGAAAGCAAGCAGCTTTAAAAGATAAGCTGCAAAAGGAAAAAGGATGGGTACATTCAACTTTTCATTGCTTAGCAATTGGATGTTGTACAGAACAAAGGGACCCCTACAGAAAAATACCGGGAGAAAATTTATCCTCACTCCCTATCAAAAATACATTGTGCTGTGCTGGCTAGCAAAGAAAGATGGTAAGTTTCTGCAATTTGTCACAAGTAATAGGATAGCTATATCTTCCCTTCAATGCTTATTATTTATTCAGTGCTAGACATAAGACACTCATATGCTAGACACTTTACAGACAAAAAAACACTAGTTGCCCTAATGAAATTTCTCCGTATTATCTATTTTAGCTTCCAGCTATATTCTTATATTATGTTCAAATTTCTGATTTTGACCTTGAAGGCCCAGACTACAAAACCGTTTACAACGCTTGCCAGTATTTCCAACTCTTCCCTCCTAATTATCATACTTGGAACAGTTTCCTTTTTCTCTTGCATACTATTGTTATTATCTGCCACACAACCTTAAAATCTTCTCTCAGACACCGCTGGTACTTTTTACAAAAATCTTTACCACCTTTTTGCAAGATTCCTCTGACATTTCAAGCTCACGCTGGTACCTGATACATTTATGACTCAACTGTTGTGTCTATATACTTACATATAAGCATCTTGGATACGCTCTTATCCAGGGGTCAGCAACACCCACAACCTTGATTTGGAAGATAGTGGCATGCCAGGGGCAAATGGTGGAAGAGTGATCAGGGGCCCAATACTTGTTGTGGCAGCAAAGAACCAGCCCCTTCCCTGCTCCCTGAGACATCACATGCAGCCTCTGCCTGCAGTGAGCCAGGCTGGGGCTCTGGACCTCAATGCAGCTGCTTGCAGCCTCTCTGCCACCTGCTGTGAGCAGCCTGGACTCGGTGGCAGGCATCAGGGGCCTGCTGAGAGCCAGGGCCGGCTATGGTGTGCCGAGCAATATGGCTTCACATGTCATGCTTTGGCATGTGGGCCATGCTGACCCTGGCTCTTATCTGCACATTGCCAAGCATATGCTAAAAAGTAATCCTTTTGGTTATTTATGAGACTGTAAACATAATCTGTGTATAATTTGGATATGTAAAAGTCACTAGGAGAACCTTAACTTTACATTTTTAAAAATCTGATACTGTCTTTACCAACTTTTGTTCCATTGCAAGACATCTACATTCCCTTTGCAGTAATGCTGCAATAGTTTCATAATTCATATACATTTCTCAATATGTATTTGTTTAATTGTAGTAAAAAAAAAACATACTCATCATCTGGGGTTAGCTGCACAGGTTCGCTGGTGAACTGTGTATCAAAGTTATCCAACCCATAATCGTCTGTGATCTGAGGCTGAAATGGAGGAGTTGTCTGCTTCTTTTCCAGCTGAGAATAATAATGGTGGTGGTGGGGGAGAAAAGTCAAATATTGAACATTTACTTAAGTTTATCAGAAAGACTTACATCTGCTTTATGTACATATATTATAAAACACTATATCCACACTGGATGTATATAATATTGATAAAAGAGGCAAACATACTAAATGTTATTACACATTTAAAGAATTCTGACATTACACAATGCATGTTCATTCTGTTTATAACAACATTATGGTTTTAAGTACATGATTTTCCTCAAGATCAGAAACACTCTAAATCTTACTATTTCCACAACTATCTCAGCATGCCTAATTTAATTAACTACCTCTAAATAAGTTCTGAATCCAACCCAAACTAGTGGAATATTTAATTAAACATATTCAAGACCAAACTTTTTTTAAACTGAACATGTCCTGGAGACCTCCAGTTTGTACTAATGTTCATGACAAAATGCTTCCTCAAGAACACACGTTCACTTTTCCCACCTGCTTCAAAAGGTGACCTCTTTGAAGATGTGAGCAGTGTCTAGATCACGTACATCCTACAGTCAAATCAATTTAACCACCACACTTATTGGCTAATCTAATTCTAGAACAGACCAAAGTGGAAAACTGTCCGCTAACATCTGCATTAGCGCCTAGCTGTGACATAGAAAGATTTACTACTGTAGTAGTTAGTAGTCATTAACAGCAACTGAGGCACAGCACAAAAATGGTAAAAGCAGCCCATGTTTATTATGTAATGAAAACAAAATTATGAAATAGACTTAAATGCAATGAATTTTCTGCTAAAAAAATTAACCCACATTTATCTTCTGCACATGCGTTCACTATGGAATAACCGCAATTCTACAAGAGTGTGATAATTCAATTTTGGGTCAAAATAGGCAGATTTCAATTTGGATTTAAAATTTGAACATAAAAGTTCATATGAAGGTGCTCAAATTCTTAAGAATCACCTTGTTCCATATTCATCAGATGTAAATCTAAGCCTAGGCTCATAACCCCTAGAAAATCTTCTGCCTATCTTTACCAAGCTTTTTAGTTCGAGCTTGGTACTACTGAGCAACTTTGGCATGTTTCTGGGTTTCATTTGCTAGCATTCCACCTGGCTGAGTGCTCCTCTTGTCTAAACAAGCTGCATCAGTAAAGGATCAGAATAAAATAAGATATTTTTCCAGGACACCAAGTGAAAAGTCCTGCTTGAATTAAATCTCTCATTTTGCATTTCCAAGCCTTTGCTTCTTTTGTGTTATTTACAGGAGAAAATAATTATTGAGTAAACAAGGATAATCCTAATATCAATGTACTCAGAAGCTGTGCCAGACAGTAATACTTAGTTCTGTTGTTCAAAGTAATCAAGAACCTACAATTGCATGAACCTGTCTGTGGTTTTAAGGTACATATTTGCTAGCCTCCTAGGGCACCTATACATGTGTCCAACACCTGCTCTGAAGCATGCTAATTATGCATTGGAGCAGACTCAATTAACTGAGTCTGCTGAAGCATGCTAATTAGCATGCCCCAGCAGTCTCAGCGACGCATGGATTCAGCCATCCCCATGCTTCAAAATGGCGGTGGGGTGCTTTAACTAAAGCATGTCAAAAGGGCTGTAGTTAAAGCGCCCCTGCTGACATTTTGAAGCACGGGATGATGAATACATGAGATGCTGCAGGTACTTTAATTAAAGTAGCTGTTGAGAGCCACTCTAATTGAAGTGCCTGCCCCCCATTCCGGAGCATGTGTAAAAATGCCCCTAGATTGCCACAAATTTTGGTAACAAGGGAACTGATGACAGGTGTAATGTGGTCATCTCTTTAAATCAGTACTGCTGGCAGTTCAAACAGATTTAAGACAGGGACACATTTTGGGAGGAGGAACAGATCCAAAATCACTGGGAAATATATGGAGGGGTTCAAGGCTCTGCAAGATAATCCTTGCCTCCAGATAATTAAAATATTCACCTGATTCAGGTGCTTACTGGTTGGTGGAGTAATTTATTAAACTAAGCAACCAATCAATATCTACTCAGTTTGGCCTGTTTGGATGCCTTGCCAGTTGAGTCGCATCTTAACAAAAAATCACAAGTGTTGTCCTCATGCCTCAACCTCGTTACTGAGCTCCATTGTTAACAAGGTTGTAAAGCACATTCTATTACAGTAAAATGACTGAACTTTTTTAAGGACTGGCAAGAAATCACTTTCAGTTGAACTGTTAGTAATATTATAATTGTCTTTTACTTTCATGGTTTTTTCAAGATAATTATACACTGCTTACATTTGTGATCTGAACTCTCCTGATCATGACTTGAAATTTCACATTGCATCCTAATGCAGAAAGTGTCCAGACAGTACCAGGAAAGCTCTCCTCTGCTTCATGAAGAGGATGAGAGAAAAACAAAGAAACCCGAGTGCAACATGTTATTTCTGTGGATGTTTACATGCAAGGGTTGCAAAGCAGCATTAGCTGCCTCTTTCCTACCGCCGTTTACATTACTGAGGACATTTTATCTAGTTCTTGTACTAATCAATCAAGTTATGCAATAACCAAATCATGCTCAGTTTTCCCTTTCTTCCCTCCCACCTCCCACAAATACAAACTGCCAGAAAATGCTTTATTTGAAAAAAAAACAGGCAAAGGAAAATAACATTACTTATCATCACAGGCAGGAATTTAATTAAATAAAAACTCATAGTATGAGTCCAGAGTTATGCTGGCCACAAACAAAAGGGAGCTAGTGTTTAAACCATTTTCAGAGAAGGACAAAAATTCAAAGAATTTTCTTCCAAAAGGGTTATATCGCTTAAGTTATCAGCATGCTTTTGTTAGGTCTCTCCAGCAGAATTTTAATTTTTTTTATACAAAGATGCATGGCTGTACTAACAACCACAGTTCTCAACATGCTCTCTGCCTAATTTGCAATAAAAGTACACAAATCAAGAACCTAACATTATGTAAGCTTTCTCTATTGCTATAATTGCATAGGGCTCCCCTTCTTGAATGTGCATAACATTTTCTATACAGAATTTGCAATATTTTATATTTCTGATGCTATAGGAATTTGAAGAAATTGGTCAACCAATTTGTATATTTGTGAGAGGAAATAAATTGGAAGGCAAGATAAATGGTGGAGCTAATAATAAAGCACATCTCTTAGCTTAGTTACACATTACAATTAGCACCTAACTCTAAGGATTGTTAGTTGATGTTGAAGTTACCATGTGCCATGAGCAGTCCCACATTAAGGGTTAATACCCTCTCTAAGACAGCTCGGACCTGCTGCCAGAGGGCTGGTGAGCAGGGGCGTGGCAAGGAGCTGAGAAGTTAGCTCCATGCCTGCCTTACTTGCTGGCAGTAATATAGGCTCTTTAGCCCTGCACTGCCCCCTATGTGCCCACCACTGTGTACCCAGATGGAGCCTGTGCCACCTCTGCTTGTGCCCTAGATCAGGCCCCGCTGAACCCATGCTGGTCCCACTTGCCCAGATCAGGCCCAGTGGGGCCCCACATGCCCGACTTGGCTTGTGCTGCCTCTGCATGCCTTGATCAAGCCTGTGCTGCCCCTGCTTGACTGAGTCCTACACGCCTGGATTGGCCCACATTGCCTCTGCCTGCTTGGATCGGGTCCCACATGCTTAGGTCAGTCTGTGCTGTCCCTGCAAGCCCTGATAGAGCCCTCACCTGCCTGGATTGGACCCTGCTGCCCCTGCATGCCTGGATCCAGCTACACCACTCCTACCACGCCCTGGGTCAGGCCATGTTGACCTATGCACCCAGAGCAAACCCACACTGCCTCTGCTGGGCCCTGCATCTATCCTCGCTCTCCCCCAACAGCTGCCCAGGGATGGTGTGGCCTGATTTGGGCATGCAGGGGTGGTGGGGCTCCATCTGGGTATGCAAGCCCCAGTGGGGCTGGCACAGGCTTCATTCAGTCATGTGGGAGCCCATCTGCTGTCCCCTTTCACCTCTCCCCATTCACCCGTGGCTGCCCAGCTGTCAGTGTAGGGCATAAGAGTCTGGGAGGATAGCTAGTCCATGTGGGGGAGGGATGGAGATGGGAGCATTGAAGAGGAGTAACTTTGAGAGGCTCAGAGGATACTTAGTTTGTGTTTTCCTGTCTTAACATGTGGACTTAAGAGCATTTAAAACATTTGAATGTTAACATGCAACGATACCCTTACACTCATACCCATGCTGTCTGCATGTAAGCTCATGAATGCAAAAAAAGATGCCTGTGTTTCATGGGTATTCATGGGTAGTGTAGGAACAAAACATTTCAAAGTGTTTTAAGAGGCAAAAGTTTATGGAATCAGTAAATCGGTATAGGCATAGTTACTCAACATGTAATACAACGTGCTAAAAGTTCAAATCTTAAGTAAACTGACTGCTGGGATAAAACTTACAAGCAATGGAACATTGGGCTTTTATAATCCGATCTAGACTTAAAGGCAGCAGAAGAGCATAGGTGCTACCATCACAACAAAAAAATCTGAGTTTACTATCTTCTAAGTGTAAGAGTGTTTAAAATGCTATCTGCAGCAAACTGACAGATGTGGTATTCTGAAAAAATATTTTGACTTCTCTGTTTCATTTTTTGCTTTAATGGATTATTTATTGACTTTTACATCTACTATCTGTTAGAATTTAGATAACAAATAGGATCATGCAGACAAAGATTCCAGTTAAACCAGGATATCATTTGCCTCTGTTCTAACTGCACAAACTGCTTTTACATACTAGCAAAACTGTGGAGAAACAGGTCTTTTGAATTCCCCTGGAACTACACTCTTCTTCCTTATGTGGATGGGTCCACCGTATTTGTACTGCTCACAGAAGCTGTCAGAATGATAGTACTGGAAATGGAAGTACTCTTCATTTAATCAGAGCACAGGAAGTGACAGCAATGTTTTTCCCCCCTCACTATTTCTGCCTATATGCTCCACTTCTGACCTTGAGGGACAACCTTGTAATGACCTTGTAATGACAGGAGGAATCCATTTCTTCTCTGCAGACCATGTGAATAAAGGTGTCAGCCTGCTGTTAAGAAGTGGTGCAAGAAAACCCATTTTATTACACAGGTCACTGAATATGACAATGACTTCTGATACCGAGCTGGGTAGGATTCAAATTAGTGCCTCAGAAGTTAGTAATTCTAAATTCCAACAATATCTTGCATCACTGACATTAATTTGTAAATGTATTTCACAATTACTTTTCAATATGCCAGCTGCCCTAGCAGCTTTAGTCCATATAATATCTTAAGAACATGGCTGCTTTCCCTTTTTCAAAGAAGAATGATTTTTATCCCAAGAAAAAAAAATCAAGAAGATACAGCAGCCGAAATTAATTCAAGTACATCTTGGCTGGCATAGCCCACAAACAAATATCCATAAACCAAATATTAGCTCTCCAACAGAAGTTCTCCATTTGTTTAAGTAATTCCAATATAAATGTCCACTTGTATCACAAAAATAAATGCCGAAAATGCCAGCATCTTTGACTTAATATTTAATTTCATAATTAATAGCTCTGAAACTTTACCTCTAAATTATTAGGGCTTCAAGTTTTTGGCATTAAATCCACCTTTTGAAAAATACTGATTATTTTAATATAACAACCAATTGCTCAAATTTCCAAACTCAATTCTATATAGCACAAGAGAAGATAAAAGAACGCCAGATGGCTAAGTTGTTTCACGTAACCTTGAACAATACTTTCTGAGCATAGCATAGCTCAGGAGGAATGTATGAGTACAAATGAGAAACACAAGAGCTAAACAGAAACTCCTTCACAGGTAAAATACGAAACAATATAGTAAAAGGCAGGAAGTAGTACTTGCCTATTTTAACTATTCATTTTTAACTATCCACTAAAGACATTTGCAAACTTGCCAATAACCACTCAAAAGTTGAACTGAAAGATCCTGAACCTGTAAATACCAGAGGGAGTATTGTCATTCATGTGTGAAAATGTACCCAACTGTAAGTATTATGACTGAGCACTGCAGGATTGGGCTCAAAAGCACCAACACAATTCATAAATGTCTAAATGCTACCATGAGGGATATTATAACTTTTCTGGAAAAATTTCACCACCACATGGAAAATTTCAATCTTTCGTTGAAAATATTATAAATGTGTGGCTGAAAAACCAACATTCTGTATTAAAAAAAAAACCACTATAGCTACGTTTCATGCTCCAATTCAGTTCCATGGGCCAGTTCACTGGCCAGCTGTATTCCCCAAGATGTGCCACAGACTCCCCATGACAGTCACCACATTACATAATGAGAGAAGACACTCCCCCTTTGCAAATTTCAAGTGGAAGGAAGTAGAGTTGCAGAGGCTGCACCATAGCTCTGCTCAGAGGCAGCTGGGAAAGTGTAACATAACTTATACAGGCAGTGCACCCCAGCCCCTGAACGGTGGAGAAACACAAAGGGGAAAAGATCCATAGAGCCATGCTGGCCTCATCACTTCCTGGGAGGAAAATTCTTAGTTTCAGAGAAGGAACAAAGAACCTCACCCAAAGTCTCTGCCCTAAAACAGATTACAATTTTAGTAATGCAAGTGTTGGAATTTTTATGTAAGCCATATACTATTTTACAAACATACCCCTCCTGCATCAGGACAAGAGTCCATTTAATTGGATTTTCAATAATATATGTGAATTGCATACCTCTAACCCAATGACCTATGAGAAATTCTTTGTTAATTCTATCTAAAACTTTAAATTATTTATTTTTCAGTGTAAAATAATTTAACAGGATCACAGAAAAACCAGGCTGGAAGGGACCACCAAAGGGCACCTAATCCAATTCCATGCTCAGGGCAGGCTCATCTCTATGTAAGCCATCCAGACAGAATCTGGTTTAAAGGACTATTATAAGAATTTCCTAACTGTGAGCAGGCTACAATGGGGATTTCAAGTCCAAACATGTTGACTATCCCCTCCCCCAACCTCTTCTTTTTCCACTTTTTTTATTCAGATCACTTACTTCATTTCATACACTGCTCTATGCTGTCTTTTTATGGCATGCGATGAAATGAACTTGAGTTCACAAAAGCTAGTGCAATCTCTCTCTCCTTCTATAATGTATATAGTCTATAAGGTACATGTCTATCCTACTTTCCATCTGAACTCAGACATGCACAACTAACTACCTCTATATGCCCTTACAGGGTGCATCCAGATGAGCGTGTACATGCCTCTTGCGGCATCTCAAACCAGTTTTAGATACTGCAAGAGGCACACTGAGAATGAAAAAATATTCCCTGTGCTGCATATTTGCAGTGCGGGTTCAAAATCTGAATACCTGGATTTCCAGGTATCAAATAAAAACATCCCGGAAAAAAGCAGTGTAGGGCATGGTTCCCCACCATGCCCTGAGGCAAGCCAGGGCTCTGACCACCAGCGACGCTCTGGCATTTGGCCAGAGCATCTCTATGGTGCCCCCTGCTTCCCTAGTATGTTGCATTTGCATGCCGTGGCAAGGAGAAGTGCAAGACTGTGACCCAGATGCTATCCCTGGTAAGTAGGTACTGGGGGGGTTGGAGGGATGGTGGGAGGGGCTGTGCATGTGTGGGGGGTTGTGTGGGGGTGGGGGACTGGTCGGGGGGTCATGGGTCTTGGCCCCAGCCCCTAGCTCCCCCTGGCTCCAGATCCAGGAGGAGCCACGCAGGGTCATTTTGCCCTAAGTGGCACAACTTGCCCCACACCAAAGTGCATATCTGGGCACGTGCGCCGAGGCAAAAATCCCAGCTCAAATTTGTGCTGTTCCTACTTGAGCTGCTGCAAGAGCGCGTGCCTGTATGTGTGGATGCATCCATAGACAGACAAAAACAAACAAACAAAAAAACCCAAGTAGCAAAGTGTCTTGGGGTATAGGTGTTGTTTTATTCTAAAAACTTGAAGAGCCATTCCCCCCTTCCTTTGATGCTTCTGGTATTGGCTTTGACAGAGGCAGCCTACCAGACTGAATGACCTATATGCAATACACACTTTGGCTTAACCTTGGCTGGCCACTGGAGATCACCGTTCCCCTACAGAAACACCAGACAGGAAACTAACACTTCGAAGTCCAGGTGGACAAAACTGTTAACTAGAAAATTCTGAAAAATGGATTTTGTTTTAATGGAAGTCAGCTTCAGTGACAAACTTTTCAGAAGTTTTTCTAAATATATAGCTCTCTATGAATATTCAGAACAACTCTAAGAAGTTTCATTTTTATAGCAATGACATTTCACATGAGTCAAATCTTTAAATTATCTTTAATTCAGCATGATTCAGGGGATTAGCTGACTACTGGTTGCCTATGATTAGGAAGAAAATGACAAAGCTATTCCATAATTGCCCATTTTATCTTCTTTTAAACTAACATATACTGGGCACTACTTTATACAGGCTATTTAACTTACTGAACCACTGTTCCAATCCAGCTCAGCAACTCACCTATTTCTTACTCGGGTTTAAAGGGCAGAAGTGATAGATTCAGGGGTTTGCTTAAACACAGGCAAAATCCTGTGACACAAAGCTGAATGGAAAATCCAGTAACCTCTGTGAAGATCCCAGCAGCTGAGTTCAGTTCTGGAAAACTGGCAGCTCTCTGGTGCGAGTACCTTTCTAATGTTACCAACAACATTCTCTTCTGTTTAAAATGCAGGTTCCCTGTCAGCTATGCTAAATATTTTCCCTCCTTTTGTTTTCCAGTCTATGTTGCTCACTCTCCAGGCTCCGTTCTCTTTTGTATCATCATCACACTAGCTCCTTCCTGGTCAAATATTTCTATACTTTCACTTGATATGGTAAAGTGAAAGACCACAAGGGAAGATATACTATATTACATGGAAGATGCACATAGTATTTAAAATGTCACGTTTCTTATGCTTATCCAGGTTGAAATTGTCCTTTTCTGCAAGCTTTCGGGATCAAAGTAGAAAAGGACAATTTTCTTGCCATTTTCCAGTTGGTCTAATAAAAGGTATCATTTTGGAACCAAGAGTTCTAGTTTAGTATGTTCATTTTAGTAGACACGTTCCCTCCAGATCCATGCTCACAAATCTGCCTCCTGCCCAAAAATCCCATCTAATTGTATTAAGGCACTTTGGCTTGCAGGTCAAAAGTAGTTCAAGGCTGAAGAAAGCCAAGGGATGAGCAGGGGCCTTCTGCAGCTCATGAAAGAGGGATGGGGAGAAAGGGATGGAATGTGTGTTCATACCCCTCTGGAGATCACATTTTTCAAAGGTGTAAGGATCTCTGTAGAAATCTATTATCCAAAAACTACTGCTCTAGGCATTTAAATGCATCTTATTTTCCATGTTTATACAAGTCACCAGAAAACAAATTCACTAAAATGGGTAACACAAATATGATGCATGACTTGCATATCATTTTAGGAGTAATTAAATGAAAAATAGCTCCAGAAACTTTTAACAAACCACATTAACTAGGGCTCTAGCTTTCTGTACTATTTTATACCTCCTGTAAAATTCCTTCTTCAGGGCATTCACATCTGGACCCAATTCATCATATCCTACTTACAATAAAATTTACAAAATACATTTATTTTTAGAGAGATTGATGTTACTTAAATTTAGCCATCTGTTTAACTACAGTTTAACATTTCACTGTCCATTAAGCCAAGACTTGTAAGATTAAAATGATGGATGTTACTTAACTTGGTAAGAAGGTAAGTTGGTATGACTCAATTCACCAGTATATTACAGTGTGCATAAGCCCTCATACGTGATATCCAAATTTGAAGTTTCTTACTTTTGTTTAATATAATGATACAAAATTGCATGCGTGTAGTTAGGAGTCAAGACATGCCTTCTTGGAGACTTGCAATTCTATTGCCGACAGCTGCTACATTACAGCAAGACAATATTAACAATTCTGGGTTTTCTATCTCCTGGTTCTCCAAAGGTAACACACACCAGGGGTGCTCAATCTCTGGCCTATGGGCCAAATGCAGCCTGCAGAGCCATAACATTTGGCCCATAGGTCTCCTCCACAGGATGGAAAACTTGGCAGCAGGCAAGGGATATCATAGAAGTAGGGTTGGAAGGGACCTTGTAGATCTTCAAGTCTGACCCCCCGCCTGGGCAGGAGAAAAACTGGGCTCAGATGACTCCAGCCAGGTAGGCACCAAGCCTCCTCTTAAAGACCCCCAGGGAAGGAGCCAGCACCACTTCCCGTGGAAGTTGGTTCCAGATCCTAGCTACCCTGACCGTGAAGTAGTTCTTACAGA
>NW_017729014.1:8686373-8690690 GCF_001723915.1 Gavialis gangeticus
TCCATCTGACTGTGTAGGCATCAATGCCACAGTCGCCTAGTTTTTTTTAATGAGGATGGGGTGGGAGATGGTGTCAAAGGCCTTGCTGAAGTCCAGAAAGACTATGTCCATGGCGACACCGGCATCCAATGCTTTTGTGACCTGAAGCAGCTCCATGCAGCCAGATCCAACATTGCCTGGGCCACTGCTCGTTCGGCGGGATCCAGGATGGTTCCCACTCAGCACATCCAAATGAGGCTGGCTGTTCCCCTCCACATTCAGATCAGGACTGCTCCACCCTGCCCCACCACGTATCTGGACTGGGGCTAGGCTCCACCCTGCCCCCAGCACACAGCCAGATTAGGCGTCCCCATTCCTTCTCTCCAAAACGTGGATTGCGGGTGCCCTGCCACACCCTGCCCTGTATGTCTGTACTGGGACTGAAACCAGGCTGCCCTCCTTTCCCCCACCCCGCCCCCGCATCTGGACCTGGGATGCTCTGTCCCTCCCTCCACCCCATGTCCAAATCAGGGCCACTTCATCCCACTCTCCACCATATATCTGGATTAGGTTGCCCCACCCCACCCCATGTGTTTGGATCGGGACTGGGACAGGGACCACCAGGATGGGACTGCTCCCCACCTCCCACTCCACACATTCAGACTGGTGCTGCTCTGCCCCATCTTAGGTGGATGGATCAAGGTTGGGCTGCACAACCCTGCACAGCTGGATTGGGGCCATCAGCCTGAGCAGGGAGCTGGCAGTCTTCATCCAGCCCACAAGGCAAAAAGTTTGGACACCACTGATAAATACTGTCCCTATTAATTTGGGGGACTGCAGAAAGACAAAGGCAGCAAGTTAAAAAGCAGGAGAAAACAGAAATTACACATATTTTGTAAGAGTGGCTGTTGGATTTTAAGACAAGAAGCCTGGTATAGACATGCAAAGGATCCCTCTGAATCTTTACCAGTAAGAGAAGCTCATCCAAACCTATACCATACAGGTAACCCTTGCTTAGTGCTCTTAACTGGCTCCTGAAAAATCAAGTGTTAAGTGAAACAAGCATTAAGTGAAACCAAAAGTATTTGACAACCTAAGATAGCAACTGCAATTGTTTTTAATGACCGAAGATGGCAACTGTGAGCATTATAACGACACTTGCCGAGTGCTAAGTGAAATCAGGTACCAATTTAAAATGACCGTTATAGCAAAATAGCGCTAAGCGAAACAGCATTAAGCGGGGGTTGCCTGTATGTGATTCTGAAATGTTCAGGAGGATTTTTCACTTCTGGTAGCTGAAACCAGAAGTTGAAGCCTTGAGCTAAAAGACCATGGTCAAATCATTACTGAGCAGATCCTTTGGGCTTCTTCTCCCTTTCTTGTTGCATTCTTGAAAAATTAGTGTGTACATATGGCCCAGCTTTTTTAGGTTCACTAAATGTGTGACCAAAGGTTTCTGAGGAAGGTCAGTACGTCCCTACCTTCTTCGATGAGACCTAAAAATCTTACTAGTTTCCAATCACGAACATTGCTTTAAAACTCTAGGAGTGTCCCTAACTTAGCATACTGAAGCATCATAGAGCAGGATTCAGGGAAACCCACTGCAGCAGAAAAGAGAATGCACAGGTTATGTGCTTCCTTGGCAATGCTTTCATCTTGCATATTTCTGCTTTGAATTGAACTTATTTTTGTTCTCTGTCCCTATTTGAGCTACATGGCTTATATAAAAGAAATTCTACCTCCAAGACACATGTTTTAAATGCAAGCCATTTCAAATCTTGATTTTCCTATTTAAAATAGAAATTTACACAAGCTGAGTGACAAAATACATTGACTTGCAAGACTTCATTTTGAGATACTTTCTATAACAGATATAAGACAAGCTAAAGATTTTTGTGTTTGTTTAGAAACAAGTTTGTAACCTTTCAGGGCTACATTTATAAAGGTAACAAAGTAGAATTCAGCTACTGGCTTGTAATGGACCATGTAAAAGACCTCTATAAATTCAAGAGGAATATGCTTTGGAGATTAATGTATAATGTTGCTGAGTTAGGAAATGAGAACTATAATAAAGTACACTCAGCAATTAACAGGTGATATAAAAATCCATCCATCTTAATTTTAATTTGACTTAATACACAGGTTCTCTTAAAGCTGAAAGATTCTCTTATAGCATTTGAATACTCCAATAAAAAAAAGAATTAATGGGCCATCTTTTCCATCTCTTTCCAATTTTAATAACAGCTGTATGTGCTTTGAGAGGAGACTATATTAGAATATTATTATACTCAATGTTTGTGATTGTATCCTAACCCATAAACTTTACTGCAGTAATAACTAGAATTTTTATATCCAGTTAAATCTCAACCCTATATATTGTAGTGCTGTGAAAAAGATATAAAAGTAGCAGGTCACTGTAATAAGAATTAAACCTGCAGTAAAAAAAACCCCATGATTCTGAAAACCATACACAATAACACTGCTTAGACTATAATACTCGGGAATTGTGGAATGGTATCTTTAGTACTATGCAGTAAAAGGGATTTGTTACATGAAAATCTGCACTGATACCAACAGAAATGCAATACATGTACAGTGCCTGTGGCTTGTTTAAGCTTTTAATGTTCACTGTAGCTTAAAATACTCACATAGTACACACGTCCTAACTTTCTGACCGTTACGCTGACTTAAGTTTTTAAACTCAATTTAACTGTCAGAGTGTACACACGTATGTGGAGCAGAATCGGCTTACATGTGGCACAAGATAATACATTTCCAAGGTGTATTCTCTTGAGTTGCATTAGTTAAGTTGACTTAGATCACAAGATAGCTGCCACCATGTCAAGGAGCTGTATGTGTGTATGCTCCGACGTGGCTTAAGTCAACTTAGTCAAGCTGACTTAACATGTATACACACGTAGAGTTAGGGGCAAAATAACCTATTTTAAAACAGTTATAGCCCAGTTTCTGACCTTTAGATTTTAAATAACTTTAGCTCCTGTGAGTTCACTAGAGAATTTCCTCCACACCCAGCACCTAATTTTACAGTTTAGAGCTAAGCAGATATGACTGATCACAATTATTATTTATCTGTATTACAATAATGCCTAGTAACCCTGGTTTGAGATCAGGACTGCCACTGCACTACATACCAAATCAACATAACAAAAAACTTTACAATCAAAGTACAAAACATAAAATGGATACAGATAAAAGAGCATAAGGAAACAGGCACAATACTGGTCAGCATATAGGCAGTGTTGTCAGCACTTCAGCAGCCCCATATTTATCATGTTTCCGATGGCAGCATGGAAAAAGAGAGTTTTAAAGAGGGTTTTGAAGGAGGACAACATATTAGTTTTGTGGCTATTTATAAGGAGTTAGTTAAGCAGGAAAGGCAGCAAAGGAGAAAGCAGAAAGGTGCAAATATAACAGGTGGGTAATAGAGCCTGGCATCCCGGTCCAATCAGAAATGACATATTGACAGCAAACGAGAGAAGATAGGAAAGGTCTGTCTGGGATAGATCAGGCAATACTGTTAAAGATTTTGAAAGAGAAGACAAGTAGGTTCTGTCTGATGGGATGAAGAAGGGAGAGTCAGTGGACACAAAAGAGGGCAGACAGTTGAAAATTATGGACTACAAAATAATATTTGCAGCAGAATTCTGAACAGACAAGCAATTGAACTCAAAGGATCGAAAAGAATACAAATTAAATTGCTTCTTTACAAGGGTATTGTGCAAACTGGAGTAGAAAATGAAAAAGCTGCTTTAAAAATAGGTGGTAAAGCTTCAGTCCTTAACTTGAAGACCTGAGGATCCAACTACAACATTCATTCAAATCAGCTCTGGTGGCTCCCTTAAGAATCTGCTGAACTAGAAGAAGGCTGAAATCAGTCTGTTCTCTTGAAACTACTGTCTTTTTGTGGATCTGTGTCCCACCTCTGTGGCTTGATCTGTCTTTCTTCAGCTCTCTCTATATTTAGAGAGGTAAGGATATAATTGATCATAGACTGTATTTGTATAGGCTTGTAGCCCAAAAGTTCCATAAAATTCCTCCCTGTGTTTCTTAACTGTATCTTTAGTCAGCTTTGGTGTATTACCATGCTTTCCCACATTTTATTTTCTGTTACTATTGACATGCTAGTACTTTTACTCGGGTTTCTTTGTAACCTCTAGGGGGTAGGCTTTTAATGCACTGTGAGAGAAATTCTAAAGTATAGTTGTTTCAACAACAACCTTTTAAGACTGTTATGTTAAAGTCAGCCTGAGCCTTTAAACACACACACACACACACACACACACACACACACACACACACACACACACACACACACAC
>NW_017729014.1:8690774-8696272 GCF_001723915.1 Gavialis gangeticus
CACACACACACACACACACACACCCTTTGTCAGCTTATTACAAAAAAGCTTTCCTTATTCTTCCAAAGTAAAAAGTTAGTTATGTTTTCATGTACTTTTCAAATGCATTATTTTTAAAGTTAACCATGACCTTTTCTTATTTACTTCACAAAAAGATGACATCATACATGTAAACTTCTTATTTACTGGATGTTAGCAGCCTTTGCATCTTGCTAGCAAAGATCTTACTATGATCTATTCTTCCTCCCTCATTCCAAATGCACTGGTTATTTGAGGCCAGATTTTCAGAAGTATTTAGAAACCTAGAGTTACAAAGTCACTACCTACCTGATGCTTGCTTTCTTTTGAAATGGAAATCTCTAACAGTTCCATTAGTGGCTGGAAGTAATCTTTCAGGGTTAATAGCTACCTCTGACACATGCTTAGATTTAGCTATACTAAATTTTTTCTTTCCCTTCCAGTTCTATTCCCATGATAACTTTTCTTCTTGTTACATTCTCTGACAACTCATTAGGACTGACCTGTTGACAGTCTTCATATAATTTATTATATAGATTTGGGGTATTTATCTCTTAAACCATACACTTCAAAATGCAAAATGACAAACTGGTGAATGTTAAAAAAAAAACCCCAAAGTCCCTGATGTCATGATATGGAAGAAGTAGAAAAAATAGTAAGTTCAAAATCAGCTTAAGCTGTGAGTTGGCAGAATTCCATTGACTACAAGAGTAGCAAAAATTTAGTCCTATGACTAAATTCGTTTAGGACTTCATTACAGAAAGAGAACCACAAAGAATATATTTCATATGCAATTAATTTTAACATAAATATTTCTCTTCAGATTTTTGTCTGTGCCCTTCTCCATTGTATCCATGTACAACTAAGCAGTGGCAGTGATCAAAATTTTGTAGAATTGTGACAGATAATTGCAATAAAAATAGAGATTAGGAAGATACATCATGCTCTTTTATGAAAAATAACAGCGTGGTAAATATTTTGAAGTATTTCAAGAAAACTGTTTTACTAGGTGCCTGAATGTCTCTGGCTCATACTAAGTAAAGTGACATCTCAATACTGACATCATCTGTAGGATAAATCCCTCTTGTACCTTCCTGATCTGAAAATTCATAAGTATTTTTAGAGGTGCTGATGAACTCTAGCCCCCAATTAAGTCAACTGGGGTGTTCAAAACCTGTGAAATATCATTCCGCCTACCTTTTTATAAGAAGCTGCAATATCCTTACATTTCCTGCTTATGCTTACTAGGGCTGTGCAAGGCTTCAGCAGCAGATTCGATCTGGAAGAGATTTGGCCCGATTCGGGAACCGAATCTCCAAATCCAAATTGAATCAGGGGACCAAGTAAAAGCTCCGAATTGATTTGAAGCATCTGAATCAATTTGGAAAAAAGTTTGGAAAAGACTTGGCCGCTTTGGAGATTCAGCCATAGACTAAACAGGCTGCTTCCAGCTGGTAAGTCTGTTGGGGTTGCGGTTGGAGGAGGGAAGGAGTGTGGGGGAGGGAGGGACTGGGGCTGGGACAAGCTGCCCAGCTAGGGCAGGGGGCATGTTACTCGGGGTGGGGGGTGAGGGATGAGGGCGTGGCAGCACTGGGAGCGGGGGCTCTGCTGCCACTTTCCAGCTGAGGCGGGATGCAGGCATGGGTCGATCCAGGCGGAAGAGTACAAGTGGTGGCAAGGCAGAGACCCTGCACCCAGCGCTGCCATGCCTGCTTCCTGCACCCCTCCACACCAGCTGACAAGCAGCAGCAGGACAGAGGCCTTGCTCCCAGTGCTGATGCAGGTGTGGCAGCACTGGGAGAGGGGGCTATGCGCTGCTGCCGCCTGGAGCAAGCTGTGCCTACATAGCTGGGCAAGCAGCAGCAGTGCATAGCCCCCACGGCACCCCCTTGCCATGGCAGAGGCAGGCACAGCTGGAGAAGCCATGGGAGAACCTGCAGCCGCCCAGCTTTGCCTGCCTCTCTCTGGCTGATCCGAATCACCGCTGAATCTTCTGAAGCTGATTCGGCCAAATAGATTCAGGACAGTGATCTGAATCTCTGAATTGAATCACTGTCCTCTGTATCGGCCGAATCCAAATCCCAATTGAATACTTCCCTATTCGCGCAGACCTAATGCTTACTTTGGCGATAGCATCTCATAAAGTGAACTCTTCCTTATAAAAGTTTATGTGACTCTACATTACTTAACCTATTACTTGCAACTCTGCACTCCCTTCTACTCATACCTTAAGTTATGAAACAGAATCTGTTTCTTATTTTACATTATACTCAGTCTGGACCCTGGCACGTTACTACCCCCTATGTTATGTTAAGCTCTGGTTTTCTTGTGTAAGATGGTTGTGTTTCAGTGGTAAATGATTTACAGAATTTTTTACTGTAAATATTCCCCCCTCCTCAGCTACATTTCAAATGAAAGGTTCACTAAATTAAAAACATCCTCCAAATTATCACCACTGGATTTTATTTCCTTTTATTTTTGCAAAACAAAATCTTTGGCCTAATTCTAAATGTCTTTGGTCTAATTCTAAATGACTATGATACACTAGGAGCAATATGTCTTTCTAAATAAAAACCAAAGCAACAGGAGCCAAAAATAAGCCTATTTTTCCTGTAGTCTTTATGAGACATTAAATTAAGTACAGTTTACATCTCAAAATCATAATATACATGACAAATTGCTGAAAAGATGGCAGGTTTACACAATCATCCTATTTTAGTTTAAGGTGCTCTCCTTTGTAATCATTCTGCATTCTTTTTTTCTCCCTTTCTCCAAAACTCCTCTCATGCTGTTAATGTCATTACCTCCTGTTTCTATGACATTTTCCATAAAATTATGCAATACTGTGGAGGAAAAGACAAAACAAAAAGCCAACCAAAAACCCAAACACTCACCATCATTAAACTTAGGTTCTAAAAATTCACAAACCCATATATATAGTAATGTTGCTACCTTAGCTATAAAATATGAAGTACTTAAAATAGTTTTTAACAATGATTTCTTGATGAGAATCATGAACCTAATCAAGAAATGACTGATGTTCTTCTGAAGAGAGCAAGACATCTAATAATCAACAACTTTGATGCACAGCACACAACTTTTGACAAAACTTATTAAAATTTGTTTTATACCACTATGGAATAAAAACCACCCCAAGCAAAGAGTAATGAATAAAATGAAAAACCCAAATGTAACAAGTAAAGCATAATTATATGATCATATTATTTTCAAATCTCATCCCTTCCTCAGTCATCTTGCCTTTTAAGAGCTTGATTCCACGCTCTCTTATCCACACTAACAATTAATAGGACTATTCAGGTAAATACAACCTCCAGTATACCTGTAAGGAATTATACTTCTGTGCTTTTACATGCTGAAATATAAGGAAATCACTTTATCACATGGATTTAAAGTGCCATGTTTCTACATGGTACTATAGACTTTGCCCCTGCCCATTAAATGGGTTGTGACAGCTAATTACTCACCACCCTGTTTCAGACAGAGGGCTTTTTGCCACTGCAGGAGTAATGTTGAGGACCTGAAATCTGAGGGAAGTAGCAGGAGTAAAAACCAGTTTTAATATGGTCCTTGATAAGTTTATGAACAGAATCATCTGACATGACTGTGTGTGAAAGGCAGGCACTGGCCTCTGATCTTGGAAGCTTTTGCTAGCCCACTTTTCTTTGCTAGACTTTTCAATGCTGCAAAAACTGTGCTGCAGCCTACCAAATAACCCAAGGAATAAACTGGCCCCCAGTAATTCATGAGATTTTCAAACACTTTTTATTTTTATTTTCTAAAGAAGACCAGGGCAGTGCTTTTGGCAAGAATGAAAACTTACCTTCTAAACATAAAATTCATAAATACAACTTAAGTTTTTGAAGGAATGTGGGTGTTTCACCAGGAGGTAAATCTTTAACAAACCTAAACACTAAGAATAAATTTTACCCAAGGACAAAGTATCACTTAAAAGTAACAATAATTTTATGGAAGTGGTTATTAGCAGAGCTTTTAACATGATTAATGCATATATATACACATGTATATACTAATTAAAACACTAGAGAAACATGCTTCTATTTAACACACATAAACAGAATTAAAGTAATTATTTTTACCAGATCCCAGTCTATGCTGCGGAAAAAGGTATGAGACTTGATATCAGAAAATCCTGTCTGTGGTTGGCAACCAAGCCTTTCTTTGGGATCCTGTGAAAAAGAAAACATCATCAATGTTATGTTTTCCTCTACTTCCTTTTTTATTGCCTTGTCATAAACAAAACATTTCTATTTTTCCACTGTTCAGGAGTAGATCAGGGATGCTCAATCCCCAGCCCATGGAACCATGTCATCTGATCTGTGGGGATCTCCATGCATCCAAAATTTGGCAGCAGGGAAGCAGTGGCACCACTGACCTGCTGCCAAATTGCAGGACCTGTGGGCAGCCCTGGGCCCTGTGTGCTTGACTGGATGCCTGATTCCAGCACACAGGGCTGGGTGGGTATGGTGCTGGTGCAGGACCCCAGGGCCCAATCCCAGTGAGAGAGGGGTGGGGCTAGGAGGAGTTTATGCCAGGCCCCAGGGCCAAATCCCAACATGCAAAGGCAGGAAGGAGTGACCCCAGGCCCCTGGGCTCCAATGTGCAGGGGTCAGAGGAGGTGGTGACAGGCACCAGGCCCAGTCCTGGCATACCAGGCTCATTCAGGCCCATGAATTGCCCTGCACCATTCATCTGGCCCATAGGATCAAAAAGTTTGAGCACCACTGGCATAGATTATCATCAGAATTGGTAATGTTATATAAAACATTGGTGAAGTAAACTAAATCAGTCTAGCTTTCTATATGCAACTGGTTTGGAAACTCTTATAAACTAGGGTTTTTTCCAACTGTTTTTGGGCTACATTGTAAAACTGTATTTTTATATTTAAAAAATGCTGTCCTCACTCTGCAATTAAAGCAGATAATTTCATTAACTTCAACCAGTCTACCTGAATGAATAAAGAGTACTCATAAAAACCCAGCTTAGTATAATCTTTGTTGGTAATCTTTGGTACTCTGTTTCATTATAAAGAACATTTTACTAAGTAACCATCTGGTAGTTTGTTTTACTACTTTTTATTTGCTAGCAAGTTTTAAAAGTTAAATTCTACGCTATGAATTTTTCACACAAGTCAGCAATTAGACTGTTTTTATATTACATAATGTGTTCAGGCTTTTTTTTTTTTTTTTTTTTTTTTTTTTACAGTAAGCAAAAGCGTTTCTACATTTTTAATTCGCTGCAAAATAAGGTTCTGAGTTACCAATCCTATATGCTATAAATAAGGGAAATATTGGAAAACTTACCTTATTTAAAAATCCTTTCAAGACATGGGAGGCCTTGACAGAAAGAAATCTTGGAATCCGGATTGGTTTCTCAAGAATAACTGTTACAAATTTAAAATAAACAAACAAACAAATAAATAAATAATATATATATATATA
>NW_017729014.1:8696337-8710633 GCF_001723915.1 Gavialis gangeticus
ATATATATATATATATATATATGTATATATACATCTATGTTTATGCTTCATTATATAATATTCACTAGGATTTCAATAAATATACTGTATTGTTCATCTATGCTATTATCTGGACCATATGCTAATATGACAAATATTTAATTACTTAATATATTTAAAGTGAAAGGTGATATTACTAAAGTGACAATTAAACTTTTTCTGAATAGTCTAAACTTTATGGACCACATCTTTCATCCCGTATGTGTCATACTGATAAATGCAATGAATAAGGATTTGCCATCCTTTCAATGGCTTGAACAAGAGGATATATAAAATATTTTTAAACAGTACTAGTAATATTATACTGGTCTTGGTGTTGTAGAAGACTTCCCATTGCATCATCAAAAACCATATTATACAATACACCCCACAACAGATAGCTTAGACAATAGTTCCGTAGTTTAAAAAATATGCAACAGACTTTGGGAATGCTCACAGTGGCACTTAGATTGGCCATGGGAGGTTGTTTGAATGAGACCTTTCTTTTCACAACTTTGTGCAATATACTTCTGAAAACTACTCTTTACTAATCAAGTATTTCCAGAATTGTCCCCAAAATGTAAATTTCACTGAATATTTCTATAATTAATTACTATATCATGCATAATGCTACCTTTGATGGGCAAAACAGCTTCTAATGAATAACTTACTAAATGGTTGCCATGCATTCACCATAAGGAAATGAACTATAGAGCTACCACTTTGAAAATTCCTACCATAATAGAAACCAATGTTTTTTATAAAACATCTTCATATGTAGAGTTACATCCTAAAAGAAATACTGCAATGCTCTCTCTTCTAATTATGAGTGAATAAACCATTACCTCTTCCAACTAATAAGAATATAATATGGTAACTTCAGCAGTTGATTGCATAAAAAAATTATACTGCTTAAGTATTTCAGGTGTTATTAGTAGGCACTATCAGAACATTTCAGATATTCAAAGTAAAAGTAATTATATTTGCAACTCTCTTAAATAAAGAAAAAACAGACAAAATATAAAATGTTTGTACCACAGAATAAGAGTGGAAGAGAAAAAATACCCCAAACTATGGTTAGAGGAGGGAAAGAGTAACACATGAGCAGTGATTTGTCAAATATAATGATCTATTTATTTTCTTAAAATATAATATATGATGTAACAGCTACAACCAAGGACATTTGAACCCTATTGTCATTGGTTAGTTCTGTACTGTGGACCTTACAGGCACAAAGTCCAATTAGAAGAAGACTGACTTTGTCTTGTTGGCATGGCTTTGCTTTTTATGTGGTTTGGGATTTTTGTTCATGTTAAAAAGAAAACTATTCTTTGGATGCTGAATTAGAAACACCATAGCAATTTTTACCTGTGCTCATAGTGATAGCTATGTGAAATACTGGGCTCACTACCAAATCTTTTGTGGAAGATTAAAAGGACAGGGTAAGGAATTCTTTAGTATCTTAAGGTGGCCAATAATTTTCATTGTTAGTGTCTTACTTTATTTCAAAGGGATTCACAAACTAAAATTAATTAAAACATAATACAACATATCTTTACTATACCTTGGAAGAGGTAATCTTCAGTATTCATATCTGGATTGTCAGTAATAATATCAAACGGAGATCTTCCTGCCATCATCTCAAACATCAGGACACCAAGAGCCCACCAGTCCACACTAAACCCTGTAAAGCAGTTGCAGAGCATGTTTTCAAGTGATGCCTAACCCTAGACAATCAATGGCGATTAAGTGGCCAATTCTGCAAAATGCTGAGACTCCTCAGTTTTCACTGAAGCCACTGGTGCCATGGCCCAGTGTATTTCAGGACTAAACTTTCAGAGCACCTTGGAGAAAAATTAGCACAAGTAATTTGTTCAAAAACTTCCAGCTGTGCCATAGAATAGCAAGGTTCCAATTAGCAACATTCAGATAAATGTCAATATGTTTCTTAATACTGAAAGATATTTAATAATTTTTAGAGTTGTAATTGTTACATTATCATACTGCTAAATTACAGGATTCCATTATTTTAGTCCATACACTCAGCTAATTATTATATGTAAAATGCTCATATAGAATGTGAAACAACAGTAGTCTAAGACTTCCATGATTGGATACTCAAATCTGATCCGTACAGTGCTTAGTCCGAAATTTTAAAGCCAAGGTGTAAGGGACAGGCATTGCTCTGTAGTCCTAGGTAAGAGTTCTCTCTCAGTAGGAAGCCCCCCCCATTCTGAAACCCTGTTTTCATAGGACCTAAACAATCATGATTATGAGGCAGGATACCAAAATTGTCTCAAGTACATCAGAAAAAGCTAAAATGGAATTACAGAAGATGCAATGAATTCCAGTCTTGTCTGTACATAATGAAATTAAAAAATATGTAAGCCTAATTAAAATATCCATAGCAGCCTGATATCAGAACCTGAACTTGGGATTCATTGCAATTAAATTGTTACCATTTATGCATTGCCTTACCATATTCTTCTCCTCTGAGGATCTCTGGTGCAATGTAATTTGGCGTTCCACAAAAAGTGCTTGTAGTGTCACCAGGGCCTAATCCCTCCTAAAGGAATAAACCAATTCAATATTGAAAGTAGAGTTCTACTTACAGGAACTTCCTTTCAACCAGGTTTTGAAGACACGGATTTGGGAGTCCAAGACTCCTCCGTGCAAAAATGCAATTCCAGAAGATTAAGACAGTGACAAGACACCTTCCAGAAGTGCTCAAGGTTCAAGACTGGCTTGTGAGTTGTTCTAGGACTGCACCATGTAATATCATTAGCCTTAATATGTTTCAAAGGTGCTTTTATTGCTTAAACAACACAAGAACACTTTTTAAATGTATGTTAACATAACTGTTTTCTGAGACTAAAAATAGTTTTTGTTTTCTCAATGTAAGTGACAATGTAAGCTTCTTTATACTGCCCCATGACTAATGTGCTTTAATCATGAACTAAAGGAAATATTGGTACAGTAGTTTCAAATTCATATGGTCCAGTCAATCCTTGGGCTCTCTGAAATTGTCACAGAAGTGCTAGCTGTACTGCTACTTTGAGGATTCGTCTGGCACAAGGAAATACCTGAGGCCACTGACAGATGTTCATTTAAAGGCGTGATGGGATCTGATCCGTGATTCCAACAATTGAGTCTCCTGCCATGTCACGTGTATAGCAGGACATGCAACTTTGGGATCATGGATCAGATCTCAATCACACCTTACTTGCCAATACAGGGTGACCCCAAGATCATGGTCCTGGGCTCCCCCTGCATCAGTGTTGCCTGACAATCAGCTGACTGTCAGTTTGCTACAGGGACCCACAGGGCCAATTCAAGTCCCTGGGGCCAGCCAGGACTGATTGGCACCTGGATCAGGACTGCACTGGGGCTGGAATGGACCCTGGTGCAGTCCCTGCTGGCCACCATTCCAAACCCTGTGCTGTCCTGATGCTGCCGCTCACTGGTTGATCAGCAACCAGCAGGGATTGCACCGGGGCCCATTCTACTCCCAGTACAACCTCGATGCTGCCACCAATCAGCTGACTGGTGGCTGGCAGAAACACTGCAGCCCTATCAAGTCCCTATGCAGTCCCACCCAGCTGCACATTTATTTTAAGGCACGAAGGAAATCAGTGACAACATTATTACATACTTTTTGTGGAATAATTTTGTGGCTGGTTTCGCTTTAAGCTGCAGCTGACTGTATCGCCAGGTTGCACTTGAAGATGCGACTGACTGGTGAATCACATCTTAAATGTAACATAGGTTAGGGGCCTGACATATTAATCTTACTGTATGTATGCCAAAGGGGTGAAACCAGCAAGTGAGGAGATGAACATTTTAATACCCAATGCAAGTTTCTTAAAAGTTTCTGGTCTCTCTACATTAATTTGCTCAAGTTCCTCAATCTTTGCTTTTTACACTGCAACATTTTAAAATGAGACCACTAATACCTTCTGTAGAGTCCCTTAAGGTAAATGTCACACTTATCAACCATTTTGGAACAAAACTTTGCATGATGCGATTAAATACCAGAAGGTTGCAGTGCCAATGCTGTCATGCTACAAATTTTCAATAGAGAAATTGTGTATGTAAAAATATACAAGACCTCTTCCCCATAAGACCTCATAATTGAGAAGGCTAATAGAAATCAAGTTCACAGAAGTGTAAATATTAAAAGTCCAGTATATAAGTTAGTCAAGGCCATCCCCCTAGAAGGGCAGTGTTAATTTTCTCATTGAGGATGTATCAGACTTGACCTGCACCAAAGACAAGGGTCAAATACTAACCAACCATGGAATCCCAGTGACTTCAGTATCCAAAAATAAAGGCTAGTAACAATTAAATTTCTTCAATGGAACTGGGGAAATATAAAGTAGGACTCTTAGGTCCTAAGTTTATAATGTAGGCCTAAGGTCACATAGGACTGAGAATTTGTCTCTTGGGGCCAGTGCTAAAATATTAGGTGTTGCAATGCTCTAATGCACAACACCCAAGTTCCTTTGTAGATCTAGCTGTTGGTTAAATTTGTTGACAATGAATGAGAAAATAAGGCATTGAGCTTTTCAGGACTTTTTGGATAGTAATTCCGAATCTTCAGGACTAACAAAAGCAAAACAAAGTAACTCATTTTAGCCCAAAAGTCAGCACATGAAGTGGAATTCATACAAAAAGAAAGTTTGCTAAGTAAGAAAGTTTAATTTTTTAGAAGTTAGTTTTCAGGGTTGAACTGCATTTTAAAAAGCAAATTCTGGGCTCTCTTATCCTGTGTACATCTGGGGCAGTGCATGTTGCATGGGCAACACATTGCACATGAGACCCTCCTACCCTGCTTGTGACCACAGAAAATTGGAAAATTAAAATGGAGGTTGACAGGGACAGAATAATATGCTGCTTGCAGTGCAAAGGGTGGGGACTAAAGGTTTAAGAAAATCCATATCTAAGAAAACAGGGAAACACTTTGGTGAAAAAAAATCAGTGAGAAATAAAAAAAAAATCCTACCTTGCACATGCCATAATCTGTTAACTTGATATGACCCTCTGCGTCTAGAAGAACATTGTCTAGCTTTAAATCTCTGTAGATTATTCCTCTTTCATGTAGAAAGTTTAGAGCAATACAAATTTCAGCAGCATAAAATCTTAAATAAAAAGGAGAAAAACCAACCTGTCCATTAGGGGAATCATATAAAGTTGGTAACACTTGAAAATGCCAATGAATTTTTGAAACAGAAGGAAGACAGTAGTTAATAAAGAGCTAACATCAGTTTAGCTTCTACCTAGAGAGAGGATAACAAAGCCAATTCAATCATAAGGGGCTCTTATGATCAAAACAAGTACAGCTACTCTCTATAGTTAAGTATGGCAAGTATTTTTTTCAATGTTATTATATTTGATACAATCAGATTATACAAAGAAATTTGTTCTTTATTGTAAATATTTACATGAACCTGACAAATTATTAACCAGCTTCAGGACTAGAATACTAAAGTCTACATCATGTCTACCGTACTGACATTTATCTGTAGTGCCAAGGCTTGCAAGAGAAGAGTTTGCTTCTCCTTAATTATACCCCCATTTGAGGTTTGGTATAGAACCACTTGATTGAGATTCACTTAAAGAATCCAATCCTCAATCAGAAGTGCATTTCAGAGACCAGTTTACTGAATATATAGCAGTAATAATTAATGGTTTTTATTATCAACTGCATTATGGTTTTGCTTTTTTCTTTAAATGCACATCCCTTGTCTTATACAAAAGTGGTTTCTCTCTCAAGTGTGCACTGCATTCTAATCTTAAGAACATGATTTTTACTTTTCAAATGTCAAGAACACAATCTCCCTTGCAATTGTCTTACTGTCATTTAAGTTTTGTAATTATTTTTTTTATGTTGTGCTAAGTAGCAACACTAAGAGAATTAGTACATTCATCAATGCATTAATAGAATACCTTGCATGTTCTTCAGGAAGTTTTCTTTGCCGTTGCATATGAAACATGAGGTCTCCCCCATTTACATACTCTATGACAAGGAACAACCTGAAAATAAAATAAAATAAAATAAATCCAAGGACGTTTTCAAGCGAAAAAATTGCGGTGACCCTTAATTTCCAAATTAATTTTTTCTTACCTCTAAATTGCCCTCTCTTATATAAGAGATTTAACCTTAAAGTTAGATCAGAAATAACTATTTCGAAACCAAACAAAAGAATATTTATTGGATTTATAATACACCCATGTCTGTAGTATGCAAGTGAAATACCATCATTAAATAATAGATATATGAATTCTTTACCAGAGGAATACAAATGAAGGAACGGGACTGAACTTAATGGAGGTTAAGCTGTTTACACCAGGTCTGTATTTGGCTTGAGCCCTGAATAACTACCCAAATATATGAAAAGGATATTAGAAGTTACTTAAAGTAGCAGAGTTCTACTTTTGGCTATTAATACAAAATCACTACTTCTCAAATATAGTATGAAAATATATTCTTTAAAAATCTTAACTTAATCAGAGATAAAAACAAGGGCATGAGATATAGTCAAGCACCTATTCTGGATTACTTTAAGAGTCAACTGGATGCTTATCTTGCTAGGATCCTGTGACCCCAGCTGACTTCCTGCCCCTGAGGTAGGGGGCTGGACTCCATCTTCCAAGGTCCCTTCCAGCCCTAATATCTATGAAATCTATGAAACAGTCATATGAGCGTGACAGGCAGAAAGATGATAAATACTTTAGCTTTGAATTTATCTATTAGAAATAAAAGCAGGAGCAAAGCAGATATTAATTTTAAAAACAACATTTGTACTGTGAAAATATCTTATTCTAGTGACTATCATTTCAAATGAGTGATACAGACTGCAATGACTGTCTCATGGAACTTAGAACAGTAGTATCATGTCTTATCACTGTACAGCTACTGAATAGCTGTATTTCTCTGGCATAGAAAACAGAATGAAGCAGAAAAACATCCATAAGAAAATAAATACCACAGTTTGCTTTAAAAATTCTAATTCGATGATAATGTATTATTAGTATCTTTCACTAAAAAAAGGATCAATCATATAATAATAATTTGGCTGTTTACTACTGTTACTGTTACTACTCCAGTACATGGTATGAGTTATTGCCATATACAAAATACTGTTTTAGGCTGATTATTTTTAAATCAGGAAAGACAGAGTATGAACAGCTTCACATTTGAAAAATAAAGTTTCCTGCAATACTCTCCAAAACTTCATCTGAAACTTGATGTTATCTTTTCTGTTATTCTTTGAAAAACAACCAAAGCACCAGAAAAACATGCCCATCTTTTAAAACTAGTAAATGTGATGCAAAATGATTCTGATGACTGATATCACATATGATTCAAACCAGTCATCTCCCAAACAGATGTTTTAGCACAGGCCTGTCCAACTTCTGAGTGGCTGGGGGCCATATGTGAGCAGCTGTGCTGTGCTGCACCACATGAGCATCCCAGGCACCCTGAGCCCACAGGCTATCTTGCTTTATTCTGACCCCAGGGACAGGTACAGGAAACAAATGAGAGGAGGGAGGGGAGCCTGGAGACCCTAGGGGCAAAAGCAGGAGAGTGATGGGGTAAGCGATAGGGCTGTGCAAAGCTTCGGGTGTTGATTCAATTCAGAGGAGATTCGGCTTGATTCTGCAGTTGAATCTCCAAATCCAAATCCAATTGGGAGATGAATAAAAAGGTCTGAATCAATTTGAAGCTCTCTGAATTGATTTGGAAAAGATTCAGAGAGCTTCGGAGATTTGGGCAGTCTCTACTCACCGCCGCAGAGATCTGGACCCAGACTCCGTGCCAGTAAGTAGGCGGTGGGGGCGGGGGCGCTGGAGGCGGAGGGAGGGGACAATGGGGGCCCCCCACCAGGCCCCATCCCCTGCCTGCTCCCCCAGGTCCCCTGAGCACCCCCTGACCCCTGTCCACTCTCCCAGCCCCGTCAATGGCTACCCCACCCGGCTCCAGCTCCTGGTTCTTTAAAAAACATACAAAGAAACAAAAAGCCCTGCACTCACTGGCTCCTGCCAGGCAGGGGATGTGATCCCTGTTGCCCCCCACTGCCCTGCACTGCGTGGGAGGGCTATGCCACGAACCCCCATCCCCTGCCCACTCTCCCAGCCCCAGCAACCAGTTCTTTAAAGAAAAAAAGGGGGGAAAAAAAGCCTGCACTCACCAGCTGCTGCAGCAGCTGTTGGGGCTTCTGGGGGCTCGTGGCAGAGCCCCCCATGTAATATGGGGCACTGGGTGGTAGTGGGGATCACTCCCCTTGCTTTTTTTCTTTTCTTTCTTTCTTTTTTTTTTTAAAGAGCCGGGAGCTGGGGCTGGGAAAGCAGGTGGGGGATTGGGGCTCGTGACAGAGCCCCCCACGCAACACAGGGCAGTGGGGATCACCCCCCTGCTTGGGAGCAGCCAGTGAGTGCCAGACTCTTTTTTTTTTTTTTTTAAAGAGCTGGGAGGCTGGGGCTGGGCAGAGCACCCACTGATGGGACTGGGAAAGTGGGCAGGGGATGGGGCCTGTTTGATTCGGAGATTCAGCCGACTTGGCAGTGGCCGAATCAGATTCGGCTGAATCGATTCAGGACAGTGATTCGAATCACCGAATCAAATCACTGTCCCCCGAACTGGCTGAATCTGAAGCAAATACGAGCGGTTTCACACAGGCCTACTAAGTGACACCTGAATAGAAAGCCTGGGTGCCACAAGTTAAATAGCCCTGTTCCAGCAGATATGCAGACATAAAAATAAGAACAGTTCTAAATATATGCCTAATAGAGCAATTTATGAGCTCTTCATCCTGTGCTATGAGAAATATGTTTTAAATTCCAGTATGCCTGGTGTGCATAGCCTCTGTACAAAGACTAAACGTCTAAGTTCAGGTGTGACAATTATTCATCAGAAATGGAACTTAAATTTGGTGCAGCCAAAAGGAGCATCTAGAATAACTGAATCCCCCCCCCTTCTGACTTTACAAATACCTTTGCCAGTAGAAAAGTTTGAAAATACCTTAAACATTGACTTTTGCATGCCTTTTGATACAGTCTCCCACAGCATTCTTGCAAGCAAGGTAAGGAAATATGGGTTGGATGAATGGACTCTAAGGTGGATAGAAAACTGGCTGGATCATCAAGGTCAAAGGGTAGTAGTCAATGGCTTGATATCTAGTTGACAGCCTGCTGGTCCTGGGGTCAGTTTTGTTCAGTATCTTCATTAACAACCTGGAAGATGGGATGGGGAGCGCACTCTCAGCAAATCTGTAGATTAAACCAAGCTGATGGGAGTAGTAGATACACTGGAGGGTAAGGCCAGGATTCAAAGAGACCTAGACAAATTGGAGGACTGGACCAAAAGAAATCTCATGAAGTTCAATAAGGACAAGTGCAAAGTCCTGCACTTAGAACAGAACAATCCCATGTATTGCTACAGACTGGGAATTGACTGGCTAAGCAGCACCTCTGCAGAAAAGGACCTGGGGGTTACAGTGGACAATAAGATGAACATGAGCCAACAGTGTGGCCTTACTACCAAGAAGGCTAACAGCATATTGGGATGCATTAGTAGCTGTGCAGCCAACAGATTGAGGAAAGTGATTATTTTCCCCTATTCAGCACTGGTGAGGCCACATCTGGAGTAGTGTGTCCAGTTCTGCCCCCCCGCTTTCCCCCACTACAGAAAGGACGTGCAGAAATTGAAGAGAGTCCAGCAGGGGGCAACAAAATTAGTTAAGGGGCTGGGGCACATGACTTCTGAAGACAGGTTGAGAGAACTGGGCTTATTTAGTCTGGAGAAGAGAAGACTAAGAGGAGATTTAATAGCAGCCTGCAAATAAGTGAAGGATGGTACAAAGAAAATGGAGCTGGACTGTTCTCAGTGGTGGCAGGTGACAGAACAAGGAGCAATTGTTTCAAGTTGCTCAAGCAAGGGAAGTTTAGGTTGGATATTAGGAAAATCTTCCTCACAAGGAGGGTAGTAAACCAGTGGAGCAGGTTACCCAGAGTGGTGGTGGAATCTCCATCCTTCGAGGTTTTAAGACCTGGCTAGACAAAGCCTTGGCTCGGATGATATAGTTGGGGATCGTCCTGCTTTATAATTATGCTATATTTCTTAGCACAGAATACTATAATCAGAAATGGCTCAATGTCCTGATATGTGAAGAAATTTCTACATCTATTACAGGTCCATTATATATATATATAATGGTATGCCCAATGAAGTCAATGGGAGATCCATTTATAGTCAGGCTTCAGTATCCAGGCTTACTGGTTGCTTTATAGACTGAGTTTTAAAAATGTCTCCTCAAACAGACAAGACGAAATGCATTAGGTAGGATACAACATAGAAGTAGAATGATCAGCCATATGAAAAGACATTACATTCTAGAGGGAACATTTCATCTGTGGGAAAATGTGATCCAGGCAAAGTTGCCAAGGTCAAAGAGACCTACAGTTTCGACACATTTTGAGCAAGTGCTTTTTATAAAAGCTGAAGCTGTCTGAGAAGCAGCTTTTCCTTATGTTCCAATTTTTCCATGATTTAAAAATGCCTCTTTACCATTCTCTCATCACACCTATTTGGAAAATGTCTCCCTTGATGCTCACCCAATTCTAAGATTGGTAAAGCACAGATATAGAAGAGTCCATTTATACCACCCAGAGAATACCCTCTTAAACAACTATATATTAAGTTTAAAATGTTAACTAAAGGTCA
This sequence comes from Gavialis gangeticus, assembly GCF_001723915.1. NCBI lineage: Eukaryota > Metazoa > Chordata > Crocodylia > Gavialidae > Gavialis > Gavialis gangeticus. The sequence goes on from NW_017729014.1 coordinate 8,707,079, forward strand.
AGTTCAAGAGACAGATAAAGTCCAAACCAAATTAAAATCTAAGGTACAAGACAGACCATCTTCATTTGAGGTACTTGAACAAAAGTTAAATTTGTCAACCCAAATTGTAAGTTTTTTCTCACAGTATAGGTTGAAAAACTAACAAAACTCAACCAATACAAAACCAAAACTTTTTTTCTCTTTTCTTTATAAAGTCTGTCCTCTCTTCTTTCCTTTTTTCCTTTTTGTTTTTTAAATTAGACTTTCAGGTCTAAGACAGGTATAATGAAACAGTGGTATTAGTGAAATGATAAAATTATAACACAACGGTAAGATTAGAAAAGAAAGGGGATTGGACTTTAAAACTAAATATTTAAAATAATAAATGTTGTTTATTTTTGTGACCATTTAAACTCAGATGACCTGTTCATCAATACAACCCTCAGACATCCAGAAAACCCTGAAGCATAACAATCAAGGGAGGATGGTACTCATATTCCTGACATTTCTAAAATAAGGGCAAGCAGAAATAAAAAATATATATATCTCCTTTTAGGTCCTTTTTTTGTATGTTATAAAGCTGTAAAAACACCATTTTTATTAATTTGTTTCTGGGTCATCTTTGGAGCAAATTTCTTCTCCCTGGTCATAACAACTCTAGTTAATGACCGTCAGGGCATTTTGTACAGATAATTTATTCCTACTAACTAAGAGAAAATGAGAATATTATGGTAGGAAGGGAATAGCCAACGTTTATTTGCTGCTGGGTTATTGCTGGTTGCTGTGAACATATGATATGGATTAATAGTAGGTGGTGAGGCAGAGGGATTGCAAGATTGATGCGTGTCATGGCTGTATATTTAAAAATTGTGAAGGTACCTTGGGAACAAAGATGGGTGCTTCTTTTTATTAGATATGTACACAAGCCAGGCTAAAATATATCCACAGAATGCTATCTTAAAAAAAATTCAGGTTTACTGCTTTTTAAGCAAGTGAACACTTACAGGGAACTGCAGTTACTTAGTTTTGAAAAACTTGTTACTGTGTGAACCAGCTCAGAAAGTGGATCTGGACAACTAAAAGACATTTTAATACATATTGATCAATGATGCTCAACCAACGTGCATGGAACCCTGGAGTGCTGCCAGATGCTGTGAAGGGTGCCACAAGATGCAAGGACATAAGTGAGATGTGAGGAGATTAGCAGATACACTACGCAGATAAGCAGAGGCTCAGGGCTGTCCTTGCCTCAAGCCTAATGAAGGGTGCCTTGAGTCTAAAAAGGTTGAGAACCACTAATAAAGAAGTATAACTGACCTATATATAGTCATTATTTATTAATGATTATTTTTATACTTTCATCACTCTGGCATCCAAGAAAAAAAGCACAGACTGAAAAAGGACTTCAGTTCATCTGAGTAAGCAGTCAATAAATGCTTAATTGCTTTTAAATATTAGTACCTTTTTATATGCATAATCTGAGATGGGCTATTTTTCTGTATTTTACTGCTTAAACCAGGGGTTGGCAACTATTTATGTATGGTGGGCCACCATTCTACTACTTTGGCACTCCCTACTCTCTAGCACACTCCCCCCATGGCCTCCATTTACCACCACTACCAAGGGCTGTGAATATCTGTGGCCGATGGCCGTGTTGAGGGAAAAATTCAGTGGTGAGAGTAGAGAGCAGGCAGGGCTGGGGCATTACCAGGAACTGTACATGAAGTGGCGTATCATGAGTTGGAACATGGCACAGAAATGCACTGAGACAACCTGAATGCAGCAGGCAGAAGGACCCTGGGAGTGCTCTTCCTGTGGCTCCTGCTGCCATATGCCATTGATCCCTCAGCTGTGGGCCAGATCCAGCCCATGAGCACAGCTTAAACGTATTAAATGTGAAGAAAATTCAGGAGAAACATTCTTAAGTCAGAGTTTACATACATGGCTTGAAAAATGGACGTCCTGTTCCTTTCTTTCTTTTTTATAAAGATACTCTTATTCGTATTTATTTATCCATTTAAGCAACTTAACCCCATAAATTATGTACTGATTCACATACATACAGGCGATATCCACAAAATATACATCTTTCTTACCGACTTGTCGTTTGAAAGCATGAATGTAAACCAACTAGGAATGGGTTACTGGATGCCTGTTCAAACACATGTTTCTCAGTCTGTACCCAATCAATATCCTGAAATAGAGTAATTGGAGAATCAGAACTTCTACTGAATAAACTGTGGGTATAAATTCTAGAAAATAAATTGCAGGCAAGGTTCTTTGGGTAGATGTGATATCTTATATAAGACCAACTAAATAGTTGGAAAAAACGTTCTTTGCAAGCCTTCAGGCACAAACGCTGAAAGCTTGCAAAGAATATTTTTTCCAACTACTTAGTTGGTCTAAACAAAGATATCACATCTACCTAACGAACCTTGCCTGCCTATGTACTTAGACCAACATGGCTACAACCAACAGCCCTGCAGAAAATAAACTGTGAACTTTAATATTCCTTTACATAACATGTGGCACTGTTGCAAATATTCTTTATAAAAGAAGAAAATAACTTTGGTCTAGAGAAAGTCATAAAAACATTTTGATTTATTTAGTTACTTTTCATGGGTTACATACCCATTCAGAAGGATTACCACAGTTTAAAGAGGTTGTGAAACATCTAACATATTTAAGATTATTTCATAGAACTAAGAATAGTAAAAAACAAGCTTTGGGTCCTGAAAAAAGTACATCTCTCAGCAAGATCTCTTGTATCAGGAACAGAACAGTGTAAATCCCCTGCTTTATTATGACTAACATCCCTAGAACCTTGCATCTTCATTTGTACCAAGACAAAAACTTGACATAAACTCAGCTGAAATTGCCAATACTTGCTTAGCTTTGGATCTAATACAATGAGGCTCCCTCTATATGTTACAGGTGTTGCACAATTAACTGGTTAATTCAGGGACAGGCAATTATTTCAGCCGGAGCAACGCTTAACAAGTTTTAGTGAGCTACCAAGGGCAAAAAGGGTAGCCCTGCCCCCGGTCACCAGAAGTCCTGCTGCCTACCCCTGACCTTTGCCACCACAAATCCCTCCCCTTGCCCTAGAAGTATTCTTTTTTGGAAGGGGGTTTGTCATCTTGGAACTGGAAAAAACCCCCCAGATAAACTAAAAATCAAACACTGACAATAACATATTTTAATTTTACTTAAAAATATATTTTTGTCTTGATTTGTGTGTGTTTCCACTGCATATACTGAGGTGATTGCATAATACCTCAAAATGAAGTCTTACTCTTGTATATTGTAGGGGGCCTGGAGGGGTGGGTATGGGGTTTGTGGGGAATTGTGCGTGTGTGTGGATGTGTGTGTATGTGGGGTGTGAGGGAGGGTGTGAGGGATATGCGTGGATGGGTATGTGGGTGGGTGGGTATGGGGGACTTGTGGGGGCTGCTTAATGATTTTTGGTGAGCTGTCAAGGGCCCTACCCTTTGACAAGTGCCCTGCCCCCTGGTCGCTATTTTGTGACTGGAAGTCCCACTCCTTAACCCCTGACCTTTGCCACTGGAAGTCCCT
>NW_017729014.1:8715633-8718876 GCF_001723915.1 Gavialis gangeticus
TATGTGGAGTGTGCGGTGTCTGTGGGATGTGTGATTGTGTGTGTGGGGGAAGTGTAGTTGTGGGATTTGCAGGGGAAGGTCTGTGGGTATGGTGGGATGTGCATGGGAGCCCCTTACATGTGCCTCCCTGAGCTGGGCATCACCTGCAAAAGCCCGGAGCCTGCCTCCCCACCACTGGCAACAGCAGGCAGCCCCAGCCTCACCCCACGCCTGCTCTGGAATCATCCTGGCTGGATCAGATCGGCTGGAACCCACATACACAGTCCCAACCTCAGACCGCTGTGCACCTGGTCCACACCACCCACCCATGGTGAGTCCTGCCATCCCCTGGGCACACAGCAGGGTTGGAGCAGCTCCTTTTTAGGTAGCCCAGGCAGCAGCGGCTCCTTCCAGCCTATGGAGGGTCTTTGTCTGGCCCATGGCAGGTCCCTCAGTCCCATCTGACCCAGGCGCTCTCTGCCCATGGTGTATCCTGCAGTCCCTTGGGCATGAGGCAGGGCTGAGGTAGGCTCTGTGGCTGGACTGCCTTTCTAGGCAGCCCAGGTGGTGGTGGTACTGGTGGGGAACCGTCCGCATAGCCCCGCCTCACCCAGTGCTTTCCCCAGACTCGCTTGCCCTGGGCACTGGCAGCAGCCAGGCTCAGCATGTGGGAAAAGCAGCCCCTCCCCTTTGCCACTGCTGATCCCTTCCTGCTGTAGCCACCTACAGCCTGTCCTGGGCTGCCCTGAGTCTCTGCTGTCATCACCACCACCTCTGGGCTGCCCAGCCTGGGCCCTGGGCAGCTGCAACAGGAAGGGCCCAGCAGCAGTGAGGGGGAGAGGCTGCTTTCCCCCCACATTGAGCAACAGTTTCTGCCTGGCCATCACCAATGCTCAGTGCTGAAGCAAGCACGGGGCATGGCAGGGCAACATGCACAAGTCCCCACCAGTACCACAGGGCTGGGGCCAGTGGCAACGGCAGCCAGGAGCCACCGCTTCCTGGTTGTCTAGAAAGGCAATCTAGCTGGAGAGCCGCCCCAGCTCCGCTGTGTGCCCAGGGGGCGGTAGGAAACATCACAGCTGGATGGTGGGTCAGGTGGGACTGAGGGACCTGCCATGGGCCGGACAAAGATCCTCCATGGGCTGCATCCAGCCCGCAGGTCATATTTTGCCCACCCCTGGCTTAACTGCACAATTACCTTAAGACCAGCCAGACATGCAAGGTAGCCATTTCATAATAAAAAGCTTCAACTAGCTATTAAGTTAGACTTCAAAATGTGTAGTAACTCTTTACCTGGTTGCTATCGAGCTTTAATTTGTACATATAAGCAGGGTCTTCCCTGAGGCTGGGAGCCCCGTCAACTGACAAGGCTCCCACCTCAGGGGTGCACCATGTCCAATGCGAAATCCCTGAGTCCCGGGGACTGAAACTGCTGTAACCCTCAAGGCTTGGGCATGTGAAACCCCTGGGCCCATAGGGGGTTCTCAGTCCTGGTGGTGCCACACACTCAGCAGGGACCAAGTCACACACTTGATGCATTCTCAGTTTGGCTCTGCCTCACACCATGACCCATGTGCATGATGTGCACTGTGTCTGGGAGCTCTGAACACTTTGAGGATACCCAGCTGTGGGAGTGCAAGGTGTGCCTTGTGTCTAGAAGTCCTGGCAGTAATTGGAGTTCCCAGGTGCAAGGGTGCAGGGTCTTCCCCCTGCAGCAGTGCACCATGGGCCCCTGCAGCTGGGAGCTCCAAACACTGCTGAGGCTCCCAAACACAGGACACTTGGTATGCCCCATAGCTAGTGGCTCGAGTAACTGCCAGGGCTCCTATCAGTGTTCGGAGCTCCAAGTGCCATGTACTCTCTCAACTGGAAGCCCTGACAGTGTTTGGAGCTCCCTGCCGTGAAGGCCCATGGCACACCCTGTGGCTGGAAGCCCCATCAGCTGATTGGAGCTCCCAGCCATGGGGGCATAACATGATCCAGCGACTGGGGGCTCTGCCGACTGACAGAACTCCTAGCCACAGGAAAAAAGATTACCAGTGCAGAGGGAGCCCTGGATCATAATCCCAGGCTGCCCTGCACCAGCAATATGGTGTGATGGGATCTTCTGCTCAATCTCACCATCACACCTCCTACCATACACATGTAGTATGGCAGGAGGCCCAATTATTGGGCTTGTACATCAGATCCCATCACATCTTTGTAACTTCTGTCAGTGGCCTATGGCCTAGTTTGAGGCAAAGTAAATTACAAGGTAGGGGGTGTGGGGAGAGTTCTTAAGCAAATGTTCTCAACTTCAGAAGCAAGTTATTTTTCTTATTAGAAAAATATTTATCATACTAGCAAATGCCTCCCCTCCCCCCGACACCCAGTGTGGCCCTGTGCACCCCCACCCCCTGCTGCTCCACCCTGCACCACTGGCAGCTCCCAGGAATGGGGGGGGAGCTTGTATGTGGTGGCAGCCACCGCCACCCAGCACCCTGGGGTGCTGCTGCCCCCCAATCCCATGATCTCTCTGCTCCATCACCACCGCCTCTGGTCTGGAACGCTCTGGGAGCACTCTGATTGGTTGTTTCAGACTACCAATCAGACTACAAATAAAGCATTACACAGACAGACATACAGACAAAGGCTTTTATATATATATGTAATTTTTAAGGTGTATTTCACATTAGTAAACCAAGATATCTTGGTAAAAATCTCAATTTTAGACTTTTTAAAATATATATTACTTTTACTTTGGCAATGTACATTTAACAGGATATCTCCCTTTAGTTCATTTAAATTTAGTTTTGTTTAAATAAGATTCAACTAATTCAGGGATTACATTTTCTAGAACAGATGGTGAGATTTCTGATTTGCTTCAGTCTTACCTACATGAAGCAAATGCTCCTATTAAAGCACTAACAAGTGGAGGGGTGGAATACGGTAGGGTGAAATTTACTAATATTTGAGAAAAGGAAAACATCCATTCATTTTCTTTAGCAGTCAAACACTGGATTTTCTCATTTTAAGGAGAAAAACCCAGATTTTCTCCCTTAAAGGAGAAAAATGCGAGAAATTGTGCGTTTCCCCTTGCAGGCTGGTCCCTGGCCCCAAAGCCCTGATGGGGGGCTGTGGGTGGGGAGTGAGGAGCACCAGCAGGGCTGGAGGGTTGTGGGTTGGGAGTAAGGGGCAATGGCATGGACAGGGTACTGGCATACAGGGCTGCTCCACACCAAAAAGTGTTGCAATACTCTGTCTGTAACAGCAGTATGGGGATAG
>NW_017729014.1:8723876-8733870 GCF_001723915.1 Gavialis gangeticus
CCAAAAAGTGGGGGAAGGGAAGGGGATGGGACAACTGCTGCTGGATCCACATCCTGGTGAGTGAAGGGCCAAACTGCTTTAAAATCATAAATATATCAATAAAATGGTGTGTTAAACTGATACCTATATATATAGTGATATTTCATTTTAATCATGGAAAAATGCAGATTTAGGGGTTTTTAAACCAGAGAATTAGCGATTTTTAAACAGTGAAAACCAGGACCCCAGGTTATAATGCACTGGAAACACAATTCAAAGTAAGAAAAATTCTGAACTACCTCTAATCCTCAAGTACAACTGCAAATTTCACAAAAAAAAAATTCTTCAGTTTTTCCAGTTACTGAGAAGAACATTTGAAGATATGAGAAACAAAATTGAATAAGGAACTTAATTCCTGGTCATGAAAGAAAGATTGTAGCATTTAGCTGAGCAAGCATAAATATTAAGAATCATAGTAGCCTATTCTCCAGAAGAGTCACAGGTATACCAGGTGGTACACAATAGGCCTGTGCAAAGCAGCTAGTATTCGCTTCAGATTCTGCCAATTCGGGGGACAGTGATTCAAGTCATTGATTCGAATTACTGTTCTGAATCGATTCGGCCGAATCAACAAGGCCCATCTCCTGCCTCCTCTCCCAGCCTGACAATGGCTGCTGCAGCTCCTGGCTCTTTGAAGGAAAAAAAGAAAAAAAAAAGGTCCCAGCTCACCAGGTGAAGCCGGGCCGGGGGGGGGGGGAAGAGGGGAACCCTGCTGCCCCTTACTGCCCCATGCTGCATGCGGGGCTCTACACAAGCCCCCCTCGCTCCCCCTCGTTCCACCAGCCCCCCCCATGGGTGCCCCACCTGCGCCAACTCCAGCCCTTTAAGGAAAAAAAACCAAGAAAGTGCCACACTCACCACTCCTGCCGGTAGGGGGTGATCCCCGCTGCCTCCTGCTGCCCCACACCACATGGGGGGCTCTGCATGAGCCCCCTGAAACCCTGAGGCAGCTGCAGGAGTGGTGAATCCCAGGGCTTTTCTTTTTTTTTCTTAAAGGGCTAGAGCTGGCCTGGACAGGGCACCTATAGCGGAGCTAGGGGAGTGGGGCAGTGGGTCGGGAGGCTTGTGCAAAGCCCCCCACATGGTGTGGGGGGCAGAAGGGATCGCCCCCCCCACACTCAGCAACACCCAGTGAGCACTGGGGCTTTTTTTTTTTTTTTTTAAGTACCAGGAACTGAGGCAGGCAGGGCAGCCATGGGGGGGGAGGGGGGAGGCTGGAGGTGCAGGCAGGGGCTGGGGGCTGGCAGGGGTCCCCCACCCTGCCCCTACTTACCAGCTCAGAGTCCGGCTGCAGGTTCCTGCTGCAGCCACCAGGGACTGCCTGAATCAAAGCTCTCCAAATCTTTTCTGAATATTTGGAGAGCTTTGAATCGATTCGGACCTTTTAATTGGTCCCCTGATTCGATTCAGAGGTTTGGCCACTGAATTGGGCTGAATCTCCTCCAAATCGAATCACCACCCGAAGCTTCGCACAGCCCTAGTACACAGCTGGTTATTGCAACCAACACAATTGGTACTTTTTTTCCTGTGGTACTTTGTCTTATTTCTTTCAAGAAACAAAATAAAAACACCTTTCTGATATCTACTTTTCAAGTGATGAAGGAAGTAGGCTGACACTGTAGACTTGGGGAGGATGGGAGCCTTCATGTGGCCTACTCCATTAAGTGAGAAATCATGACTAATGCCATCAACCTGATGACTGAACTTTGATCACCAATCTCCAGATCTTTCAGCACAGCAATTCAACTGCTCTTTTCAGGGCCAAGTAACATGCTGGATAGGTCCTGAAACAAGGATCCTCCAACGCAACATTGAGGGACTTCCCTGGATGAAGTGCAAGCACGTTGCAAATATCCTGAAGATACATAACATCGATGTCCTTGTGCTCCAAGAAACTCATGTCTCCCATGGCCAACAGGCCAGCTGCTATTGTATACATGGATAACAAGAATCTTACAACTAGCCATTACCATCCAAAATATGGCTTAGTTATATGTATATGTGGAAAACACTATCTGAAATATGGCCTACCTATATAGGTGAAGAACACCATCACAGATTTCAATGTCTTACACCCAACTGAAGAAAAAGCCACTTACACTACTGCCATCAAAATAGGGGAGTTGAACAGATTAGACATCAGGAGGCGCTACTTCACTGTCAGGGCGGCTAGGATCTGGAACCAACTTCCAAGTGAAGTGGTACTGGTTCCTACCTTGGGGGTCTTTAAGATAAGGCTAGACAATCACCTTGCTGGGGTTGTTTGACCCCAGTACTCTTTCCTGCCATGGCAGGGGGTCGAATTTGATAATCTGTTCAGGTCCCTTCCAACCCTACTAACTATGAAACTGTAAAACATTACCAACGTATACAAAACCCCTAATTTGGAATGGCTGAAGCCAGCACTCCCAAGTGCACCCATCCCAGCCCTGTACACTGATGACTTTAGTAGCCACCATGGTATGCAGGATTATGATGCAAATGAAGCTGACAGCAAAGACCTTATGGACTGGATGTTCACAGATGGTCTACATCTGGCCTTCAATCTCAAAAAGTGAGCAGCCTTCCACTCAGCTCATTGGTAATAACCCAGATCTCACCATCGTGTTCAACCATCTAAACAGGAGCATGCTCCATGTATATACTCCCTGACTTTCCCAACAGCCAACATAGGCCCATCATTACTTATGTTGGCATCAGGATCCCTGTGAGTTTGCTTAAACAGATCCCACGATGGAACGTAGCCAAAGCTGACTTGGGAAGTTGTTAAAAAAAGTGGTGACCCAAATCCTTGAGACACCAAAATTTTATCATTGGTTCACCAGCCTCCTGATTACTGCCACCAAGCAAAGTATCCCCTGGGGCTTCCAGGGAAATATACTTGCTAGTGGACTAAACAGACCCATGACCTGCTCTGGCTGTACAATTGGTCAGGCAACCCACAGGTTGTGAAGGCCCTGCTAGGGTCTCTAGATTTAGCCAGATGCCAAAGGTAGATTGAGTGTGTTGAAGGTCTGAACTTCACACACACTGGTCAACTTGCCTGAGCCCTATTATGCCTTGGAGCTCCTAGTTCAGCTGAATACTGGACCCCAAAACACCATCCCAACTCCATAGCTTCTAAATTAGTCGAAAATACAAATGGACCTCTTGACAAAAAACATCAAACAAGAGGTCGATCTTCAAGTACACTGGATAATATCAATCCCTATACAAGCCCCTACTGCTTTTAGCATAGATGAAGTGAAGGAGAGGTTAACAGCAATTAAGAAATGGAAGGCAGCCGGTGGAGATAGTATCCTCCCAGAATTTCTCCATCATCTAGGCCCCAAAGGACTCCAATAGCTGGTGAAACTGTACACAAAAACCATGGGATCCAGATGCACACTAAAAGCATGGCAAGAGGTGATGGTCACTGCAATACTCAAATTGGTAAGCTTTGACCTGGGAAACTATATGCCAATATCACTCCTGGGCACAACCTACAAACTCCTGAAATATATCATCCTCAAGAGAATCAGTCCTTTTATCAAGCCAGTGATCCCTAGGAAACAAGCAGGATTCCAAGCTAAGCGAAGTTGCTGCAAGCAAGTTCTGGCCCTTGCAATGCATACTGAAACAGGTTTTCAGAAAATAATCCAAGACTGGTGCAGCCTTTGTAGATCTGTGATCAGACTACAGCGCAGTCTGGGTTAAAGGTCTGATGCTGAAGCTTGCCAAGTATATACCCTGCTATCAAACACTGCGCCTGATATGGACAATGCTGAGTAATAGGTGGCTATGGGTGACAGAGTCAGTTTGCTCCGGTTCCTCAGTAATTGACGCCAGAAGGCTCAGTACTCGCACCAATGCTCTTTAATGTATACAGGTTTCCCTCGCCAACCATGGGAGTTAGGTTCTTGAAAGTTCCCATGGCTGGCAAAATTGTGACTGGCAAAACCAGCAGGACTGGGGGAGCACGGGCTGTGGGTGGGGGGCGAGGAGTGCCAGCAAGGCTAGGGGGGGAGGAATGAGAGGCATGAGCAGGGAAAGGAGGGGGGTTATGGGGGGATTCAGACTGTACCCCCCCTTCTCTGAAGTGTGGATATTCAAAACTGTGGTTGGAGAGGGAAACCTGTACACAAATGATATGCCATCAAAAAAGTTGCACAAATGTGTATATGCAGATGACCTTGCTTTGGCAACACAAGCAGCCACCTTCAATGACATAGAGTCGACTTTGAATAAGGACCTGAAAACCATGGAGGAATATTCTCGGAAATGGAGCCAAATCCCAGCAAAACAACAGTCGCTGCTTCTATCTTGATAACAGGAATCTCAAGCATACCCTGTAGGTAACTTTCTGTGGCAACACTGTGCAGCATGACCCCACTCCATCTTATCTCAGAGTGGAGCAGGACCACCTGTTAACCTTCCACAACCACCTGAAGATAAGAACCTGCCAAGATGAAGATAAGGGTCAATCTGGTACAGAAATTGGCAAGCACAAGCTGGGGAGCATCAGCATCAGTATTACAGACATCAATGCTGATCCTTGCATACTCTGTAGCTGAGTATTGTGCATCGGTATGGACCAGAAGCAGTCACACTCGACTTGCTGATAACCACCTGAACTTTCTCATGCTGTGTATCACTGGAAAACTCAAGTTGGCCCCTGCACCTTGGCTCCCCATGCTGTTGCACACTACTCCTCCACCCATTTATTGTGAGACAGCAACTCTATGGGAAGTCCAGCAAATTAAAGAAAACAAACATCTCTCCATCCACCAGATCCTCAAAAATAATCCTCACCATTGACTAAAGTCTTGCAAGCCCTTCTTGATCCATGCACTTAACTTTCAACAATGCAACTTCAACCCTGATGAAGCTTGGAAACCTAATGGAGTTCACAGGAAGTTCGAAATAAACACCTTGCAATAGATCCAGTGCAGAAGGTTCCTGGCTTTGGGCAACTCTAAACTGTATCCACACACACCTTGGGAGATGCAGATACTTGATGCACAAATGGAAAATTAAAAGCTCTCCAGTGTGTGACTGGTCACCCAGAACAGAACATAGAACATATAATGACTTAGTGCCTGATCCACAAATATGAAGGAGGTATAAGTAATACACTCTGCTGGTCCTGACACAATTGTCTGGCTCAATCACCTAAATGTAAAATTACAGCTCTTCTTCTGTATCTACATCAGCCGTATGGAAGAAGACGACCGTAGACTTGAATGTTTCATTCCTATCTGAAAAAATGTATATTGATTACAGTTAGAAGCTACATCTGAAAGAACGTCAAGAAAAGATCTATTTTTGCATTCAGTATCATGGTCAAATTTATGAACGCCCCCCAGAAGAGATATTACAGAACTTCTTTTAAAGTGATTCAAAAAAATGATGTCGATGTTGCCCCTTTCAAAAACCTGCAGTGGTTTACTGTACGGAAACATTATTTGTATCTTTTGTTTTGTATTATTTGTGTTTCTTCAAGCAATTATTTTGTATTATTTGGGCTTCTTTTCTACACATGTGTATATGTACACTTGTAGGCTACTTATTTCTTTCAAACTTTAAAAAATATTGTTTCACTCCTGTTATGAAGTGTAGCATCTACAGATCAGTTTTTTTCATGCCCCAAAGCTAACACTGATATGAAGATATTTCATTTATTCAGTAGTTTAATATCCACTGCTCTAATTAGTAAAAAAAAAGAACAGATGTGGTGAATATGTCCAGGTTTAGTAGCAAATGTCATTTGTGATTTTAAGATTGTGTTAAGTAATCAGTCTATTTGTTTACGAGAAAATGGACATTTCTACTCAAAGCAAATCACTGTGCCACACTGCATATAGACAACTGATGCTACCCACAACTTTACAAGTCAGTCAAACTTTCATGACAACACACTAATTGTCCAAAAACATGGTCAAATTTTTTAAATAATTACTTTCTTAGTGAACCAGTTAGAACAAGTAACACTAACAAACAAAATTTTAAAATATGGAATTGAGTCATGTTTAGCATAAATTATTACCTCATCATCATGGACTAATTCTTTTTTCACTACTTTCATGGCATAAATTTGATCATTCTTTTTTAACCGTACTAAAAGAACTTTGGCATAGCTTCCACGTCCAATAACTCTGATTAAGTCGAAGTCCTGCAGCCCAAGCCCCTGAGAGATCTTAATTCCATCTATTCCATCAATAACTGGCTTGATATCCTGTATAGAGAAAGACAGATATACATCAAAAAAACCCTGAAGTCTCCCTAACAAAGAACTATTGCCATAGAGATGTCTAACCTCTGGACAGAGTCAAGATTTGCTTAGTTTTCATGCCACTGTCAGAGGTACAAGAATGCAAAAGCATACCTTAAGCTTCCTCGGTATCATTTTCCTATTTGTTATTATACTGTTAAGAACTGTGTTTGTTTCAAAGTAATAGGTAGCTTAGCCTGTCTTTTTAAGCCACATGCATTTGAGCACAGTAAATTCTAAACGCTCTCACATTCTAGAAGTGAACTACTGAAAGTGTGAGAAACTTATGGTCTGCGGGCTAGATTTGCCCCATGAAGAGGTTGGATCCAGCCCAGCTCAAGGCAGCACAAGCAACAGGGCAGAATACAACTGCTTTTGAGCTGCCCATCACCTCCACAGCCTTCCCTGCTGCTCTCTCATGAGGGCCCAGGTATTTGCAACAAGGGAAAGCGCAGGCAGCTTGGGTACTTGGGGAGGGTGGGACAGGGGTTACAGAGATTTGTGGCCTGCAGCAGGGGGATGGATTGCAAGCTCTGGCCCACAGCAAAAGGTTGCCAATCCTCCATTCTACACAGTTTTCCTTAGAAGCTGACTTACACCATGTAAAAGATTATTAAACTGAAATACTCTATTTGCTGATGCTTGCCAGTTTTCCATTTACCTGATGAGCTGAGCATTGAAAACAACCAACCAGGAAGTCTTGTGTGGGACAAGACCAACAAATCCATAGCAGGTCTGTTATCTACAAACTAAGGGCATGGACAGAACGGCAATTATATTATTTTATGTGGGAGGAATTTACCACACTCGCTGTACCTGCTTCATCTATTTTCTCCCATTCTAGAGTAAATGGAAGTTAAACTAAATCAGCTTGCACTTGAATGGAACACAGTTAAATTGCCAAGGTTTTGCTCAATTTACTAAGAGAAGGGGATAGACAAAAGTAATGGTCACAATGGATCAACTGCCATGCACTCAAGCACAGTAAGTCCCTCCCTTAAAAGTTGAGGCAGCTGAGGGAAGCACCTGACCGGAAGGGGGTACGGCCAGGGAGAACTTGAGTCAGGAGGCTCAGTTTGACCCTGGAGGTTGCTGAGGCAAGAGCTCTAAAGCAAGGGGAATACAGGAGCTCTCCTAGCTGGCACCTGGGCTATCCTGAGGACGGCAAACAGAGTCCTGATGCCCTACAGGGGAATATTATCTGGGGTAACGGGAGGCCTTGTTATCCAGGCAGGTAGCGACTGTTTATGTTTGGACCCAGGGAGGGTTCAGTTTGTTTGCCAGAAGGTTTACTCCTTGGCTATAGTTTCAACCAGTGGCTTGGGAGTGGAGGCCATGGTGGGGCACCTGAGGGGTGCATGGTGACTTAGCCCACAGTGAGGTGCCAGGGGCATGCTAGGGGCCTTGATTCAGGGCATGCCATAGGCTTAAGCAAAAGGGGGAGTTTAAAGTCGAGAAAGAGGAAGAGAGAAAGACTAAAGCCTTAGCTTGGGCAAGAGATGGGCAAGGGCCAGAGGGCCCTATGCCCAGGAAGCGTGGAGCCAGGGCCAGGGGCTCCTGTGCACAAAAAGGGCCTAGAAGAAGGCCAGGGAGGCCCAGGAGCCTAAGCAAGCTCAGAAAGTGTATTGCCCAAGACAGGGCAAAGCCAGATTAGGCAATCAAGGGCTGGAACCCAGAAGCCAGGTTGGGCACAGTGGGCCTAGGCTAGGGGAACCAGCAAGAGAAAAGGCATTGAGGTCAGGAAGGCTGAGGCTCTGATAAAAGGTATAGATGCCTGAGATGTCCTGCTACCAGGTTGGGGTTAACTGCCCACCCAAGTCATTAACTGGTAACACCTGCAAAGCATAGGCACAACTGTAGGGGTGGTCAGAAGCTGTGATTAACCCTTAAGACTACCAGGTACCCTGGGTAAGGGCACTGACAGGTCATCAGGGCCCACCTACTGAGAGCAGGACAGAGCTAGCTGGCATCTAGAGGAACTGGGGCTCACGCTAGGACCCATTAGGCAGCCTCTCTTCCAATCAAACAATTACAGCAAGACATGGCAGGTGAATAAGAGGGGGAAGGGCACCATCTAGCTGGGGTAGGGTAAGGGTTGCGTGGCCACCGGGGGCGTCACAGACACCCCTGGAGCCCGAACATGGTCACAGTGATGCATTTTATTGGAACAACTGCATAGTTGGGATAGGGTTAGACAAGTTTTTGAATGCAAGACCTAAAGAAGAATGTCTTACATTTGAAAGCTTGTCTAACATTATCGCAACTATGCAGTTGTTCCAATAAAAGATATCACCCTAAGAAATCCCTGTCTCTGTGATTACCAGCCCAAAAGTCCACCTAAGCCCCTCACACGGAATCAGACTTGACTAGGAAAGGTGGTCAAATTCAAGTCAAGGCTGGCTAGCTAAAGTCAGCCAGCTAAGTTAAATGTATCCACTTTTCCTAGCCAAGAGAAATTCTAAGATGTAAATCCCAAGATGATAAAATTAGACTTATTAAAAAGAAGTCTTCACGGGAGGTTCTTTTTCTGATGATAAATCAGAACAATGCAAACTGTATGCAACCCCATTTTTCACCTAGTGAGATATGTCTGACTCACTGAATCCTTAAACATATTTCAAACTTCAAATTTTCTACCCAGCTGTTGGGGGTGGAAGCACCAAGTTATCTATGAAAATGGATTCATTTCAACACCTAAAGAGAGGGTTTTAGTTATCATAACATAATGCTTTATAAGCATCATAAGAACTCTTCTATCCCTAGTCTGGAAAATTCTATATTCTAAAAATACTAGAATACAAATTAATAAAGATGGTCTAAGACAATTTAAGTTGAAAGAAAGGAACAGAAACAACGCTAACAAGGACATCTGCTTTGGCATGAGTTTAGGCAGCTCTTGTGTATGTCACTAAAGCTTTAGTGAAATTTAAAAATTCAAGTAGTGATGGAAATATAAAAGAATTGTCAGAGACTGAAGGGAAGAGAAGAAAAGAAACAAGATTTTTGTGGACGCTATTTGGGTTACGGTAGCACTTGTTGAATAAATATAAATATGTGTCTTTATGTACATTTTAGGGTAGTGGGTATATCTTTAAATGTTAAATCTGTTATTGATGAGTTGGACTCATTAATAAATAAAGCTCAAGGGGGAAAAAAGTATTCTTCCCAAGACAATGAAGAAAAAAATGCAAGTTTCCCAAGTGGGACTTTGTGGAAGATTTTTCATAATGTAGATTGTGTTCTTTCAACTGCAGCTCTTTTTAATGAGACAAAAATAATGATTTTATCTCACAGGGAGATTTACTGGTTTTAAATATAAAACCACACAATTTTACAGACAGGATAGGGCAGATTTAGAAAGCAAAGTACAGTATGTGCCACAGCAATACCCCTTTTTACCAATATGTACAATGCTTTGATACCTTTTTACGTTTTCTGTTTTGATGTCACCTACACTGCTGTACTGGTAGCCAGATCAAGGTTCTGCTGAACTATGGAAAGGTTTATATAAGGAGCATTTACCTAGGATTGACTGCTATTAGAAGAGATTGCATCAAGCCTCTAGCCAATCCAGCTTCCAGCATGACACACTTTCTTTGCAGGATATATTAAATACATTTAGTAGTGTGCAACAGCAATGTAGGAAAAACAGGAACAGCCTACTTGGGGACAGCTGATCAGAGTAGTGGCCCAGATGCATTCTTA
>NW_017729014.1:8738870-8759668 GCF_001723915.1 Gavialis gangeticus
CGTAAAAAGGTTTATATAAGGAGCATTTACCTAGGATTGACTGCTATTAGAAGAGATTGCATCAAGCCTCTAGCCAATCCAGCTTCCAGCATGACACACTTTCTTTGCAGGATATATTAAATACATTTAGTAGTGTGCAACAGCAATGTAGGAAAAACAGGAACAGCCTACTTGGGGACAGCTGATCAGAGTAGTGGCCCAGATGCATTCTTATAAATTTGTGCAACACCATGCAATAAAACTTCAGTGCTGACCAGGGAAGGGCCTCTGACTATACAATTCTTAGTATTTATATTAGGACAGTTCTCAAACAGATTTGACCAGAGGCAGGGCAATCTATCCAAGGACAGGAGTCACTCGTGTGAATTAATGACAGTGACAGGGATTGTAATGGAGGAATTGGAGAATGCAACATCGTTTTGCTGAAACTGGGAAACCAAGCTAGTAATGCTTGCTAAAATGCTTCCTATGTACATTAAATATGCCAGAAGCATTTTAAAAGCAATTGTTTTGAAGCCCCTTGAGTTATTTAAAGTGTACTGGGATTTGGCAAAGTGCTTCCAGGGAATAACATCCTTAGTATACAGAGATGCTGCAAGATCCCCTACAAAAGAGCTAAAAATACAAACATTATTCTACTTTTATTTCCACAAGGACTCTCTATAATTGAGTGCGTATTATTTATCTGCAAAATTCCAGAGGAAGCTGGATAGTTAATGACTTATACAGTTAAACTGGACCAAGTGTTATGAAACTTGAAGGGGTGGCCTGAGGATAAGGAGTGTATATGCATTAGAAAGGAAGAACAGAAAATAACTGAAATAATGTTAAACAACTGTTTCAGAAGCAAGGAACAATACATTTCAACCTTCAGATATATCATTGTTCCAATATGAAAAGAAAATCTTTCACATTTTTGACTTAGACAGTATAATTTAACAATCTTCTGAAACCTACCTCAGAGTCATCTTTAATGTTGTCATGTTTCCGGGTTGAAGGAATGTAAGGTACTGCAGGGAAAAGAAGAGGATAAATAAAGCTAGATCATCATGGCTACTGCAAAAATGTTAGAAAATCAAAAAAAGAAAGAATAGTGTAGCGGTTCTGGGTGGCAGTTTGCCTTGCCCCATGTGACACTTAGGTGCGACTCTACTTGTTTTCCATAATCTAGGTAGCAGACGCCTAAGAGCACAGTAAAGGAAACCAACCCTAGGATAAGGAAAACATTTCTGGCATTTTACTCTCATATGGGAAGCCCAGAAATATCATCCCCTCCAGCCTTATTTCACAGGAAAGATTGTGGATAGAAGACAAGTAGGAGGTAAGAGTGGTTAAAATGGAGAGAAATCTTGATGTAGAGTATAGTCTATTAAAAAATCTAGTGGGAAAGCTACTAGATGACAAATACCAGGTTATAAAAGTATTTTTGCAGCCTAGTTTGGTGGTAGTTATTTAATACACAAATGGAAGGTAATGAGCAGCGATTTGGGTTTTCTGTTTGCCACAGAAGAACATGGGCTTTCTCCTTTAAAAGAGAAAAACCGGGAACCAGCCTACAGGAGGCTGGTGACAGTGGGACACAGGGGGTGCCTGCCATGGGCATGGGCACATGCACACATGCATATGGCAGTCAAGCAGTGTGGTAGAAAGCAGCTCCTGCAGCTCCCTCCAGGTAAGTTCAGGGAGGGGGAGGAATGGCATAAGCCTCCTAGCCCTGCTGGTGTCCCTCACTCCGTACCTGCAATCCCCTACCCTCCCAGCCCTGCTGGTGCCCCTCACTACTGACCTGCTGGCCCCTGCCCCCAGCCCCCCAGTATGTGAGGAAGGGGGTGGTTGTGTGGGGAATGAGGTGGGTGTGGGCAGAGGTGACGAATGGGGGGAGGCAGGGAAGCATGTGTCCCCCAGATTTCTGTGCCCACAATGGAACACAGGCCTGTAGCCTGGCTGGAGCAGCCAGTGACATGCTGCACTGCCATGGCTGCCAAGGAGAGGTTTCCCCTGCCCACCCAGCAGCAGCAAGGGGGATAACTCTACGTCACTGTACCTCACCTTGGCAGCCATGGTGGCACAGCACTCCCTCCTGTGCCGGGTCCTGCCCGCTGGACCCAGTGGCATCTCCTGACAAGCACTTGTCTGGCCAGGCTACAGCATCACACCCCACTGTGGGTGCAGAAATCTTGGGGGGCACATGCCCCTCCCACTCTCCTCCATGTCACCTATGTCCACACCCACCACTT
The DNA here is from genome assembly GCF_001723915.1 of Gavialis gangeticus. Lineage (NCBI taxonomy): Eukaryota > Metazoa > Chordata > Crocodylia > Gavialidae > Gavialis > Gavialis gangeticus. The sequence goes on from NW_017729014.1 coordinate 8,741,108, forward strand.
TCCTCACACACTGAGGGGCTGGGGCCTGGAGGTGAGGCGAGAAGCAGTAGGTTGGGAGTGAGGGGCACCAACAGGACTGGGGGGGTTGTGAGTCAGGAGTGAGGGGCACCAGCAGGCGTGAGGGGCAGGGGGATATGGGTTGGGAGTGAGGGGCACCAGTGGAGGGGATGACTGAGTTCAGAGCAAGGCCCCCCAGCCTTACTGGTGCCCCTCACTTCCAACTCACAGTCATCTACCCCACAGGTGGGGGGCTGGGGGTTGGGAGTGAGGGGCAACGGCATGGGCAGTGCACTGGCATATCAGGACTGCTCATCACCACAAAGTGGGGGGTGGGGGGCAGGGGGGACCCGGACAGCTGCAGCTGGGCCTGCATTCTGGTGAGCGAGAGCGGGGGAGGGAGGTCCTATTTTTCATGATAAAAAAACAAAGATCAAATGCCAAAATATATAAGTATTTATAATAAAGTAAATTCTAATGATTGAGGCACTGGTAGGCTTCCAAACTGTTTTAAAATCATATATCAATAAAACATTGTGTTCAACTGATACCTATATATAGAGTGCCATTTCATTTTATTTGCAGAAAAGACACAGATTTTGGATTTTTTATCAGAGAATTTTGTATTTTTAAACAGAGAAAACCAGGCTCCCTGTTAATGAGACACCCTAATTAGGAGGCTACAGACATAATGCTTAGCGTTTCATTTATGGATAGCTTACTTTTGCTCGTAATGCATATTTTAATGTTACAAATTTACAAATTATGAGTTCTAAAACCCATTAGATGCGTTATCCGTTTTTTAAAAATTCTTACATCCTTTTCATTCTGCTATCTTAAAATACTTGACAAACACTAACTGACAATCCCTGTTTTACATACATGGAAATTAAGGCAGTGGTGGGGACATGCATGATGAGATTTTAAGACCTTCTGGACAAAGACTGCATTTTATCATGTGCAGACAGTGTCCAATGCAGTGAATTCCCTGATCCCTGAAGGAAGTCTCTAGACACTACTGTAATACCAATAATAAATAACAGTGAATGTAGTTACATTTAAATAAGCAGTATTATATATTGTATGCCAATGGGAAAAATACTTACTTCCATCAGTTTCTTCTGAGGGCACGTCAACTTCTTCATTTTTATCATCTAATTGAGGTTCCTGGGAAGGCATGACCGAATCCTAGCAAAAAACTAAAGTTACTGAAAAATTTTCATCAGTTATTGTTTTCTGTTTTATGGTATCTAGTTAGAGCCTCCCAAAGATTTTAGATAAGTCTGTCTTTTTACATTAATAAGTTATCATTAGGAATTTATATCTGAAATTTCCAGGAAAGGAACTAAGCATTGCAGGTACCATATTAGAACATGGACGGTTTGTACTACCTTATAAAGAGACTCTACAAAAAGTTCATCTGCTGTCTGAAATGTGCAGTGTAAACACATATCATGTTTATTAATTCTTTTAAAACTAAGTACAGCATATTTTATAGGAATGTGCAAACTCAAACAGAATTAAAGATCTAAGACTGCCTTATGTGAAACTGCAGCCATGTCTTATAAAGCGTACATGCTTTTGCTTTAGTGTGAATTTATCTTTGCAATCAAAATCATTTGAATATGCTTTGCCACATCTAAAATATGAAATACTTTAATTTGTTCCAAAAGGTCGTCTTGTCATTAAAAAGGATATATATTTTTTTATTTTGATAACAAATTCTGCTGTTGGTCTCAACCATGAATATATGAAAAACCATACAGAATTATTAGAGCACATGCATCAACAAGCAGTTCTCTCTCAAATACAAGCTCCATATAAGTAGACAAAAGAATCAAGCCATCAAGGCAAGGTGCATAAAAGCACTTCAGCAGTGGGAATGATGAGGAAAGAATGGATTTGATTGATGAAGAAGCCACAGAAACTAACAAGAGAGTGGAGATGGGATGCAATATGTTTGGAGAAGGCCATGGATTAGACAGACAGCCATATAAAATTTTGATCCTAGAACAGGAAGGACATTGGAATTAAACCTGCAATATCACCAAGTGTTATATACCAGACATTTTTAAAAAGAGCATATGTCAGCTTCAGATACTCTTTCAAAATTTTAAACCATCTTGAGCTTTTTTTTTTTTCTTTTGCAGTGCAAACTTACCATATGCCTTTTGCAGGTCAGTGGAACAAGTATGTGACAACGTTTATGGACCAGCAATTTGCAGTTGATACACTTGTAGCCTTGCCTTCCGAGACCCCATATCCTTTCACTGCACTGGCCACAATATGCTCTCTAAAAATCAAAAGTTAACATTTATCAAATTCTATCCAATCACCAGTTCTTCTCTAGAGGAAGTTAAATACCTGACAAAAGAAACAAATTTCATAATCCCAATAGAATAATTTAGATTTGTCAGGAATCTGCTTTTAATTGACATTGCTCACCTGAAGGTTTGGTAATCTGCACCTTTAGGAATTCAGTTATTCAAACGCTGCCTCTGATTTTAAGTACCTAATACTTCACACAAAATTGGCTATACCAGTGAAAGCAGGTGCATACTTCTTCAGCATGGTTCAACCAGTGATTTGCACTGAAAAATGGGGCTCTTAGTACTACTCATCTAGCACCATTAACATTAATGACATATTACAGGCATACATAAGGACAAATTATTTGGGAAGAATAACTAAAAACCTAAAAAATTAAAAATGTATTTTCTTTGTCAACTGCACAGTGAAATAATGTTATGTGGGCTAAATGAAATAATTATAAGGTGAGACATGACAACAAAGGTCTTTGGTGGAAGATGCTGACAAAAGTAATCTTCCACAAGGGTTCCAAGTTGGGAGAACAAGACTGCTAATCACACTGGAACAGGGAAGCTGTTGTAGCAATATATAGCAACAATAGAAACCATAAAATACCTTAGCATGTTTCAGTTTTAGGAGGAAGAATTTTGAGGTTAGTGAAATGAGTGACTGCTATCTGACTGAAAGTATAAAGCCTACTGGGTGTGGACTGCTTCCTAACCTCTCCATGAACTGCCACCTTGACAGGGTGGAGAGGCCTGCATGTACTGATGACCCTTAGAGCAACACCATTGGGAGTCTTGTACTCCTGGTCAGGTCAGCCACGATGGTAAGGTCAAAGGTGAGGTATCAGATGAAGAGCAGTCCAACATAACATTAAAGAGCACAATGGTGGAGCAGGCATATGAAGGTATACTTCTCAAAGGCTGTGAAGCCAAATGAAGGTTGCAGTGGAAGAGTAACCCCAGTCCTTCTGGATCTCCTTGCCACTGGACGCAGGTTTCTTCTTCACCAAGATCAGTGTGGTTGCTGGTGTGAAACACCCTCCTCATGTAAAACAAGTTGTGCACAGGCTTCTCCCGCTGGACCCAACATCTACTCATCTACAACCCTTTATTGACCTGTGGGAGTGATCATCCTCAACCATGAGGGATCACTGACAGCAACATTTCCTAATACTCCATAAAATACTATGTTTACCTGGGGCCCAGTGTGAATAATAATGTATATGCGTATCAGATTTGCAAAGTTAAAATATCATTACCACTTCTTTAACAGTCAAACTGATTCCCCCTCTCTCACAAATGGTTAAAAAATCATTCCTTTGCTGATGGAGTTTAATGAATATCTATTTTTTTTTTACTTCAGCCAAATGCTAGAGTTATAACTGTTCAACAGCAAGCCCTGCAACTCAACAAATTGGCAACAGAAATCTGATCCTTACAAGACTTCAAATACTTCAGAAGAAATCCCAAAGCTACTTCATCATGAAATCAAAGGGGGTTTCTAGACATCATCTTGTTAGGCAAGAGTCTGCAAAGTATTTTTCTAGTTGACAGCAGGACAAAATAGCTTTTTGCATTGGTGAGCCAGGACAGGCATGGAGGGCATATGCCCCCTGGATTTGTGCACGGGGCGAGAAAGGGCTGCTTGCTGCGGGCTCGGGGCCAGGGGCTATGGCGGCCTCTTCCCCGTGTGGGAGTGGGGGGCGCTAGGCCAGGGCTGGGTGGGGGCAGAGTGGGCTCAGTTGCACGGGGCAGGCAGCAGCGGTGCTAGGAGGGGTGGCTCTGGGCAATTTGGGGTAGCTATAGTTATAGCAGACGCACCCCCCATCCCACCCCTCCGGCATCCTCTCCCCACCTCCTGCATTCCGGATGAGCCACCCACAGCTCCATCCTGCTCCTAGCCCCGGGGTCACATTCACTGCCCCGGCTGCACAGAGCCTACCTCTGCCCCCACCCTACTCCCCCCCTCACCATGGGAGTCTCACACAGCATTTAATCGGTAACATTATTGGCTACACTGGCCAAAAAATGCTGATAGCCGATAACATTAATTTTCCTTTCACCGGTGCCAATCTGATATCCCTCTGATACATAGATGCACCTCTAACAAACATAATTCTCACTGGAGTACTTCAATGTAACTTTTCCCCTTGAAAATTGAGTCTAATTTTCCTTTCCAATGAAGCCAGATTAGCAGCTTTCCAGTATTTTTTCTACTGCCCAGACAAGAACATAATTGTTTAATTGAAGCTAGATGTTGCAGTCTTACCAGTAGAAATTTAGAAAGGCATTTTCTGAATCAGTGTATTTACTCTAAAGAGCATTCAAAATTTTTTATATAAACATTTACTTCATTTTCTAAGATTGCTGATGGGACTGACCAGCTCTGATTTACACATTTATTTCCTAGGAGCAGAGTACCTAAAAGTAGAGGCCTTCAAAACTTTAGGAGCAATGGAATTAACATTGTTCAGACCCAGAGAAACCAGCTCATTAAAATGCTTCTAACACAACAATGGTAAAGGAATATGGGCTATGGTGACATGCACAGCCTGGGAGTTAGGACTCTTGGTTTCCAGACGAGTGCCCTAGCCACTCAGTTATTTGGTCTAAAACATGGAAAGGCCCGCTGGAGTCAAACACCCTCTAGGTGTAGGTTTTGCACCAATTAAGTTCTCTCTCTCAAACCACTCTAATTAAAAACCACTCTAAATAAGCACCCCTTCACCCTGGAGTATGTGTAGAAATGCCCCAAGGGGCCCTCCACACATGCAGCTAAAGGTGCTATGGGATCTAATGTATGATCCACACAATTGTGCCTCCTGCCATGCCACACATCTATGGCAGGAGGTGCAACTGTGGGATCATACATTAGATTCCATTATGCTTTATTGCCAGTGCAAGGGGAGCTGAATCCCAGGTTTCCCCTGCACCACCAAGAAACAAGCTCCCGCAGTTGGAAGCATAGGTGGCGGAATGGGTGGGGGGGTGAAGACTAACAAGGCTCAGCCCCTGCAAACACAGGGCAGCAGCAGGCATGGCCTTAGGGCAGCCTGGCCACAGGGTCCTGCAGCAAGTGGGGAGGGACAGGCATGCTGAGCTACCCTGTGCACTTGCAGCCAGGATTGCAACTGGCCCAGCTGTAGGCAGGGAAGTTTCTTTTAATCTGCCTTTTTTTTTTATTTCAGTGGGCTTGGGGAGAGGGCAGATCGAGACCCCCCACAGTACAAGAGAGAGTGGGGTAGGGGAAGGGCTAATCATTCACCTCTGCCCATGGCCCGCTCCCTCCTGCACTGTGGGGATTGTCTTATGACCCGGCCTGGCTGGGGCCCCATTCACGGCCTCACTGCTCAGCCCGCCCAGCAGTGGGAAGCACACGGCGGAGCCCGCTGCTTTCGAAGCAGCAGTGGTGAGGCACAGAGGCATGGAGCAGAGGCTGAGCCCAGCTCGCAGCTGCGGCCTGCCCTTGCCTGTGCAAAGATCAGGGGACATGTGCCCTCCCCCGCCTTGGCTGCCCAGTACTGCACCTCTGGAGGAGCTCCCGGCTTTTCATGGGGACCACACGGGGTGAGGCAGGGCAGGTGCGGGGGTTCCAGGGGCTCCATCCCCTCCAGCCCAGCAGTGTAGCCAAGGCTGGCCTCGCTCTGGCCCCCCCTGGCTGGTGCACAGCCAGGGCCTGTATGACCGGGAGGCAGCTGGGGCAGGTGCAGAGGCTGGGAGGTGGCAGAGGCTGGTGTGGCCAGCGCTGGTGGAGCTGGGAGGGAACCCTCTCAGTTGAGCCCCCTCCCACCTACTGAAGTGCCCCATATACTCCAGAGGCTGGGAGATGCAGCTGTTGTGATTTATGGTTGGGAAATAGCAGCAGCCTCAATCTCTCAGCCTCGGGGGTGCCTGAAACCCCCAGGGCTGGGAGTTCATGGCAGCTATGGTCTCCTGGCCTCGGGCATATGCAAAACCCCCGAGGCTGGGGATCACTCCAGCCATGATTTCCTGGCCTCAGGGGTTTCATCTACCCCTGAGGCTCGAAGACCACAGCTGCTGGAATCTCCCAGTCCTAGGGAGTCCATGCATCTTTAAGGGCTGGAAGACTGCAGCTATGCCCCACTGCTATTGGGAAGGTGCTGCTGGAACCCAGTGTCCACAGTTGCTGGGGCTGAGAGTCCCCTTAATTGGAGAAGTAGCAGCCTCAGCTGGGCATGGTGCATCCCTGTGGCTGGGAATCCCATCAGCTGACAGGGCTGCCAGCTGCAGGGGAGACCCTGCTATAAGTGGAAATTAAAGCTTGATAGCAACCAGCTAAAAAGTTAGTACATGTTTTTGAGGTCTAGTATACGTTTTTGAGCTGGTTGGATATTTTTATTGCGTGATAGGTACTTTGCATGTGTAGCTCATCTCAAGGCCTGAATCCTATTCTGTTCAACTGGTATAACAAGTATATCAATGGAACACAATTTGGAAACCATTTTTCACTTGTATTGCCTTTTTCTCAGTAATTCAGTCAGCCATACATGTTGATTTTACCACTTTCAAAGTATTTTTAATAAGGTAAAATGCATTTTAAAAACCATTCCTTTTGTTCTAAAGAAAAAAGAGCTGTCCAAAAATCTTATTCTGCACTTAAAGCAGCTCCCAGAAAAGAACGGAGAAGTTTTTCCAAAGCTGACAAACAGTTTGTTTCATCTAAATCTGTTTTGGGGAGCTGGAATTATTTCAAGAATTTTAGTGAATGCCTATATGGTTTTTTCTCTTTTAGGCGATTAGGAAAAAGTAGTTATTTCTACCACTGCCAAAGTGAAATAATTCATTAAAAGTATGATGGTTTAAATCAGAATGTCTCTTAACTGAGATTGAAATCTATAGAATTAATTGCGCCAACACCAGCAAGTAGCAAGCCTGCCACCCAGTGCTCCCACAGCTTGAAGCACTAGTCAGCTGATGGGCACTCCCAGCCAGCCATGGGAGCGCATCAGCGCGAAGGGTTCCAATGCACTTTCGCGGCTGGGAGTGCTGATGAGCTTACCAGCACTCTCGCTGTGAGAGCACAACAGAGCCCTTCAAGGCTCAGGGGCGCTCCTAAGGTTGGGAACACCAATCTGTTGACTGTCACTCCCAGCTTCAGGAGTGCACCAAAATCTTGAAGGGCTCTGATGCGCTCCTGAGGCTAACAGCAACCACATGTTCAATTTAAGGCGTGATGAGAACCAGCCCCAAAGTTATTACATATATTTTGTGTACAATAACTTTGCGGCTTATTCCCTGTTTTAACGCACCAGTGATTGCCTAAACATATTGTTTATCATGTCTTAAGTATAACGTCTGCCAGGGGCCCAACAGACAGTTCAAAATTCACATCTGTTTTCCTCCAATCATTGCAATTCCTGTCAGTAAGGGACACTCTAAACACACCATGTATTCACAGAGCAAAGTGCAAATAGGAAGGTTTCAGCTTTCTTTCTGTGCTGTTGTTTCCTATTTTACTGTTTGGCCTAATATCTGTTACCATTTGCTTCTGTCAATTTTTAATAAAATTTACTATACTCCGCCACACAGCTTGACATACATGTCACATCAGGTTATCTTGTATCAGCATTGTGTCATTATTTAAATGACACACCAATGTGATATCTGTAATACATGCAGAGAGAAATTTAAGAAGATCTTTTGCTCCCAAGATACTTTAAAAAAAAAAAAAAAAGACTGCAAATCTGCGTATTATTTGCAGATATAGTGATGCACCATACGTTAATGTTATGGTTATACTTAAATCTCAGTAACAAACTAACTCAAGCAAAATCATACTTCAAGTATGGATTTGCCACTAGCTTTTAATTTCCCTCTTTTTCTTTTTTAATTAAAAGTTCCTATTGGGAGATTTTACACACACACACACACACACACACACACACACACACACACACACACACACTCTCTCTCTCTCTCTCTCTCTCTCTCTCTCTCTCTCTCTCTCTCTCTTAGTTTTGCAGGCAGAGTAAGTTGAATGAGCTGAAAAAGGGAATGTTCACATCTGAAAATACCTACTTTTTTCAGATCATAACTCAAAAACTTGCTCACAGCCAAAATAAATGTATGGTTGACTGAAATAACTGTTCCATACTAAACCTGTTTTCACAATCATGAGTTTCACACATTTCTTTGTCCTAAAAATTCTTATTAGTTTCAGCCCAAAGGATTTTGAATAAAATCATTAAAATTATCTCTAATATACAAGCATGAAAAAATAGTGTGCACTATTTTGCACTATTAAAGACTTATTTTATTTTTTGAGAAGACAAACTTTTGTTCAAATAATACAATATATCCAATAATGGCATGTTCATAGGATATTTATTTTTGTACACCCTATTTTCTCATGTTTGCCTGTTAAAATTCTTGCTTTAAATTTGCATAGGAAAGTGGACACTCCATATTAACTCAGTATTTCGAAAAAAATATACTGGCATATGCCAGCAGGAATCCTTGAGCAATACCATAAATACATAATAAAACAGCTCACATTTAAAATTTTACCAATAATGATTCTTGAAATGCAGGTATATGCTGCATTAAATTGTGTCATAAATGTAAGATGCCATTTAGCACATGCATCAACAAAAGGTGGAATGACATTTACTACCAGTATTTCAGTTGGGTTTCTTATAGGCAAAAGATATAGCTGAATCATGAAGCTGAGTAAGTCTAAGATGTAATTAACAGTAGACTTCAAATAAGAGTTGCAACATGTGCACAGAGACTACATTTTACTCACTTTATCCAATGAACTGCCAGACAGTTTGATTTTCACATGCCAAACTGCTGCTTCAGGCCTGGTTTGCTCCCTTGTTCACAGCACATTTTGATACTGAAAGAAACGCTCTCTACTCCCCATTTTCAGGCTCCCTTCAGCCACCACCCTTGCAATCTGAAAAATGGCATCACACTCGCATCTTGCCATCATTCATCGTACTCTTGAAAGCTGCACGTATGCTCTTATGCTCTCTCCTGACTAGACTCATGCAGAACTCCTGATGTAACTTGTTCCAAGCAACAGGACAGTGAAAGTCTGTCCTACCTAGCAAAGCTGCAAGTTAAAGTGTGGCTTTCAGACCCTCATCTGTGGAATCACTGAATCACATGAAGCGAGTGCCTTGCCCAAAATGGTTAAGTCATTTGACTCTTTAGTAGTAAGAGAGGATAGAGCAAATGATCTTTTTCTGGCATTTTCCATCTGGTCTGCTCCAGCACTGAACCCCAATAAAGTCAATGAGGCCCTATGTCAACAGACAGGTTTTCCTGTGTACAGCCAGTTGCAGGAATAGGTCTCAAGACAGGCAACTGATAAAGGGTGCAGGGAAAGTAGTGGGAGGCATTTTTTTTCTTTAAAAAATACAGACCACACCAGCTACACTGCTGCTATCTTTAGAAACCTGACTGATTTCTTGAAAGGAATTCAGGACTAGAGGTCCAAACCCATCCCATCCCTGCCCCCATAAATCCAGAAAGGAAATACAAGCCTCATTTAAGACCAGGGTATCAGAGCAATGCTCATACTTAAACTACAACAACTGTTGGTAAATGGAGAGGAAAAGGGAAAAGTACATTTCCGTTCTGAGAATTGTGTGCATGTTGAAAAGAAAAATTAGAATGGAGACTTTCTGCATTCTTCTGAGACATTGATGGCAACTTACATAGCTCTTTTCTATTTATTTTTTGCCAAATAATAATAATGGAGAGAGCCATACCAGGAGTCAGTTTATTAGCTTAAAAAAAATCCAATAAAATGAATTTTAAGGAAACTATCACAGACTGTGAAAATATCAATTGAGTGAGACTTAAGTCAGATGATGGCGAGCAGTAAGAAATAGGAACAGAGTGGGAGAATCCATTACATACATTTATAATCTTAGGGGTTTTCACTATTCTGTGAAAAGCAAGCATAAAGACTTGCAATTTGCTAACTTATTCTACAAAATACCATACTGGGTTCCTAATCAAGAGTACCTGATATTCACAGTGGAAGAGATAATACTATATAATTGCGGGCACTTTAAGAACGCAACTATGCTAGGTATAGTTTTATACGTCCCAATTCAGTATCTACTTAAAATATACATAATAAAGAAGAAATGGAATAAATAAAGAACTTGTAAACTATGCTGGAAACCTAATGAATTAAAAGTTCAGGAACTAGCAAATGTCCATTTCCTATTTCTAGCAGACAATTATTTGTCAGACTTCCAATAAACTGTTCTTAAGTAATCCAAAAAGTGCAATCTAAATTGTTGTAGAACAAACCATTACATTAACAGAAGTATACATACAGATTTCAACCTCCAAAAGCATTAAAATGAGAAAAAGTGGAAACAATAGGCAATACACTAGGTAGTACTGTATTGTGTCGGTAGTAAATGCTCTAGGTAAGATAATAAAATAATTTCTAATGCATCATCCATCTGATACTTTGAAAGCAGAGTGAATTTTGAAATTTATTGCCTGCCCATAAAAAATCCATTCACTATTGAAAAATCCAGTTTCAGAAGTATATATGCTTATATATAATCTTTAAATATTTGTCTGTTGCTTATTACACATCATACTAGCCTTATTACTAGGTTCAGTTGGATTCTTATGGTGCTACAAGCTTTGAAAAACATTTATTTTTATGGCACTATAGCTGTGAATACATTTAATTTTGTATTGAAATGTATGCTATAAACGAGGCAAATTTGGGCTTGTAGAGAAAATAAAATAATTGTTACAATGAAGTTTCAAAACCTCATGTATTCATTCACTCCAGGCCTAGTGTCATAAACATTTTATTAAATGACACTAACATGGACTTCTAATTAAAATGTAAGTGATATTATACATTCATGATTGCTTCAAAGTTAAACATTTTCACCATGTATTCAGTTATGTATTAAGCCTCTGGGCTGGTATATTGCACAGTATACAGTGTAAATGTACATTACCAATATATGAATTTCACTTCCATTTTCACTGATCTAGGGGCAAGACTCGGGGACTTCAATTTTTTTTTAATACATGTGACGTGATATATATTTTTTTCTCGAATACCAGAAACAAAATCTTTCCAAATAATAGCAAATCCTGATAACATGACTATAAAAGAAATGGCAGTGCTGAACCTAAAAAAATTAACCTACCTCATTATATACAGGATTTTAGGGAATTCTAAAATTGTACCTTGGATCCAGTATATGTGCTGGAATACTCTGGCACAATGAGCTGGGTTAAGGAGGAGTCTGAGTCTTAAAGCTATGTGCTTTTGCTTTTGTGAAGTCAGTCCCTAAATACTGTTGTATCTTGGCTAACACAACAATTTTCTCTTCAATACACCAGTTTTTGCCCTCAATTAGACTAAATCCTAATTAAAGTTCCAAGCATTTTAAGACAGGATATTAAGAATCTTAATCATCATCATCATCATCTATATGAACAATGACAAGACAGCACTAAGGATAATAATTATACTTATAAACAATCATAACAATGCAACGGGGGTTGTGGAGAGAAGCTGAGCTGAAAATGCATGTTAAAATATACACAAAAATGGCTGTTATGAGATTTTAAAAGGAAAAATGTCTATTAACTGTAAGCTGTTGACTCCACCCAGGACTCTAAATAATTCAAAGACTCTTGAGTTTTTCTGGTCTTTATGCTTTGAATAATACAACATTCATATGAAAAAGCATCTTGATTTTCTTTTTCTTTCCCCTGCTCTAAATACAGGAAGAGCATATACTGAAAAAACAATAACTGCAGAGGCATTACTAAAAAACCCAGTATTTTCAGCAGCAGTACTCACTCTGTTAAAACGTTTGGCTTGAAACAGATGCCCATTCACTCGGTACAGCTTCCTCCATCTTCTGGCTCCACGTCGGTAGATTGATTCTAAGAAGGAAATTAAAAAGGTGTAAAGCAGCAACATAGTAGCATAAAAATACCAGATACACTATGTCAAGCAAGTTGTGACTTAGAACAATCTTGGTTTTCTAAACATCGACGCACAGCTAAAATCCCTGCTGACAGAATCAGGTTTTAAAAAAAAAAGAGCCTTAAATGACAGCTTCTGGGGGATGTGCTTTCACCAATGCCTCTCCCTTTTTTTCCTACCCCTCTCTTTTTCTCACATGATTATCATCTTGTTACAGATCCTTGGCTGCTTGCTCTTGCAAGCTCAGGTGAGATGGATAGCTACAGTCAGTTAAAGAAACAGCGTTCCTCTAGAAAACTCGTGATACTGATCTCACTATGTCAGCTTAATGTGTAAACACATAAAGGATGGTTACTGATAATGGTATATATTATGCAATATTTAAAACATTATGAATCTTATGTGCCATACTTTTTGGTCTCATTTCCTCTTTCCCAGAAACTGTTACTCTAACTCTTGTTTCCATGCAAGAAACTGTTCAAATGTGCTTCTGTGATTAATTCTAATATATCCTTTATGTAATTATAACAACTTATTTTAGGTTACCGAGGATTTTTTTCTTAAATGTAAAACTAGACTGCAAGAGGCTGAAGGAGATACAATGTCTATTTTTTTTTTGTAAATGACTTTTTGCACGTTATGTGTATCATATATCTGTGCTGCTTATCGCATGGATTAATGGTTAGAATTACAGTAATGTGTTGGGAAATTAAATGTGCAACACCTAAAATATTAATAGATGAATCATCAGCGTATCTTAATATCTGATTTCCAGTACAGAAAATTAACTTACAAGATTTTTTTATTACAGATTCACACATCTTATATTTAAAGCTACATTAAAGTGTAATACATTATAGCATACAAGTATTTTACATAGGGATCTTAAAGCACTTTATTTCAAACTAAGCACAAACCTAAGCTAGTGTCGTATCATTTGGATCCTCTGAAAAATGTTCTCTATGCTCCCTGTTGCACATTACGCTTAATACGTGATTAACCAGTTAATCACGTCTTAGGTTGTAACCTGGCCACACATTAAAGCCATTAATGGTGTCATAAAATATAGAATAAGCCACACGTTTTTCCACAAAAAATGTGTAATAACTTTGTGGTTGGTTCCTATCATGAAATTAATTGAACACGTGGTCAGGTGCACCTCCTCCCAACCATGGGGGAGAACCACACACTCCAGTGACTGGGAGCCCAGATCAGCTGACAAGGCGCACAGTTCCAGGAAAGCATGGTGCTCCCCTGTGGTTGGGAGCCTTGTCAGCTGATGGGGCTCCTAGTCATGGAGGCACACCTTGTCACATGTTCAATTTATGGCATGAGCACCCCCACAGCTGGGAGCCCAGATCAGCTGACGGGACTCCCAGCTGCAGGATCACATGGTGCGCACTGTGGCCAGGAGCTTGCTACTTGCTGGTGCTGGGGGAGCCTGAGAGCAATACCAGATCTTGCACAAAAATTAAGGCTTGATGGAATCTGATGCATGATCCTACAATCCTGCCGCTTGCCATGTACATGCAGCATGGCAGGAGCAGTGATTGTGGGATTGTGCCTCAGATGATCATGCCTTTACCTGCATGTCTGACAGGGGCCTGTGGGTTTAAGTATATTACAGGGTAGTAAGACCTATTAAAATAAAAATCTCAAGAATTCACTATTCAATTAAAAAAAAAACAATTAAAGCTGCTTTCATCACTGTAATGGAAGCACTGTGGATTATCTAATGGGGAAATTATAACTGCATGATTTTCAAACAAATTGGTCATAAAGTAACACAAATTAGGTCACAGTTGATATAAAACCTGTTTACCTCTTTAAATCTGAAAGTCAGTAAGCAATAACATGAAACCAACTTTTACAGATAAGTATTAACAGGATACTGTAGAAAGTATTAGCCACTGACTCCAAGAAGATAACAAAAGTGAAATATAAACTTTTCGTAAGATTCTCTTCTGCAGTGATTTGAATGCATTTACAACGTATACAATCATTATTGTATAAATATAATTTTAAAAAGTTAACTTTGTAGGATCAATTTGCTTTCTGGTATAACCTACATGCATGCTTTCCTAGGGCACAGACAGATGTGACAATTTCTGCCTCATCTGGTCACAGAAAGCAGTCTATACACATGACCAAATAAAGTATATGGCTGAAGATTGCTAAAAAATGACTGGGTGAAAACGTGAACCCTCATTCTATGTTTTGAAACATTACATGTGGGTTCAGATGAAGACGTTTCAAAACATAGTGTCTTCTGTAACTTGTGTTTGCGCTGCCTCCCAGCCTGTTGCTGTTTTCAGAATGGGAGGAGGAAATGGAGTGGATGGAGTTTGGTCTGGGGCTTTTTCAGCCCCTGTAGAGGATGGAGCAGTATACTGGAGCCCCTCCGAGGTGGGGGGTCTCCAATTCACCCACCTCACCCTCTAGTGCTGACTGGGGAATCCCTAGAATGAGCTCCCTCTGCTCCCTTTCCCCCCTCCCATTCTGAAAATGGGGACAGGCTGGGAGGGCAGAGCCGTTGCCAGGGGAAACCAGCTGTAGGCTCACAGCCAGCAGCTAGATTCCCCTCCCCACTGCAACCAATAATGAACTTCTGTTTGGTCCCAGGGGACTGCTGAAACTCGGGACATTTCCAGCAATGCGTTCTGAGTTAGAGCAGGGAGCTGCACTTATGTTTGTGCCCATAATGGTCACAGCATAGTTAGTCATGCAGCCTTTTAGGTCAGATCTTCAGTTCACTTCCAACTTCCTGACATAAGTTGTCATGTTGCCTTACTCCTCTTTTTAAAAAAGTATCAGCAGCTGCTTCATTGCTTTATAAATTCTCATTTCAAAGGATTAACACTTTCTACTAGGAGTCTAATATTATGTTGATGTTAAGGTGTCTCCTAATCCATCCATCAATCAATCCATCTTGACAACAGGTAGCAAACAGCATTATGTTCTGGATGTTCAACCTGCTGTCCTAAGAAGCATCTAGTGCTTCTCTAGACCTTTATCTTAAGCGTTTCCCAAATTATAAACTTGAGTTACTTACTAATTGATCCACTAAAAAGATACCCTTGGTAATGTACCAAAGAAACAGTTAATATAAGTCAATAGAGTTTTAAAAATATAAACTAAATTAACTCAGTCAGATTTACAAAGAAAAACTGAGACATTACTTACCTTGAAAAAAAAATCCATATTTTATTGAAAGGATTATAAAAATTCATTTTATGATACAATACAGATGGTTGAATTGTGAAGATACTAAGTGTACAGTTCTTGGTAAATTAATTCAAATTGATATTTAGTTCTTCCTATGCAATTTTTTTGGCCTTCAAAAATTAGTAAGTAAATACTATATTTAAAAATATATGTCTTAAATTTATCTTATTTTCTAAAGTGACTCACTTTGTAACAATGGTAAATACACAACTTTCTATTAGTATATAAATAGATAATGAAATAATTTTCCTTTTGTTGGAATATTTTTTAACTCAAAGTCTGAGCTAACTGAAATCACTTTTGGCTGTTTTCTCTTCATATATACTGAGGGAACACTGGTTGTTCATACCCAATCTTTAGGGTTTTTTTGCTGTACAAAGCTAAGGCAGACCAGTTCTAGAAAGGAATAATTTCTGACTACCACATGAACTTCAGCCTTAAATCTAAAATTGCATATTTAAAATCTAAAATTACAAATCTAAATTGCATAACTTTACTTTTACGAGGGGACTCCACTTTGCAAATGTGTGCTGGATCAGGATTTTTCAACAGTCATTGTACCTTGTTTACTAAAATATTACTTGAAAAACTCAGAGCAACTTGAAATCTTTGCATACTGCAGATGCAGTAAACATACCATGGCTAGACTATGCATTTCCTGCATGATGAAATTATGCAAACCATGTGGCTCTTCAAGATCTCCAAATCTCTAAAGATATCCATCTTCTGACTATGAACCTGGTGTAAATGGCTGTCTTTTCAAAATAATGATTCTGAGAAGTAGTAACTTCACTGACTGTCATAATGTCATTGAAGACCTGATCAGATGTTAACAGATTTAACAAAGATGTTTTGTAAGATGCTAGCATCTTACTCCATCAGCATCTGATGAAGCAGATTGTTGCATACAAATGTCCATGCCTCTCAGTACAAGTTAGGCTCCAAGGAAAGGTGTAATAGGATTTGACACTCGATCCACACAGTCACTCCTCCTGCCATGTCACATGGGCATGGCAGGAGGTGCGACTGTGGATCCAACCATACACTCATGGCTGGTGCAGGGGGAACCCGAGATCACGACTCCAGGCTCCCTCTGCACTGGCCAGTAGTGAGTTCCCATAGCTGGCAGTCCTGCAGCTGACAGGGCTTGCAGCTGCAGCAGTACGCCATGTGCTCCTGAGGCTGGGAGTCCTGTTGATGAAGCTTGGAGAGGTATTAACTTCAGCTGCAAGACTCCCTCCCACCTGTGGCAGTGCACTAGCTGCTGTTGTGGCTGCCAGCTCCATCAGCCTACCAGGCTCCCAGTCAAAGGGGAGTACCTGGCCTCATGTTCAATTAGTGCCATGATAAGAATGAGCCACAGTTATTACATATTTTTTTGCAGCTTATTCCTTGTTTTATCACACCATTAATTGATTGAATGTGTAGCTTGGTCACAACTTAAGACGTGATTAACTGGTTAATCATATTTTAAGCGTGACATGTAGATGGGGCCTAAGGTGCTGCTCAGCCTTACCTTCACTGCCTGCTTTATTTTCATGCAAGCATTTGGTGTTCCTATTTTTTTCACTCTATGTTCAGAGCAACAGACTTCTACAAATCAACTGCCTTATCTCATACCTTGCACCAGAATCCCTGTTCCCTTTTTTCTAGTGTTTCTAACTCCATATTTATTATAAACAAATTCAATCCAATCTCTGCTGTCTGTTTATCTTCTGCCTTTATGACTTTGTATAGGACTTTTTTATTAGCTAGTATAGTTCTTTCACAGCCTCCTAACACTCATTTGGCAGCAGTTTTCTACTAACCACTGTCCTTTACAAAAGTCATGCACAACCATGCTTTTTTTAGCATGAACATCAGCTAAATGTCAAAGAATTATTGTATTTGCTTGAATCCAAGATGCACCCCCCCACCACATGGGGGGGAGTCTCATCTTAGATTTAAGTACTGGGCTGGGGCAGGTGGTAGCTCAGCTCCAGCCCCAACCCCAGAGCCAGAATTGAGTTGCTGCCTGTTCCAGGCTGAACTGGGCTCATGCAGTGGGGAAGGGGACTTGCTGTTGGGGGGTCCCTCTTTCCCTGATGCTGCTTTCCCCACCACAGCTGTTTGAGAACAAAACAACCTTCCACTAATTATATTCTACACATGTAAAAATATTAACAAATTTATAATTTTCCATGTGTATAACCTAATAACTGGGGGGGGTCATTTTAAATACAAAGTTGTCTTAGATTTGGGTAAATATGATAATTAGTTTGTCATTAAACTTTTCAGATTTCCTGGACCTGGTTTCATTAAAAGGGCAATAAGCTAATGGCTATAGAAAAAAATTAGAAAAAACATTCTTTGGAGATTTCTTTACGAAAATGTTCTCTCTCAAGGAACATTCCCAACAGGATCAAAATATTCCTTAAAATTTTAATAACGTTGTCCAGAAGTTTTGAATCCTCTTTATGCTCCCACTGGAATTTTTTGCAAAACACAAATACTATTGGGCCTTCCCCACGTAACAGCATTTCTCCCTATTACCACTTGCTTTCAGGAAGATTTGGAAACCATGTAACTGCTTCCTTCAGTTTTCTGGCAACTTTCTTTCTAAACTGAGTGATTTAGGTGGCATCATTGGATCGGTTTTTGCCAAAGCACTCATTTTTAGTCCCATGGAAAAAAAGACGAAACTTGTTAATAGTTTCATAGTTAGTAGGGTCAGAAGGGACCTGAGCAGATCATCAAGTCTGACCCCCTGCCATGGCAGGAAAGAGTACTGGGGTCAAACGACCCCAGCAAGGTGTTCATCCAGCCTTGTCTTAAAGCCCCCCAGGGGGGTAGGAGCCAGCACCACCTCGCTTGGAAGTTGGTTCCAGATCCTAGCCGCCCTAACCATGAAGTAGCACCTCCTCATGTCTAGTCTGAAGCTACCCTCTGCCAGCTTGTGACCATTATTTCTAGTCACTCCTGGTAGTGCTCGGGGGAACAGGGACTCCCCCAATGCCTGCTGGTCCCCTCTGACTAGTTTGTAACAGGCCACTAGATCCCCCCTCAGCCTTCTCTTGTGGAGGCTGAACA
>NW_017729014.1:8759887-8773914 GCF_001723915.1 Gavialis gangeticus
TGGATCTGCCTGAGATGCATCTGTGGATGCATAACAAGGTGCGGTTGGCCTTCCTGACTGCATCCCCACACTGCCAGTCCATGTTCATCTTGGCATCAATGATGACTCCAAGATCCTTTTCTGCCTCTGTACTGACTAGAAGGGAGTTCTCCAGCCTGTAGGTAGGCTGCTGGTTCTTCCTCCCCAGGCAGAGCACCTTGCACTTGTCAGTGTTGAATCTCATCCTATTCTCATCCGCCCACCCCTGTAACCTGTCTAGGTCCGATTGTTGCCTATTCCTCCCTTCTAGCGTGCCCACATCCCCCAACATCTTAATGTCATCAGCAAATTTGAACAGGGTGCTTTTTACCCCCTCGTCCAAGTCACTGATGAAGATGTTGAACAGTGCGGGCCCGAGGACCGAGCCCTGCGGAACCCCACTGCCCACATCCCTCCGAGTCGAAAATGACCCATCCACTACCACTCTCTGGGTGCGGCCCTCCAGCCAGTTGGTGACCCATTTGATTGTGTGGGTGTCGACACCACAGTCCCCCAGTTTTTTAATGAGAACGGGGTGAGAGGCAGTGTCGAAGGCCTTCCGAAAGTCCAGAAAGACTATGCCCACTGCTACCCCTGCATCTAAGGATTTGGTGACCTGGTCGTAGAAGGCCACCAGGTTGGTCTGACAGGACCTGCCTTTAATGAACCAGGACCTGCCTCTAATGAACAATTGCTAGTACAAAATTGATTTCTACTGCCTGATACCTAGCATTTGGTATGGTTCCATAGTCAAGAACTCCACTGACTTTGGGTTTCTCGAAACCCAGATTGGATAAGACAACCCCTGCCCCCAAACAACCCAACAATTATTCAAGAAAGAAATCTAGTTTGAAATCATAGCTAGAGGCAAAATAAAAATTGATGGATCACTAAGACTCAATCCTATGCCCAAGCTCTCTAAAACTGGCACTGAAGAAATCCTGTTTGGACTGTTTATAAATACGCCACTTATTTGTGTGTTTCAGCAGAGACTCTTACAACAGTCAGATAAACATATTTCCATAGCATCCAAAAGTGCTTTGGCCCTTATTAGAAAGAACTTACAATTTCAGACAAAATGCAGCTCAAACAGTAATGAAATCAAATGTACAGGTAAAGTAACTGAGATGTCTGGCATGCAACTCTTTAGGATTTGTCACCCTGTTTTCTCTACCCCAAAGATAAAATCTAACCACAGCTTTTAGCTAGTGCCAAGCCAATACCAAGCCACGTGTGGCAGTCAGTGGGTTATTTTTGAGAACAGCATGTAGACTATCCTTTATAATCAGTCTTATAAGCGTCTACAACATCTCTTCAATCCCCTAAGAAGAAAAGAACAGTTAAATAATGTTCTTTATTAAAAGCTATCATTCTAAATGTAGACACGTTAGAAATAGAACTTCTCAGACCATAGAAGGACACGAAATCAAAATGGAAAGGGACTGATGTGTTCTGAGAAATCTGAACTGTATATAAACACCCAACTCATTATCCAGATAATCTCTGATGGAGAACTTGCACCCTTTTTTGTTCCACCTTAACAGAAACCAAACCTTAAAGCTGTTAATGTGATTACAGTCTGCAAATACTGTACAATGGTTTAATCTGTAGCTCTAAAAAAACTCCACATGTCTTTGGGAAATGATTTTTCTGTACCTAGTGGTGCTTTTGAGTTTTGAAGATGTAAAGTTTGATTACAGGTAATTATGTTTTTCAAAAAAAGAATGGTCTCATTTTCTATTTCAAGTACAAACTACAGCATCCATAACTCTATTTATTTTGCTGACACTGGCTTTATTTTAAAAAACAGGTCAACATTTCTCCTAAGCAAAGACATAAATAAAAATGCCTCTCAGACTCCTGTTTAGCATAGAACTTACCAGCTTAATTGAGTCATAACCTCAATAAAAATGATGCATTCAAGCCATATCTGATCACAGCAACCCAAAGGTCATGCTTCCTATTTGTCAATATTATATTTTATTAATAAAAATAACACATTTTTATATTTACATTTTTATACTTCTATATAGTTTTTCAGTGCAAGGAAAATCACTTGAAGCAATAGCAGTAAACGAACAAAAAACTGGAAAAGGGATTAACAACTACTTAAATTATAACTAGCTTGGGATCAAGACAGGTTAATTGAGATAATAGGCTCCTCTAAACTCAGTGGGCCAGTAGGCATTTGAGATGTGTAGGCCACACAAAAACTTGAGAATCTAGTCCTTGTCTTTGTGGAACAGGACTGTTAAAAATAATACACACACACACACTAGGGCTGTGCAAAGCTTCAGGTGCTTATTTGATTTGAAGAAGATTCAGCCCGATTCAGCAGCCAAATCTCCGAATCCAAATCAAATCAGGAGACCAATAAAAACAGTCTGAATCAATTCAGAAAAGATTTGGAGAGCTTCGGAGACTGAGGCAGTCCCCACTTGCCATCGCAAGGAGCTGGACCCAGACTTCATGCTGCTAAGTAGGGAGGCAGGGGAGGGGGGGCTGGAGGAGGGGATCATGGGGGGACCCCTGCCAGGCCCCATCCCCTGCCCGCCCTCCCAGGCCCCCTCATGGCTGCCCCGCCTGGCCCAGCTCCCTGCTCTTTAAAAAAAAGCCCCCACTCACCATCTGTTGCAGCAGCCGTCGGGGCTTCTAGGGGCTCATAGCAGAGCCCTGCCCCTGCAGCACAGGGAAGTGGGAGGCAGCAGGGATCACGTCTCCCCCCACCCCCCAACTTGGCAGGAGCCAGTGAGTGCGGGGCTTTTTTTTTTTTTTTTAAATAGAGCTGGGGCTGGGCAGGAAAGCCAGGGTAGGGGCTGGGAGAGTGGGCAGGAATTGGGAGGGCTCATGGCAAAGCCCTCCATGCAGCGTGGGGCACTGCGGAGCAGCAGGGATCACCCCACCTGCCTGAAAGCAGCCAGTGAATCCAGTGCTTTAAAAAAAAATTTTTTTTCAAGAGCGGGGAGCTGGGAGGGTGGGCAGAGGATGGAGCGTATTTGATTTGGAGATTCGGCCATGGCCACATCTCCAAATCAGATTCAGGACAGTGATTTGAATCACCGAATAGAACCACTGTGCCCCAAATTGGCTGAATCCGAATCCGAAGTGAATACTAGGTGCTTTGCACAGGCCTAACACATGCACAAACTTTATTTATACACACACACACACAAAGTAGGTTTCCTTCTGTACTCTTAATAATCAAGACTGTATGATGGCATTAATGCCTCATGACAGCTCAGGAACATGATCTTAACAAGAAATTCCATTTATACAAGTAAGAAAAAGAGACAGACAGGCATGAAAGCAGTGACCTGAAGAAGGAGCATCCAAGTTGCTTTGCCTGTGTGAAAGTGATGCTGCATCTCTGAATGACATTAGTAAGTTCATGTATACCGTATCATGTCCTTGCCATAATCAAGACTCTCCGTATTGTTAATAATTTAGCTAATATGCCTATGCTGCATTCAAAAGGCATGACTAGGACACATGAAAATTTACCTGAGCTAGCTTTCATCTAGCTAGCTTCAGTATTGATAGCAGTAGATGCCATAGAAAGGACTTCAGCTAGTAAGTACTCAGAGCCCTGGAATGGCCTGCACAGCGTATGCTGAGATCTGTGTTGCTGCATCTTTATTGTTACCTGTAAGCAACTGAGCTACAACACAGCTAGCTTGGATACATTTACTTGAGCTGAATTCACATCTCACTACTAAAGATGTCCTAAGAATGCAGTATCCAGTGCATTTCTTCTAAAACAAAAAAATAATCAAACCCTGCAGCCCAGTCTTTTGTTTTTGATCACTTGGAAGCTGACAGTTACATTCAAGGCCTTAAAGGAAGAGGTGAGCTTTCATCTGAAAATCTATTATTAGGATGCTCATAAGGAATTTTAACTAACAGTTTCTATGGTAACCTGGTGTCCTAAAAGCATACACAGTTTAAGAAAATGCATTTAAAAACAATGTTTAAATAACAAAATTATAAAAAATGTCAATACTGGGGGGGGAGGGGAAATCAAACTTAACACCGACACTCTATTTTAACTTAAAACTACAGACAACAGCAATGGTAGTTTTGCATTAAAAACAATACAAGGCTACAACCCTTTTTTGGTGATTTTTTCCTGCATCACCACATCCGTTGATTATACCTTTCTTTGCTTTTCCCTCATTACAGGAAAAAACTGACATGGATCATTTCCATTGCACTTTGGCATCATCTTGTCCAAATTTTATGAACTTGCATTTGTAAAAGAGTAACTTCTAGTATTAGAACTGGGGTCATCATCTACAGAAAATCTTTCCTGTCACTTGTCCTTCCAGCAATAAGAAGATATCATAAAGGACATAAGGGGTTTTCTGTTGAAACCCCCCAACCAGAAACCATTACAGAACAGTTAAGAAATAACGATCTGATAATTATAATGGAGGATTGCTGTCGAAATTCTTACCTATGAATTTTCATTTTAGGACACTCAGTGTTAGACAGTGGGTGTTCCTAGTCTCCATAGCAACTGGAGACACAAAATCTTTTCTAAACCTTGGTTGAGGATCACCACAAGAAAGAGCTTTCCAAAACAAGAACATTTTAGAAGCTGAGAAGCAATTCAGCTAATGCCATTTATAAGAGACCTTGATGAAATTTGACGATCTCGTGCAGGCTCACATCCTTCTGTTTCAAGCTGCTTAATCTGTGACAAAAGCAGGAAATATTCCCGAGAAAGGAGGCATGTACGCGCACCTGTAGAACTGAAAAGGAACTTAAGGGATCCTGGAGCGCTCTTCTACCAAATACTACATTAAGTAGGAGAGTGGATATTGACTTGCGTGATCTGTCCACCTACAAAATCACTGTTCTTTTCAGAGTTTTCAGTAACGAAGACAATTGTAACCAAAGCTGTAAATGCTTCTTACACACACCTTTATTTCTTTTTAGGTTTTCTTCAGAAAACACTTAAGTATTTCTCCTTTCTTAGGAGGTAGGTACTCAATAAAGTGAACAGCACACCATTTCCAATTAAATGAGAAAGACTGTATTGACTTTGGAAATGGAGGCCTGGTCAGGTCACAGGATTATTGTGTTTGATAGAATAAGTGGCATTTCACTGAAAGCCATGAAAACATGGTGTCAAGCTGGCAAGATACTTTCACTGACAAAGTGAAGGGACTGTAACTGTGTATGTTGAAGGTGGTTCCATTAGGACTTATAGGGTATATCCTGATGTTACACTTAAATCAACCTAACTAGCGTTACCTCAATCTAAGTGCTAATCTGTACAGATGTTCGGAGAGTTTAGACTGGGCAAAAAAAAATTAAATAAATAAATGTCTGGCATGATCTAACTTTGTTGAGGAGGTGAGCTAAGTTAGACTGGGAACAGATTAGCCAGATCTACTGGAAGTCTGCATGTTTGGAGTGCTGCCATAGGCTTGGAAAGCTCAGCTGCTCACCTGAGCCCTGACCTGAATCCTCTTCCTACTGCCCACCAAACCCGGACCCTATTTTTAGCTCCCTTCCCATCCCAGGATGGACAACCCTCCTGATGCTCCCCTCTCCTCCCCACAACTTATTTGCATAGACTAGTTCCCAATGTGGCTCCTGGGATCAGTGAGTGGGTGTACAAGCTGGAGATGATCTACGATCACAGGGCTTAAAGTTAACTTGAACAATCATAGATCAGGTATGGCAAATATCTGCATGTACCCCTACGATACAGATCAGAATCCTGACCTAAATCTGCTTATTACCAGAAGATTTAAAAAAGTATAAAACTACATATGGGGGCAGGTCCTCAGGAATCTTTTTTGTGATGGTGATGAGATTCTCATGGCTTTGCTACAACACAATATACTTGCAGTTACATACTTGTCCTTCCAAAGAGTGACTCCCTTAAGTTCTCTGATTAGGCCACCTTGTAAAAACATTGGAATGCCTTTTGCTTTGGTTCACTTTGCCTTTATATGCATCTGTTTTAATACCAATATTTAAAATCTCCAACAACGTAGGCATCATTTCTGTATCCTCTCCATAAGGTTATGGGCATTTCTCATTCTTCTTCTTTGGCAATCCCTAGTAGTTGAGGATGACTGTCTTCCATGACAGTCTTACCTGTGTGTCCAAAGATGGCTGATGAGACCTATCCAGGATCAACAGACTCTATTGCAGGTTGGACGTGTGTTTGCGTGTGGGGTGGGTGGCACAGGATTCTTGATTTGGTCTGCGACACGCTGTTTCTGCTACTCCTTTCCATCTCCTTTTGTTGTCATGAGGTTTCAAAGTACCAAGATCCCTGCAGCAGACTCTTTCTCCAACTGGGGAGGTCCTGGGCAATAGTCTCCCATGAGTTGACATCAGTATTGCATTTTTTAAAGCTGGCCTTGAGGACATCCCTGAAGCGTTTTCTCTGCTCTCCTCTTAAGTGTATGCCTTGGCTGAGTTGGGAGAAGAACATTTGCTTCAGGAGTCTGGAATTGGACATCTAGATAACATGGCCGGCCCAACAAAGTTAATAAGGAGATGATCATCCAACATCACATGTGGTGCTTGCTTGCAGAAAGAATCTAACATTGGTGCATCTGTCTTCACACTGGATTTGGAGCATCTTCTACAGGATCTTCCGTTGATGATACTTTCCCAACAATTTTAGATGTCTTCTGTACGCTGTCCATGTCTCAGCTCTATACAGCAAGATGGAGATCATGACTGCTTGATAAACCATGAGCTTGGTTTCAGGCCTGATGCTGAAATCTTCAAATACCCATTTCTTCAAGTGTCCAAAGGCTACACTTGCACATCTGAGGCAATGTTGGATTTCTTCGTCAATGTCAGCCTTCTGCAAGAGATGGCTTTCGAGGTACAGGAAATACTCAACTTTCTCCAGAGTCTTACTGTGGATCTGGATTACAGTACAGGAACTTGTTGGTGGAGGACCTTAGTCATCTGAATGTTAAGTATCAATCCCATTTTCTTGTACACCTCAGTAAACACAGTGATGACTGCCTGAAGGTCTGCTTCCAAGTGAGCACACACTACAGCATCATCAGGGTATAGAGCTCAATAACTAACGTTGGGGTGGTCTTGGTTTTGGCTTGGAGTTGGCTAAGGTTAAACAGCTTACCATCCATTCAGTAGCTTAGCTTCCCTGTGGTTGGAAGCTTGTCGGTGGTCAGACGTAGCATCACAGTAAGGAATATTGAGAAAAGTGTTGGAGTGATGATGCAGCCTTGCTTAACTCCCATTTTAACCTCAAAGGGATCTGTGATAGATCCATTACTGAGAACCACTGCTCACATACCATCATGGAACAGGCAGAGAATGGTGACAAATTTCAGTGGGCACCTGTACTTCAGAATGATCCTCCACAACACTTCTTGGCTAACATAAGCTTTAGATTCTGTCATTCCCGGCATTTCTCTTGCAGCTGGCAAGCTGTGAAGATCATATCACTTGTGCCTCTTGATGCCTTAAACTCACAATGAGATTCTGGGAGGAGTTCTTTAGCAAGTGGAAGGAGACTGTTCAGCAGGGTTCTCATAATGATCTTTCCTGTGGTGTACAGCAGGGTAATTCCTCAGTAGTTTCCAAAGTCTCCTTTCTTGAAGATTGTCACAATCATGGCATCCCTGAGGTCATTTTGGATTTTCTCATCATTCCAGATCCGTAAGATGAGGACGTGGAGCAGTGATGTGAGCTCCTCTCCTCCCTGTTTGAAGATTTCAGAGGGGATGTCATTTGCTCTGGATGCCTTGTTGTTCTTTATCTGCTTGAAGGTTTTCTTCACCTCATCAAGGGTTGGAGGAATTCTGAGATCACCTCTGACTGGGTGTTGCGGGATAGAGTAGAGAACACTCTTGTCAACATCAGAGGCTGAGAAGGTCTTCAAAATGCTCCTTCCAACATGCATTGACTGCTCCGCTTTCCTTGATCAGGTCTCCTCCATCCTTAACTCTCAAGGGGGTTGGATCCCTGAGTGCTCAAACTGTAGAAGGTTTTGGTGACACCAAAGAAACTGCACATACTGTCGATGTCAGTGAGATGTTGAATCTCCTTAGCCTTGTCTTTCCACCATTTGTTCTTCATATTGTGGGTCCTTCTTTGGATTTCTGTCTTGGTTTGTTGGAGATTCAATTTCTTTTGCTTGGAGCTGGTGTCATTTTGCCAAGCACAACAGACTCTTGGATCTCCTGGTTGTTCTTATCTAACCAGTCTAGATGTTTCCTGGCAGAGAATCCAAGGGTTGCTTCACGCTCATGATGGTGGCCTTGAAGGCACCCCACAGGCTGCTGACATTCTCCCATTGTTATTGATTAGAATCCACCAGTTTTTCATTAAGACCCTGGTAGAAGAGGTCTTGCTTGTTTGAGTCCTTGAGAGTCCTTCAATGATGATCTTCCATTGGCATTGCTTCTGTTGTAGGCATCATTTGGAAGCCAGTTTGAGTGACATAACCAAGTGGATGAGTTGGTGACCAGTCCAGCAATCATCAGCTCCTGCAATAGCTCAGGTGATGAGGACATCTTTGCAATCCTAGTCAAGGCCAATGACATAGTCAATCAGGTGCCAACACTTAGTTCATGGGTGTTGCCATGATGTTTTGTGCCTGTTTTTCTGGCGGAACAGGATGTCAGTGATGGTGAATCTGTGTTCTGTGCATTTGGTCAAGAGGAGGATGCCACTGGAGTTGACCTTTCCTACTGCTTCCTTGCCGATGGTTCCATCCCAGAGGTTAGAGCCCCTTCTGACTGGCATTCAAATCACAAAGAAGAATAAGTCTGTCAGAAAGGACTTGGTCAAGGTTGGCACAGAATTCCTCCTTGGATTCATCGGCAGTGTCAAGAGTCAAGGCATATGTGCTGATGGGAGTGGCATACTGGATCCCCACCAGTTTAAGACAGAGAGTCATGAGGCTCTCATTAATTCCAACAGGGAATTCATTGAGTTGGTTTAAGAGTTCATTATTAATGGCACAATCAATTCCGTGAAGTTGGCATTCTCCTTCCTGTTTACCCTCCCAGAAAAAGGTATAGCCACCTCCATTTCTTTGAGCTCCCCATCTCCCTCTCACCAGGTCTTACTCAGTGCAGCTACATCTATGTTGTGTCACCTGAGTTCTCAGGCCATGATTGCAGTGTGGCACTCTGGGAATTCATTATTTGGGTTGTCCATGAGGGTCCTGATGTTCTAGGTCCTTGAAACGATGGTGTGGCTTTGCTGGTATTTCTGATCACAGTAAAGGTGATCCCACGGGACACAGTTATCCAGACAGGAAGAAATACAGAATACTGTATTAGACAGGCTATGTTTAGAGCACCTTTTCTAGACCCTACCCCATGTGGGGTGAGCAGAACAGATCCCAAAAAGAGGGCTGCTCAGTCACAGTTACAGCTGCTGAACTGCACTCCTGTTTTGTCCAAGTGTTAGATGACATTCTTGTAACTGCCATCTTCATGCCAGTTCATGACTAGGAGCTTCCAGACCTCAGTCCTCTTCCCATCGTCATTAGCTGGTCACCAAAAGGCTTGAAGAATGTGCTGGAATATGCTGTTTTCATGGAAGATGCCTGTACATGACTTCTTTTATTACAGAAGCTGCTGCACATCAGCTTCCACACAGCTCTTGACAGAACGGGACCTTGATCCAATGGCAAGAGGACCAAGATAGCTGAGGATCTTGTTCTGCTTCAGCCTTCATTAGCCTTCACAGTCACTGAGATTCTAACATCTTCTTCCACCTGCTCTGCTGTTGAGGACTTGTAGACCCATGGCTGGGGTATGACCAGACTTATTATAGTGACAACCTGTACTTGCCATGTAACAGCACTTTCAAAGGATATATATGGTTTTTCAGGAGTGAAAACATTGCCATCTGCTGTCCTCAAGACATTCTGGTGGTGCTGCTGCTTGGCCTGCGACTGCTTATTCATCAGTTACCCCTACTTGTTTTCACAGCTAACCTTCCCTGAAGGTCATTCCATTATCCGCTACCTGTGGACACGCCGGGTAGCAGTACAGCTCTGCCCCACAGTATTTAACGCATTAATGACTGCACTTCCTGTCTCCAAGCTTCACGGTTATTATGCCCAGACACCTTGTGAAAAGCCGTTTCAAGAGCACCTGGTACTTAACAGAATTTTCATAAGAATCTTTGTTATTCTAACTTGCTCCATACTCGTGCTATTGTATATG
Organism: Gavialis gangeticus; assembly: GCF_001723915.1. Classification (NCBI taxonomy): domain Eukaryota; kingdom Metazoa; phylum Chordata; order Crocodylia; family Gavialidae; genus Gavialis; species Gavialis gangeticus. The sequence goes on from NW_017729014.1 coordinate 8,770,093, forward strand.
CAGTGTGAAATATATAAAAACTTTCCACGGGCCATCTCTGGGGGAGTGGGCTGCCAGAGGAAGCACGGTGCTGTTCGCTCCCTCTCTCTTGGAAAAAGCTGTGTGCTTCTGGGGATCCTGAGCTGTTGCTGTGTTGGGAACACTGAATGTCTGACCTTTTAAAAACACTACCAAAAAATATTACTGGTGGCACAAATGAATTGGGCAATGGTGATTTTCCAAAGTTTATTTCCAAGTCAAACTTAAATGGTATTTCACTGGACAAAAAGGTACTACTTAGGTTGAAGGGCTTTCTCCCTGTTGAGCTTCAAGACCTGCTGCAAATACTAGAGATTTTATAGCTTAAGAAAAACTGACAAGAATCTGTTATAATGTAAACTACCAGGTTGCGTAAAAGAGGAACTAACTGCAACGTCCAACTATTTTAAGTTTTTCTTTAAGAGTACATGGAAAGTATATTTCAAAGCTTACCCTGAGAGTTGTAACAGATTACTTACTAGCAAACCATCTGCCTAACAATCTAATTTCAGAGGAAAGTGGTTTGCATCAACAGGATATGTTTCAAGCTGAACATTCCAAAACCTAAAGTGCTATGGAATACTAATAACTGCTGTGCTTCGCTATACTAACTGAAAGTGTATATGTAGAACCTGCTCAAAACCCCACAGAAGTAAGGGGTACAAAGCTTTACTGAAGTTTTATACAACATCCTTAGTATAAGAATAATAAGAGTAATATCTAGAATATTACTTCAGTACAGGCAAGATAGGTTATTCCCTTTTTGAAAATATAGATAAGCCACTAAAATGCAAATGTAAAAGAAAGTCCAGCGACTACAGAATGAAAATACGAGAACTCCAATTACAAATCAACACAAAGAATTATGATCCAAAGGTTTATTTTGGGTTAAGTATTATGGTAGAAATTGAAGTAGCTTAGAAAAGGACCTCTTTAAAGCAAGAATAGTCTTTTACCCTGTCTTCGTACAGCACCAAGCACAACGGGTCCTCAATTCTTACTCAGTTAAGTGATATCATAATACAAATAATTAATAATCATTTCAATGCGTTTAATATTTTAGTATGCCAATGGGGGTGTCTGGGAGAGGCAGCACCTCCAGAGAAAGAGTACATTGTGCTCGCCTGAGCAACTCTTCCTCTGATGGTCCTCACCAGCATCCAACTCTTACCTATGGGTCCAAGTAGCTGTCTGCATGCAACAGTGGCCACAGCAGGGCCAAACCAGGTGAGGGTACTCAGTCAGTCTCTCGACCTCTGAGGAGACAAAGACATGCCTACCCCTGCATGCAAAGTCTGACTCTGGCTGACTGGGCAGATGAGACCCTCATATGGTCCAATGGCCATGGTGGCAGTACAGCAATGCGCTGTGGATCACACAGAGCAGGACAAGACACAGAAGATGTCCTGGTCATCTGCTGCATCTGGGCCAATCTCCAGCTGTCTTGACACTGTCCTGCCGCTGGCTACCAATTGTCTTGGACAAAAGAATGAGGCCGACGCTGCTCAACTCTTCCTCACGCAAATCTAAATTGCACACAACTCGCACCCAGCACAAGCCTTGTGGTGACAGGCCAGCAACTAAGCAACAGGTGTGGACACACTGTAAGCTGTAGCTGCGAACCTGCACACAGGCGGCTCAGGGCTTTGGGTTGCTTTCTACTGGACACAAGCAGCAGTAGAACTTGGCAGCCCCTCCAAGTGACTGAGCAGTCCTATTCAGGACCGCACTGCTTACCTCGTAAAATGAGGAAGACACTAGAAAAGGTGCCCCAAACATTTTCTGCTTTACCTCACCCTGGCCAGCATACCATGGCTGGCAGGGGTCCCACTACAGCGGTTGGAAAGAAATCAATCCCCCTCAAGCTAGGTGCATGGAACGTATGCATGTTGACTGATGGAAACTAGGGCTGTGCAAAGCTTCAGGAGCCAGTTTGATTCAGAGGAGATTTGGCCCAATTTGGGGACTAAATCTCTGAATCCATATCAAATCCTGAATAAACAGGAGGAACTTGTCCTCCTGATCAACACAAACAATTATGATGTCATAGGGATAACGGAGACCTGGTGGGACTCCACCCATGACTGGACCATGGGTATAGATGGCTATACCCTGTACAGGAGGGACTGAGTGGACAAAAGGGGCGGAGGTGTAGTTCTCTATGTCAAGGAGAGCTACGCGTCCCTACAAGCTGACATCAGCACCCAGGGTAGATGACTAGAGACCCTCTGGGTTAAAATCCATGGGGAACACAGCACAGGAGATACAATAGTAGGAATCTACTACAGACCTCCCTCCCAGAATCAAGAGGTTGACCAGGAGTTTGCTAGGGAATTGGCTGAGGCCACACGCTCCTGGTCCATGGTTGTCATGGGAGACTTCAACTACCCTGACATCTCGTTGGAAGAGCACTTGGCCAAATCTGAGCAGTCGCAAAGCTTCCTCACGTGTGTGGATGAGCTCTATCTGACTCAAGAAGTCTACGGGCCAATGAGAAGCAAAGTGTTGCTTGACCTGGTACTGGCAACCAGGGATGACCTAATCGGCGACCTAACGATCGAAGGGAAGCTGGGTGACAGCGACCATGAGCTGATCACCTTCACCATCCACCAAAAAGCTGTCAAGTCAGTCAGCAGTACAGAGGTCCTCAACTTCAGGAGGGCTGACTCTGACAAGCTCAGGAGACTTGTCAGTGAGGCCCTAAGGGACCACGACCCCAAGAGGAGGGGAATCCAGGAAGAGTGGTTGCTCCTCAAGGGAGCGATCCTAGATGCACAAGCTAAGGCTATTCTGTCTCGGAGGAAAGGCAGCAAGAGGGCAGCCCCCTTGGCTCAACATGGAACTAGCAGACCTCCTGTGTCTAAAAAGACAGACCTACAAAGGATGGAGGATGGAATCCACCTGCAAGGAGGAATATACTGCTCTGGTCCAGACCTGCAGAGAGTGAACCAGGAAACCCAAGGCTACGATGGAGCTCCAACTGGCTACAAGTATCAGGGACAATAAAAAGTCCTTTTGTAGATACGTGGGGAGCTGGAGAAAAAACAAGGGCAACATTGTACCCTTGTTAAACCAGATGACGACCAATGCCCAGGAAAAAGCCAACTTACTAAATGGGTACTTTGCGTCAGTCTTTCACAATTCCCATGGGACGCCCCTGCCTATTACAGTACAGGGACGCCTGAGTGAAGGTGGTTCCTCGCCCTCTATCAATGCTGACCTTGTGAAGTAACACCTTGAGAGGCTGGACACCTTCAAGTCAGCCGGCCCTGACAATTTACACCCCAAAGGACTCAAGGAGCTGGCCTCCATCGTAGCTCAGCCCCTGGCACGGATCTCTGAGAGCTCCTGGTGCTCTGATGAAGTGCCCGATAACTGGAAGAAGGTAAATGTGGTGCCTATCTTCAAGAAAGGGAGGAAAGTGGATCCAGCAACCTACAGGCCCATCAGCCTGACCTCTATCCCGGGGAAGGTTTTAGAAAAGATTATTAAAGAGGCCATTCTTAACAGACTGGCCAATGCCAACACCCTGAGGGATAGCCAGCACGGTTTTGTTGCAGGTAGGCTGTGCTTAACCAATCTTATCTCCTTTTATGACCAGGTGACCTATCACCCAGACAAGGGGGAAGAGATTGATGTCATATCTCGATTTCAAAAAAGCCTTTGATCTGGTATCTCATGACCACCTCTTGGCAAAACTGGCCAATTGTGGCCTTGGGTCCACCACGATCCACTGGCTGGGGAACTGGCTCCGTGGCTAGACCGAGAGGGTGGTGATTGACAGAAGTCAATCGTCATGGTGCC
>NW_017729014.1:8774845-8775694 GCF_001723915.1 Gavialis gangeticus
TTTGGGCTCCACAATTCAAAAAGGACATGGAGAAGCTTGAGAGAGTGCAGAGGAGAGCCACGCACATGATCAGAGGTCAGGAAAACAGACCTTATGACGAGAGGCTGAGAGCCATGGGACTCTGGAAAAGAATAGGCTCAGGAGGGATCTGATGGCTACCTTTAAGTTTATAAGGGGTGTTCACCAGGATCTGGGGGAACGTTTATTCACCAGAGCACCCCAAGGGATGACAAGGTCTAACAGTTATAAAATCCTGCAAGACCATTTCAGGCTGGACATAAGGAAGAACTTCTTTACTGTCTGAGCCCCCAAGGTCTGGAACAGCCTGCCGCCAGAGGTGGTTCAAGCACCTACTTTGACCGCCTTCAAGAGAAACCTGGATGTTTTTCTTGCTGGGATTCCTGCCCCTGGGGCAGGGGGCTGGACTCGATGGTCTTCCAAGATCCCTTCCAGCCCTAATGTCTATAAAATCTATGAAATCAGGAAACCAGTTAAAAGCTCCAAATTGATTCGAAGCATCCGAATTGATTCGGAGAAGCTTTGGAAAAGATTTGGCTGATTCAGAGATTTGGCCGTAGACTAAACAGGCAGCTGACATGGCAGCCTCCAGCTGGTAAATTTGTTGGGATTGGAGGAGGGGGAAGGAAGGGGTATGAGGGAGGGAGGGATTGGGGCTGAGACAAGCTGCCCACCTGGGGCGGGGAGGCGCATTACTCAGGGAGGGGACTGGGGGAGGTGCAAGATGCAGGTGCAGCAGCACTCAGAGCAGGGGCTCTGCCCTGCTGCCACTTGCCCAACCGGGGGGGTGGTGAGGGGTGGGGATGGAATGTGGGCGCAGCTCACTCCAGG
>NW_017729014.1:8777124-8777451 GCF_001723915.1 Gavialis gangeticus
GGGTGGTGATTGACAGAAGTCAATCGTCATGGTGCCCTGTGACCAGTGGGGTCCCCCAAGGCTCTGTGTCCTTGGACCTATATTGTTCAACCTCTTCATTAATGATGTGGACATTGGAGTCAGAAGTGGACTGGCCAAGTTCACTGATGATACCAAACTTTGGGGTAAAGCATCCACACCTGAGGGCAGGGAGGTAATCCAGGCTGCCCTCGACAGGCTCAGCAAATGGGAGGACGATAATCTGATGATGTTTAGCATCGAAAAATGCAAGGTTCTCCACCTTGGGAAGAAAATCCTGCAGCATGCTTATAGGCTCGGCAGTGCTAC
>NW_017729014.1:8777641-8792510 GCF_001723915.1 Gavialis gangeticus
TTTGGGCTCCACAATTCAAAAAGGACATGGAGAAGCTTGAGAGAGTGCAGAGGAGAGCCACGCACATGATCAGAGGTCAGGAAAACAGACCTTATGACGAGAGGCTGAGAGCCATGGGACTCTGGAAAAGAATAGGCTCAGGAGGGATCTGATGGCTACCTTTAAGTTTATAAGGGGTGTTCACCAGGATCTGGGGGAACGTTTATTCACCAGAGCACCCCAAGGGATGACAAGGTCTAACAGTTATAAAATCCTGCAAGACCATTTCAGGCTGGACATAAGGAAGAACTTCTTTACTGTCTGAGCCCCCAAGGTCTGGAACAGCCTGCCGCCAGAGGTGGTTCAAGCACCTACTTTGACCGCCTTCAAGAGAAACCTGGATGTTTTTCTTGCTGGGATTCCTGCCCCTGGGGCAGGGGGCTGGACTCGATGGTCTTCCAAGATCCCTTCCAGCCCTAATGTCTATAAAATCTATGAAATCAGGAAACCAGTTAAAAGCTCCAAATTGATTCGAAGCATCCGAATTGATTCGGAGAAGCTTTGGAAAAGATTTGGCTGATTCAGAGATTTGGCCGTAGACTAAACAGGCAGCTGACATGGCAGCCTCCAGCTGGTAAATTTGTTGGGATTGGAGGAGGGGGAAGGAAGGGGTATGAGGGAGGGAGGGATTGGGGCTGAGACAAGCTGCCCACCTGGGGCGGGGAGGCGCATTACTCAGGGAGGGGACTGGGGGAGGTGCAAGATGCAGGTGCAGCAGCACTCAGAGCAGGGGCTCTGCCCTGCTGCCACTTGCCCAACCGGGGGGGTGGTGAGGGGTGGGGATGGAATGTGGGCGCAGCTCACTCCAGGTGGAAGGGGGCAAGCAGCAGCAGGGCATAGCCCCCATTCCTAGCTCTGCTGTACCCGCATCCTATGCTCCCTGCACTGGCTGACAAGCAGCAGCAGGGTACAGCCCCCTCTCCCAGCACTGATGCAGGCATGGCAGCACTAAGAGTGGGGGCTATGACCTGCTGCCGCCTTAAGTGAGCCGTGCGGCAGCTCCCCATGGCACGGGTGCTGTGTGGCTCAGCAGGGCACCGCGCACTGTCTGGAAACTGGGGCTGAACAGTGCCGGGGGCTCCGGGTGACTGCTGGAGCCACCCCAGCTCCCAGACAGTGAGCAGTGCCCTGCTGCACCCACACAACGGACAAAACAACATAAAATGTATGTTGTCTGAAGCTAACCCACAGACATATGATATACTGAATAGTTCATATTTACTATACCTGTGTCAGGAAAATGCTAATTCTTAAAATCTATAAAAATCATAATTGAAGAGTAAGAAAGTAGTGTCTGAAAATTCTATTCAGTTTTTAATGCTTATTAGAGTGTATAAAGACTATACTGAATTAAAGAGGTGCAGACGTTTTGATAAAACTGAATTAAAATTTCTGGCATTAACTTGTGAAGGCTAAAGTTAAAAGGCTTCAACGTGAATAGGGACAGATATAAAACTGTTATATTACCTACTAATTTTTCAAAGCCAGAAGCATGCTTGGACAACCATATAGAAATCTGAGAAATGTGAATTTGACAGAGAATGATTTTGACTGACCACACACAAAATCTATTTTCCTAGACATTTACAGAACAAAATTAGTTCCACTGTTTAAAAAATGGCATAGCTTTTGTGGCAATAATTATTACAACTTTTCATCATTTTTTGGCACCAGTTAATAGTATTTTTCATGCTCATTTTGCATATCAGTCATGATCCACAATGAACTGGCTTGATGGCATACAAGAACTAATAACAGGCATAAAAACAATGACAACTGTTACAGCTATGCAAACTTTCCTACCCCTGACCCAAAGAACTACAGGCCAGTGAATCTGACTTCCATTCCTGGAAAACTGGTAGAAACAATAATAATAATTTAAAAAAAAAGAACTGGTCAGCACAAGGGTGAACATGACTTGCTTGGGAGGAATCAGTATGGCTTTGTCAAAGGGAAATCATGCCTCACCAACCTACTAGACCAGTGGTTCTCAAGCTTTTTCGTACTGGGACCAATTTGCCCAGATCGATGGTTTGTCCCGACCCACAACCCCTGGCCCTACCAGTGCCTGATCCACAGTCCCCTCCCCCCAGGCCATTCTGGACCCCCCTAGACCCAACCTGCAGGCCCCCGCCCCAGCCCTCCCAAAGGGGTCCTTAGCTGTCCCCATTCCACTTGGGCCGAAGCATGGTGGCTATGGGGGCTCTGGCTCACGCACGCAGCAGTGGAGTGAGTCTGGTCTGGAAAGGGCTGGAGGGAGGAGGAGGGGAGGCCTGTGGCACACCTGCCATGGCCTGGGGCTCCCACACCATGCCAGGCAGCCTGGTCATGGCCCCTCCGGCTCACCAAGCAGTGACTCTCAGACATTCCATCCCTGCTTGCACAGGCATCAGCCCTGGTGTCACCAGCCTGGCCACAGAGCTTCCCCCTGCCCCCTCCCCAACTCACAGCCCTTTGAAATATTCTTGTGACCCACTTTTGGGTCATGACCCATGGGTTGAGAAACACTGTACTAGACTTTTTTGAAGGTGTCAATAAGGAAGTAGATCGGGGTGATCCAGTTTACGTAGTATATCTGGACTTCCAGGAGGCCTTTGACAAGTCCTCTATCAAAGGCTCTTAATCAAGTTACTGTATTTTCTCAAATGTAAGGTTAGATTCCCACCCCCCCGTCAGCATCAGGAAAAAAGCCCTTTGCCTTAGATTTGAGCATAAAGTGTGTGTGGGGGGGGAAGGTGGACAGAGACTGCAGGGAGCAGGGGTCAGGGACTGTAAGGAGCAGGAGGAAGGGGTAGAGTACATGGAGAGTGTGGGGGGAAGAGGCAAAGGTTGTGGGGAGCTGTGGGGAGGCTGGTGGGGCAGGCAGCCAAGTTAAAGGGGAAGAGGGCAAGGGGGCCACCTGACCTCCCCCACCCCAAGCTGCTGCTACTATAGTAGTGGGAAGGAGTCAAATTTAAGACAACCCTTCAATAATTAGTTTTGCTTCCTGGAAAATGTTAACATATTTATAAACTTTCTATATAGACAATCTAATTATTGGGGGTCATCTTAAATTCAGGGTCAACTTAGTATCATGTAAATATGGTAGGTAGTCATGAGATTACAAGAAAGTTCCACTTGTACATTAGAAATTGACTTAAAGATAAAAAATGAACAGTGAATATAAATGGTCAGTTTTTGGATGGGAATGAGTAAACAGCGGAGTCCCCCATGGATCTGTGTTAGAACTGGTGCTGTTTAACACATTCATATATGATCTGGAAAAGGGAATGAGTAGTGAGGTGGCCAAATTTGCATATGACACAAAATTATTCAAAGTGATAAAAACCAAGACCGACTGTGAGGAACTACAGAAGGCTCTGGCACTATTGAGCAAATGGACAACTGAATGACATGAAATTCAATGTAGATAAGTGCAAAGTGATGCATATAAGAAAAATAACCCAAATTATATCTACAGTATGATGGGCTCTACATTAGCTGATAGCATACAGAAAAGAGATCTGGGAATCACTGTGAACAGTTCACTGAAAATATCAGCTTAGTGCTCAGGAGCCATCAAAAAGACAAACAAATTGTTAAGAATTAAGAAGGGAACTGTAAAAACAACAGAAAGTATCATTATGCCCCTTTATAAATCCATGGTGCGTCCACATCTAGAATACTGTGCCCAATTCTGGTCACAATACCTCAAGAAGGATATAGAAAAACTAGAGAAGATCCAGAGAAGGGCAACAAAAATGATCAGTAGTATGGAAGGGCTTCCACAAAGACAGACTAAAGAGTTTAGGTCTATTCAGTTTAGAAGAGAGATGCTTGAGAGGGGACATAATAAGGGTTTACAAAGGACTAAACAGCAAAGAGAATTAGATAGGGATTCATTACTTACTAATCTCTCTCAATACAAGAACTTGGGGTCATGAAATGAAACTAGTAGATAGTAAATTTAAAACTAAAAAAGTTCTCTCTCATACAGCGTGTAACTGAAGACAAGCTAAGTTTCACCAGATTCAATAAGAGATTGGACAAATTCAGTAGCTACTGAACATGGGGTTAGGGGTTACAGCAGGGGTGGGTAATCATTTCAGCTGGAGAGCTGCTTAGTGAGTTTTGGTGAGCTGTCAAGGGCTGTAAAGGTAGCCCTGCCCCTTGATCACCTTCTTGGGACCAGAAGTCCTGGCCCCTAACTCCTGACCTTTGCCAACAGAAGTCCCTCCCAACCATTGTCCCTCAGTAATACTTCTTTTGGGGGGTCAGGGGGAGGCTTGCCATCTTACACTAACCCCCCTGACCATAGAGTAGATGTTTGATTTTTAGTATAACATAGCTTAATCTTATTTTTTAAATGTCCTGATTTACATGCATTTGCATAGTATATATAGAAGCAATTGCATAATAGCTCAAAATAAAGTCTTAGTCTTGTATATTTTGTGTGTGAGACAGAGAGATGGGGTGGGGGATGTCTGGATGGATAGGATGTGGGGGAGGGTGTGGGGTGCGTGGGGGGTGAGTGTGGGGCTTGTGGAGGAGTGTGGGGAGTGTGTGGGGGTATGGTTATGGTGGGCTGTGCTTATGGTGGGGTGTGCATATGGGCCTCCCCCCATCCCATGGTGCACAGCAATTGCTGGCAGTGGCAGCAGCAGCAGCCGCTCACAGCTCACACAGGCAGAGCCCTCTCAGGGTGCACGACTCTAACCAGTTGTAGGAACTGAACGTGGTGGCAGGGAGCGGGGCCAGGCCAGCCTGGTTCCATCGTGTGGGGTTCCCAGTGACTCACATGCAGCTTCTGGGACTTAGCCAGAGCTGAGGGGTGATCCCCGCAGAATGGAGCCAGAGGCCCTGCTCCCTGCCGCCACATGCAGCTTCCAGGACTCCACCAGGAAGCAGGGCCAAGCTGTCCTGGCTCTATCACATGGGGTTCTCTGTCACTTCTGGTGCTATCTCAGGAGCTGCATGTGGTGCAGAGTGGGGAAGGCTCCTGGCTCCATCATGAAGGGCTGCCCCCTGGTGGTGCATGAGTCCCAGGAGCTGCATGTTAGCTGCAGGGAGCCCTGTGCGATACATCCAAGCCCATCCAGGCTCTGTGCTCCCGCTGCCCCACTGAGCATGGGCTCCATGTTTCGGGCTCCACACTCCAGCAAGCCCCAGCCCAGTGCTCCTACCCAGCTGCAGCTTCCCCCTGTCCCCATTTCCCTACTTGCTGCCCAGAGTACTGCACCAGTGACAGGAGAAGACTGGGAAAGGTGAAAGGCTGGAGGAGCTGAGGAGTTCCCCACGCAGCTGCAGCAGCAGCCCCACCCAGAAGCTGTGCATGCTGGCCAGGGCAAGGGCCCTCCTGTGCACACGGGTGGGAGCGCAATGTGCTGCCCAGGTGGGAGTGGGCGGGGGTCAGTGGGCACCTGCTGAAGGAAGTCATGCCTGCCCCTGGGCTGTCTTTTGCCCACCCCTGGGTTACAGCTTCTGAATCAAAACCTCCTAGACCTTAAATACTGGAGCTGCAAGTGAGAGGGGAAAAGGGGGAAACCCCTCCCCTCCCCCCCAAATCTTGGTCATACCCTGTTCACTCTCCCTTTGAGCATCCACTCTGTCACTGTGTGCATGACACAGGGCTGACATGGGGCACTGGCAAGATGGACCCATGACCTGACCCAGTAAATGGCAGTTCTCACATATAGATCCCTAGCACAGAACTATACTTCACTCCTAGTACCCACCATACTTCTTTCTTATATCATGACTGCATTTCCAATCCTTAAGTAGCCTTACATGCTAGCAAAAGATTGGATTGGAGAGCACTTCAACTATCATTTAAAATGAGTTTGTTTGTTTGAACAAGATAAAAAAAGTTGATAAAGCCCGTTCCTTTTGAGAGCCTTTGAACTCTGACATACAAACCTAATCTTTGTAATAAGGCCTTTGACAGCTGGTTTGAAAGCTCTATGAGAAGTCACAGCATTCTATTTCGTTACCTCTGAAGAAAGTTTATTGATGATACTGAAAAAACTATTAACTTGTCCTATGGAGGAAACAATATTGAGAAAGCACACAAGGAATGATTTTGTCTTCTCTTCTACTGTAACACAGCTTTAGCAAGTTTGCCAATCTCACACTTAAAGAATACTGAGATTGTTTCCACACCTCATTTTACAAGCAATGGTGCAAAATATCTAAAGATATAAGCAAAGCTAATGCCCTGTTATTCTGACCTCTTTCAACTTTTTATCTGCTAGGGGTCTTACAGATCTTAGATCGCCTTGGCATCTTAGAACATAGATCTAGGGGTCTTGTAGTTACAATATATTTCTATTTATTTTTTAACTTTTAGAAGGCTACGTCCTGTTCCATTTCAACTGATTACCGCATCAATTAGCTTTCCATTTAACTCAGAATTCACTGTGATTATAATGTAACATTTACATTTTAAGACACTTCATATTCATAGTAATTTATTTCTTGTAAACAATAAATTAATATTTTTAAAAAATACTCTTACTAAGCGAGAAGATTAATGAACATGGAATAACCACGAAGCACTGAAATACTGCTGATTTTAACAAGTTAATGTAGACACACTGAAAATAGTACTTATTGTTCCTGGCCAACACATCATCATTGTATGCATCCCCAGAGATAAGGGCCAAAATAATTTGATTGCTACATTTAACTGATTGCTACATTTAACACGGTCTTTCATGTCTGTGACCCATTAATCAATGTGTGATGAGTTTTCAAGGGAAAGCTTTGATCTTTCAAGCCATGCTGGAATAGACAGGTATAGTACCATATAAGACTACAGAATTAGGAAAAATGATAATTTTTTTTGATGACGTGTACTGATATCAATACTTGGAAACAGACACCATCAAAAGTGACGGTGTAAGTTACTAGTTCACTGAAGAAAAAGAACAAATACTTGAGAAGTTTTAGTATGTGGGCAGGCTCTGAAAACGCATGTATTCTGTTTCGAAACCATCTCTTCTGATTTTGTTCCATGAACTTCAGGGAAAAATTGACTCTGCCACAAAGATGACAATGTAGTTGTGGTTAGAATGAAAGAGGCCAAAATAAATTTAATGAATTTATTCAAATCTCTTTTGTATAAAATGAACCTAACTATACTTTGGTCATTAAAAACATGGTTTTCCCTACTGTATTCTAAAATATATCCTAAAAAAGCATCAGTAAAAGATTGTTCCATCATTGTAGCACGGCTTGCCACCAAGGGAAAAACTTAATGGATTTTTTTTCCTAAGTCAGCTAATTGACTCATTAGACAGCACCATATGGAAGCAACTTACTACATCTGTGTTCTAAGCTCTAGCTTATCACCGACACAAGGAATATTAAGTGATTGATAAGTTAATAAGCAGCATGTGTTGCCATGCCTCCTATGTTGAAGAAATCTGTAAACAAAGGGGCAAGCACTTGCCTAATTTACTGAAAAGTATTAAGTCCCATCAGAGTTTTATATCATCTTATACTGAAGTAATGTGGACTAGTTAACTGAACATAGAGCTGGAAGGCAAGAAAGACCATCATTTCCATTACAGGTCTGCAACTGACTTAACATACTTCTCTGGGCAAGTTAACTTCTTGGTTTCCATTTCTCTATCTGTAAAATACGAATAATATTATGTTCCTTATGGGGCAGACCTTTACTTGCAAGGTATTAATATTATTCTGTTCTAATGATGTCCTCAAAATGCCTCTTATTATAAAAGAAATGAGAAACTATGTACCTGAAGCCATCCCATCTGGACTGCTATTGAAATTTTGAAATCAGTATTAAGTAAGGCATGGATTTAAGCTGTATTAAAACTTTAGCAACTGGTTGGGCTTTTAGGCTTCCAGAACAAGTGTGTTATTCTTTAATATGTACTACATTAAATAAAGAATATCATAGCAAAGTGAGAAAAATACCAAATTCTCTAGCATGTTAAGAAAGAACACTTTCTATACATCAATTAGATACATTAACTGGCTATTAAAATGTTATCATTTATATTCCAATGGCATTTTCATCTTCAAAATACTTCATAAATAGTGAACTAAACACTTGACCATCATGTACAATTCCAGAATATGGCCAATTTATATGATTCTATACACACTCTAGCTATTGAGCTATATGTTACCGGAGAAGAATTTTTCCTATAAATTATCTGAATGCTAAAAGCAACAACAACAACAACAAGGGGGCTCCTAAATTATTTGTCCAATATTTTAACAGAAGACTGACCCACAGGCTTTGTAAGAAACAGTTTTGTCTATACTTGTGATATTATCATGAGTATTATTGTTTAATTCAATAACAGGATAACTTGCACAAGTAAAGACTCTGGCTACACTGCTACTTGAAGTGAACTAGGGTTCAGGGAAGGATTACTGCTACCTTTTGAGATTAAAGGTATGACAGGTGCAAGGAATATCTTGGGCCTCATCTTTTCCCATGGAGAAAATGAAATATTAGCTAAGGATAATCAAACAGTGGGAACAATGCCTATTATCTGAACATGGCGATTACTACTGCCCTCACTGACTCTTTGGTTTTATGGACAAATGCTTTCAAAGCCCCTCTATGATTATTATATGCATTACAGGGATCTCCAGAGGCTCTAATTAAGATTGGAGTCACAGTCTGCTCATTTAAGTACATATACATTTTAGAAGAGACAGTCCATGTCCTAAAAAGCAGTCTTATGCTATACATCTAAAATATTCAATTCAGGAGAATAATCTTGGCATTAATATGATCACAGAACTTCTGTGTCTCATCATGATCCTTACTAGACTCTTGGACTCCAGAGATGGTGCATCTGAGAATAAACGTACATTGGCTGTTTTGTCCACTCAATGAGCAATTTTTCCAAGCAAATCTGAGTTTACACTAAATGTTTCAAATAAGTCAGAACCCACATACCAAGTGCAATGATGCATCAATGTACAAAAAAGACAGAAAGCCTATAATGCAATAAAGCTAGAAGTCCTGAACTGAAGAGCAAGATGTGGTCAGATTTATTCTGCTGACCAAAATGGCCTCTTCGGAGATTATAATGGAATAGAATGATTGGAATTTCATACCCTCAGTCTTTTCACAGTCCACTTAGCGATCCAATAAAAGCTCTTAGAATTATACTCTGAGTGTTGGTGCTTGTTTTAAATGCACAGATGTGTTTTCCAGCAAAGCCAACAGCAGTATGATGCAGCATAGTATCATATGAAAAGGAAGAGAGGGGTTACTAATATGAGATTTCCCAAAATGTTTATATTTTCTGTTTACAAACACCTGCAACAGCCAATTAATCTCTAAAAGCATCATTTTCTTTAAAACTACATAATTATATGTTCTTAACTTATAAGCAATACACACACTATGCCAGGGGAGGTGCTCAACCACAGGCCTGCAGGCCAGATCCAGCCCCCAGCACTGCTTGATCAAGCCTGCAAGCCCCAGTGCCTGATCTTGGTGAGCAAAGGCAACATGGGGTCCAATCTGGTTCACAAACCAGCCCCATGCCAATCTGGACTGCAATTTCAAGAGTTTGACCACCAACGCACTAGGCCGACAGTTAAATACTAATCATTAGGGGGTCTACCAAACACAAGCTGGCTGCTGGCCAATTTTGCAGGCAGACCATGGGGCTGCCAGCCATTTCCGTGGGTAGCACGTGGTGGTCCCCCACATGCCTCTGATGGCTGAGGGGCCCTGGTGGCCCCATCCCTCGATTGGCTGCAATGGCCATCATATGCTCCCCCCTCCCCTCACTGCTAACTGGCTTCAAGGACTATCCATGATGCAGCCCCGCCCCTTGCCACTAACTGGTGGCAAGGGGTGGGGCCATATGGCCATCAGTCAGCCAACCAGTGGTGAGGGGTGGGGGCAGCAGCCATCTTGGTGTGACAGCAGCCTCCCTTTCCACAGAGGGAGCCAGCATTTTATTTTCAGGGAGTTTTTGGGGAGCCTGCCAAAATCACAGTTTCTGTGAAAATCATGAATTTCAATTTCAGTAGGTCCCTACTTATCATTTAAACAGCCACACAAGATAAAGTGGTTCTGAGTAACCTACAAATAATTTATCAATAATACCTTATTAGAACTTTAATGATAGAGATGAAAATCCAAAATAATCCAAACCTCTCCACTGAAATTCTGGGTACTCTCTCCTCCAGCCACCATTGGAGGTGGGTAAGGGATGTGGAGTCAGCAGGAAAAGAAAAACATATTGATAATCTTTCAATACCATAACCTCCTTAGAACCACAGCAAATAAGACACAAGTGAGATAAACACCTATCTCCTTACCAACTCCTAACTACTTTAAAGCAAGAGAACATTAAAGGACAAGAAATGGTTATATGCAGAGCCATGAGCAATTAAGCACTCAAGGTGGGGGTTCCTCGGGGGCTGAGGGAACACCAGTCCCACTTTTCCCCTTCCCCTGGATATACAGTGCAACACTGAGCTTCCTGGCTCCTGTGACCAGACAGGATCAGCAAAGGGCTTCCACCACTGCTGGTGGAGAGGGTGGGGAGGAGGGTTGGTTCCTGGTATACGCCTTCTAGTTGACACTTGGGGCAGATGCTCTGCTTGCCCCACTATAGTTATGCTACTGGTTTTGTAAGGGTTTCTAGGGTCTTTTTTGTTTTTAAGTAACAGCAAACTTAAAGGGGCTCTATTTAGTCAGCATGAGCCACAATAGTACACTGCAAGAATACCCTTCCAACCTAGCTTATATGCAACCATGTACCTCAACTAGAGAGAAGGTAATTCCAAGGACTATTCTGGTATATAGAAATGTGTTTGGAACAACTTAATGCAAAAAGCTACCTGAGGAGCCAAGGATAAGACAGCCAATTAAGGCACATTGTAATTAAATTTTTATAATGTGGATACCAGTCCACTGGAAAGTCAACTGACAACATCGAGTCGTAGTGGTTCCATTACTGCATTAGGAGCACGAATAAGACTAATTCTTTCTTTCATTTATTCCACAGCATACACATCAGATAATTGCTTGGGGAATTATGGATTTTTTAGCTTTTAGGTTGAGAGAGATAATCTCCCTAACTAAACAACGGGGGGGCAGGTTGCATTGGAATTGAAATTGAGCCTTCTCCTGCAGCAAAACAGTAAGACAATTTCCCAACATTCCTCTTCATAGGTTACTGAAGGTTTAATGCAGTTAAAAATATTTTAAGATACTAACAGAAATAATGGGAAATTTTCTTCAATAATAACCTCAGAAAAGTTCAACATCAAAGAAAATTCCCTAGAGACAGCAAATATAACATGCCATTCTCAAGACTCAATAAACTATCTTCCTATAGCCACCTACATTTTGTGCCAAATACAAGTAACCCTTGGAAAAAGGTGATAAAACACAGTATCACTAACCGTACAAGGCTCTTGTGAGCTTTGTAAAGCAAACAGAAAGGAAACTAAATGGGTATTTAAGTATTTGATTTCAATTCATAAGAGACTTGTGAATGCTTCTGTCAGAGCCAAATGTATTAAGTGGTATATAAAATAATAGGCCAATGTATAATTTCAGATATAGAGAAATATTAACCTCTCAACTGAGACTACTATTTGAAATATTACCCTATATATTACAATTATAGCATATGGGCAATATATCTTTTCTTACCTATCAAATATAAAATAAAAGAATGATTGAGGTATTCAGTTAAGGTAAATTTTGAGAGAATGGACATCACCCTATACCCTGAATATTAGACCATTCTATTGAACCAATGAGGGAGAGTATTCCACTGCCACAGATCTTCTAAATTATTTTTCTTATATTTATTAAGTAAAATATTTGTGTTTAAAAACAAGTTTAATAATTTACCATGCATTACAGTCAAATATCCTAGAAAATATGCTGGCAAGACATTCTAAGAACATCATAAAATATACAGATGCTCAAAGCTACTAATTCATAGCATGTTCGAACAGAAATTTAGGAACATCTGCAGTCAAAATATTCTATTTTATTTTTACTTCTGAATGCCTGAAAGTCTGTGGCAGTGTCAGTTACAAAACAGTGCCTTGAAAAATTCAGCCAGCTATCATTTTGAGGATCAAGCATACTAGCAAAATGTAGATGGAGAAGAAGACCATTAAGTCCCACTTCCCCTCCTTGCTCTGCTGGCAGAGTGGGAAAGCAGTTTTACAGTGCTGCTCTGGACAACGTTTGGAAGTGCTAGCTAGTCCATATCAGAAATTTGAAATCTCTAATCTGTTAGACAGAAAAGGAAATTTTTGCCTCTTTACCTAAAATGCCTCACTTGTTCTGTGGCAATATGAAGAAAGTGAGAGAGAGTCTACTACTCTACTTTGTATCAGCCCCCATCTGCTGCCTCTATTTGCTACTGGTTGCAGCTGTCCCAAGCTAAACAACATAAATTTTACATGATTTAAGTTTCGCTGTGGCCTACAAGGTTCTTGCATTTATTTTACTGGCCTACTGTTTAATAAACCTGCTGGCACCAGAAAAGTTACTGAAACCAGTTATGGAATGAGTGGAATAATGAATAGAGACCCCAGCTGCACTGTGATAGCGCAAGGCTAGGGTTGCCATGGAGACCGGCCCCAGCCACGTGGCAGGGCAGGGCAGGGGAGTGCAGCTTGGTTGGGGACAGGGCAGAGCCACGATCTGCAGCCTGAACACTCTGGGCAGGGGAGTACAGGCAGCAGATCGTGGCTCTACCCCGGCTCCTTGCAGTGGTGACAACGTGGTTCCAAGACAGAGCAGAGGTGTGATCCGCTGCCTGTGCACCCCTGCCCAGAGTGTGCAGGCTGCAGATCATAGCTCTCTCCTGGCCCTGACGTGCCTCTGCCACAAGATCCCAGTGGCTTCAGAGCACACTCCTATCCTGCCACACGCCCTGCCAGCGCAGCTGGGGCATGTCTCCATGGCAACCCACCTTGCTACCACAGCACAGCGGCGGCTAGGGTCTCCAGACAGACTGGCCCCAGCCACGCATGCAGGGGTCACTGGGAAATGGAGTCCAGCTGCTGGCTGGATCCACCATTTTGCCCACCTTTGGTCTAGCTCCATCCTTGTTGGAACCACACTTCAGGTAGTTAAAGACTGCTGTTAAATCTCCCCATTCGGCTTCTCGTCTTCATACTAAATAAGCCCAATTACCTCAGCTTCTCCTTATAAATCATGTGCCCCAGCCCCTGAAGCATTTTTGTCGTCTTCCGCTGGACTCTCTCCAATGTGTCCTCATCCTTCCTGTAGCAGGGGACCCAAAACTGGACACAGGACTCCAAATGTGGCTTCACCAGTGCTGAAGAGGGGAATAATCACTTCCCACAGTCTGCTGGCAACACTTCTATTAATGCAGCCCAGTATGCCGTTACCCTTCTTGGCAACAAGGGCACACTGTTGACTCGTATTCAGTTTATTGTCCACTGTAACCCCCAGGTCTTTTTCTGCAGACCTGCTGCTTAGTAAGTTGGTCCCAAGCCTGTAGTGGCACATAAGATTGTTCTATCCTAAGTCCAGGACTTCGCACTTGTCCTTGTTAAACCTCATAAGAGGTCTTTGGGTTCAATCCTCCAATCTGTTTAGGTTACTCTGAATCCTAGCCCCACCCCCTCCAGCATATCTACTACTCCCCCCAGCTTGGTGTCATCTGCAAACTTGCTGAGGGTGCACTCCATCCCATCTTCCAGATCATTAACGAAGATATTGAACAAAACTGGTCCCCAGACTGACTCCTGGGGCGCTCCACCTGATACTGGCTGCCAACTAGCCCAACCTTGAGCCACTGATCACTACCTATTGAGCCTGACGATCCAGCCAGCTTTCTATCCACCTTACAGTCCATTCATCCAACCCATACTTCCTTAGCCGGCTTGCAAGAATGCTGTGGGAGACCGTATCAAAAGCCTTGCTGTTCTTCAGTCTAGAAATAAAAATATTAAAACTGCATTCCAAAGTGGGAATGCTTAACCTAAAGCAAGCCAGCTGCCTCTACACAAAGCACACTGCAGAACAGCTCTCTGTTGTGCAATTTCCCCCTCTGTTGCCAAGTTCTGCAACTGCATCGTTAATGACAACATAAAATTAATCTTGTAACTATATTTGTTTTTCACAAGCATTCCTTTAATTCACTTAAGTTTTCACCTTTTAAAGTACACTGCAAAAAATGTGCAAGGGAAAATGCACCCAACATAAAATGCATTAACTGTGAAATTATCATAAACCATCCTCAGTGTATTTTGAGTAATTCTCATTTTTCACACAAACATACAGCAGATATTTTGAGGGGCTTGCATACTCTGTAGTGTTTTCCCTTATTTCTTTATTAAGACATCAGAACAGATGAAAAGTAATTAGCTATCAATCCCCCCATATACTCCTGCAAATGAGGTAGGGGATGGGATGGTGAGATTCTCATTATACTTCTGGTACATTTATCTCAAGTTTATGTAAACATCAAAACAGTGGAGGGAATTCAAAAAAAGTTGTTAGAGAACCTTCCCCGCCCCTACTTATCCAGAGAATCTTAGGAGGTAGATAGAGTGTTGAACCACGCCTTTTAAAATATGACATATTAAACAAGAGCACAGGCACCTAGAAGACTGGCATTTATTTAAATAATAAGCCAATATAATTGTTCAATATTTTAGGATCTGTTATATTTACTTATGACAAAGTTCAATAAAGCAAAGCTTTGAACTGTCAGAACAAAGTGGGGAAAAAACAGTGGCTGTTTGAAAAATACAGTAAATGTGTTGCAACAGCATATCACTGTAAGTTGTACTTCCTTTCCATTTTAGTATACAAAATGCATTTAGCAATTCAAGTTTTCTT
>NW_017729014.1:8797510-8801687 GCF_001723915.1 Gavialis gangeticus
TAGAGAACCTTACCCGCCCCTACTTATCCAGAGAATCTTAGGAGGTAGATAGAGTGTTGAACCACGCCTTTTAAAATATGACATATTAAACAAGAGCACAGGCACCTAGAAGACTGGCATTTATTTAAATAATAAGCCAATATAATTGTTCAATATTTTAGGATCTGTTATATTTACTTATGACAAAGTTCAATAAAGCAAAGCTTTGAACTGTCAGAACAAAGTGGGGAAAAAACAGTGGCTGTTTGAAAAATACAGTAAATGTGTTGCAACAGCATATCACTGTAAGTTGTACTTCCTTTCCATTTTAGTATACAAAATGCATTTAGCAATTCAAGTTTTCTTTTTAAATGGAAAAAAAAAGATGTAATTTACAATATCAACTAGAGGAGAGTTGTTACACAACAACAGATCATTTCTCAGAAATTAATGCAAACTGCATAAGGGCCAATTACACTGCCTGCCAGCTGTACACTTTGAGTCCCCAGTTTTGTTTTGTTTTGTTTTTTTAAAGTGTTTTGGTGAACAGGAAACAAGTGAGCTTTGTCTAAAAACTAACACACATGAATTGTACATAAGAAATTAATACTGCAGTTTTTACGGACTTTTTATTCTACTACAAATAATATAATTATTAATGTCTTCAGTTGCTGTAAATAAAAAGTGGTGTAAGCGGCACTTTAGTTTGTCAATTTAAGTTAATTTCTATTCTATGGCAAAGATGTAATAAGAAAAAACAGAGAGATGAGTAGAAATAGCTGAATTACTTGATTAGTGTAAACTGTCCATACAAGCTGCCAGATCCATCTTACCTCCAAATCAAATGATTTGTGTATTCGGGCCCTCAGTAAGTGCATTACAGAACTGCTTCAAGAAATAACACGGATCCAACTTTTAAGTTATTCTTGAGTGCTTACCAAAGAAACATTGTCCTATATGATGAGGTTAGTATCAATATTTAACTAAGTACCTTGAAAAGTACGGTAAGATAGAAAATAAAAATGTATCTGTCAAATTCTGCTCTCTGCAGAATAATAATGCTGCAATAAATGCACAGTATCAATTAGCTGTTAAAATCTGTATTGATTTTTCTAAAAAAAACCTACAAAGTATGCTATACAATTATTTTCTGAAATCCTCTTCTAAACCTTAATTCATAAAATTAATTCCTCCTGCAAGGAAGGAAAGAAAGGTTCTGTGATAGTTTGGCTGCCTGAGATGCTAGTGCTACTGCGCTGCTTACTTATCTGCTGTTATTTAGAATGGTGGACCGGCCTGAGACTGTAGGGGAGAAGGAGGCCTCACTGGGGCACACTACCATGTCATGTACAGGCCCCAGCGCCAGTGAAGGTACGCCTTAACACAAAGTCACAGTTGTCATGAGTTTTGCTTGTCATCAGCTTGAGGTGTAGTTTCCCAGAACCCCCTGCACTTATCTCCTTGAAACTCGACAGGCTTTGTGGCCTCAGCAGGGGGCTACTCCCCCCTGCTGTTTTCATTTCAATCAGGCAAGAGATGACAAAGTTATAGGCATTTTCATGATTCCCTATTATAGGCCATGGGCAAAGCATCTAAACAACAAAACAGTTTTGACAAAATGAAATAGAATAGTGCTTCGAAACAAAATGTTGCAATGAAAACACTGTCCCTTTGAAACAGTGAAACGGAAGTTGAAATGAAACAGTGCTGTTTTGCACAGCCCTACTACCTCTCTGCTTTAGATGTTTAGCCACTTACTTCCTCAAGCCTCCACCCCTAAAGCAGCCAGCTGCCTGTGCTTACCCTCACTGCTGATTCCCAGCACCTGTGCAGCAAGAGTAAGCAAGTACTTGGCAAAAGAGCAGGCTCCATAGGAAATGAGCACTGGGGGGGGGGATGGGCAGCACAAGCAAAGTTTGGTACCACCAATGCCTCTGCAGATCAAAGGCTGGATCCAGCCCATGCACCATAGGTGGCTGACCGCACTTTGAAATACTGCAACAGTGTATTTCCAACAATGTATTACATTTGTTTTGTATTTCTGAACTTTTCTAAATCATTTGAGATACTGTAAGAAAATCGCCCTCCCCGCAGATGCTCCAGACTCACCCTCCCATGCTGAGCAGTGGCAGAGGCTGAGCAGAAGCTGCTATTCAGCATGGGGGAAAAGCAGCCCCTAGAGCCCATGCCATGGCTGCCCTGTGGCTCCTCTCTGCTGCTGTCACCGCCACCTCCAAGCCACCCAGCATGGCAGCAGTGGCAGTGCAGAGGAACCACAGGGCAGTCAGAGCATGGGCTCCAAGAGGCTGCAGCCAGAAGGGCCAGGCAGCAGTGAGCAGGAGGGGCCGCTTTTCCTCTGTGCTGAGCAGCAGCTTCTGCCTAGACGCTGACACTGCTCAGTGTGGGAAGGTGAATCTGTGGCAGATGCAGGGCGGGCTGGGTTCACAGCTTGTTTGCATGTTCCAGCTGGTCTGCTCTGGTGGGGACAAGTCCAGAGCAAGCACAAGCTAAGCTGGGGTTGGGGCTGGGGCTGTGCACTGTTAGTGGTGGTAGGGAGGAGCTGCAAGGTGCACAGGCCCTGGGCTGTTGGGTTGGGGGGTGCTGACTATTGCTTAACTGTAAGATTAAAATTGCAATTAATTCCGACTATTTTTTTTTAATCGCACAATTCATTGTGATTAATTTTTTAATTGTTTGTCAGCCCTAGTTTAACTGTAACACAGCCATCACTAATTCTTTCATTTTCAGTAAACTAAAAATATATGAGAATACGTGGGAAAAGAAGTTACCAGAATGACACTACCAGGGAGAAGGGGAAGAGGGAGACTAAAGATGAGATGGGGAGAGATAGTGGACAAGGACATAGAATCACAGAAGATTAGGGTTGGAAGGGACCTCAGGAGGTCATCTAGTCCAGCTCCCTGCTCAAAGCAGGACCATCCCCAACTAGATAGCCCAGCCAAAGCTTTGTCTACTCAGATCTTAAAAAACTTCCTAGGATGGAGATTCCACTACCTCTCTAGGCAACCTATTCCAGTGTTTTACTACCCTTGTAGTAAGAAAAATTTTCTTAATATCCAACCCAAGCTTCCCTTGCCCTGCAAGGAGACAGTTGCTCCTTATTCTGTCATCTGTTACCACTGAGAACAGTCTAGATCCATCTCTTTCGAACCATCCTTCATGTAGTTTAAGGCTGATATCTAATCCCTTCTGAGTCTCCTCTTCTCTACACCTGAGGCTCTCAAACTGTAGTCCGCAGACCACCACTGGTCTGCGAGTTCCATTGAGGTGGTCCGCAGAAAGACTCCAGAACAAATCGAGAATATCTGTACTTGTAAGGTAAGACTACTGATATTAAAATATGAGTTGTGTACTTTGATTTGTAGAACAAAAAAAAGTGTATTAAGTGGTCTGCCAGGAGCCTCAGCAATTTTCAAGTGGTCCATAAAAAAAGTTTGAGAACCACTGCTCTAGACTAAATAAGCCCAGTTTCCTCAGGCTTTCCTCATGAGTCATGTCGCAAAGCATTTTCACTGCCTTCTGCTGGACTCTCTCCAATTTGTCCACATCCTTTCTGTAGAGGGGTCCAAAACTGAACACAGTACTCCAGATCTGGCCTCACCGGTGCTGAATAAAGGGAAGAATTAGAGGTGCACCGATACATCAGTCCACGTCGTATCAGCACTGATAAAAGGAAAATTGACAATATTGGCAATTGGCTTTGTCTGTGGCCAAGAATGTCGCCAATAAATACTGTGTGCTTGGGTGCAGCTGCAGCATGCATCTGGCCAGCCCAGCAACACAGAGAGCAGTGTCCAGCCGGTAAATCGGTTGGGGGTGGGAAAAGGGCGTGGGTGGTGCATATCAAGACCCCTGCGGTGAGGGCAGGAGCAGGGCTGCCCAGCTGGGGTGGGGCGGGGTGCGGGATGGAGCCGCAAGTGGCTTGTGTGGGGGGCACAGGGAGTGGGGGGTGGCTTCTGCTGCTGTGCACACCCCTGGGAAAGCATGGGGGGGCATGTGCCTCCTGATCTACATGCAGGGTGAGGGCAGGCTGCTGCTGCAGGCTGGGGCCAGGGGTGGTGCTGGGCTCTTCCTGGCGGTGGGGGGGGGAAGCTGGGCTGGGGCTGTGCTTGAGCCAGGTGGCAGCTGAGAGGAAGGGATTGGGGGGCTACAATGAATTTTGGGATGGCTATAGCCC
>NW_017729014.1:8801949-8808336 GCF_001723915.1 Gavialis gangeticus
GCCTAGCCCCCCCCCACCGGCAAGAGCTGAGCCGCCCCTGGCCCCAGCCTGCAGTGGCAGCTTGCCCTTGCCCTCTTGCAGATCAGGGGGCACACACCCTCCATGCCTCCCTCAGGGATGCATGCAGCAGCAGGAGCTGCCCCCCCTACACCATGCAGACATGCCGCTTGTGGCTCCATACAGCACCCTGCCCCAGCTGGGCAGCACCTGCTCCAGCCCCACTCCCTCCCTCACCACAGGGGCCTCAATATGCCCCCACATACCCCTTCCCCACAACAGACTTACCAGCCGGACACTGCTCTCCAAGCTGCTGGGCTTACATATTGACAATCAGATCAGTATCAGCTGATAAGGCTGGCTAATAATAGGCCATCGGTATCAGCCCAAAAAATCTTTATCGGTGCACCCCTAGGAAGAAT
Organism: Gavialis gangeticus; assembly: GCF_001723915.1. NCBI lineage: Eukaryota > Metazoa > Chordata > Crocodylia > Gavialidae > Gavialis > Gavialis gangeticus. Next base: position 8,802,369 of record NW_017729014.1, read on the forward strand.
CACTTCCCCTGATTTGCTGGCAACACCCCTACTGATGAAGCCCAGTATGCCGTTAGTCTTTTTTGCAACAAGGACACACTGTTGACTCCTATTCAACTTATTGTGCACTGTAACCCCCCAGTCCTTTTCTACAGAGCTTCTGCATAGCCAATCAGCCCCCAGTCAGCTGTGTAGCCCCAGCCCCTGCTCCAATCCCTCACTGTGGGGCCCCCCGCATCCTTTCCCTGCCACAGACTTACCAGCCTGATGCTGTTCTCCAAGCTACCGGGCTGCATACTGGCAATTGGATCAGCATTGGCTGATACGGCTCATTAATAATTGTCTGTTGATATTGGCCCAAAAACTCTTAACTGGTGCACCCCTAATGTCCAGCTTTTCTAAACAGTCCCTAACCTATTATTTCACCACTGTTGACTGCTGACCTCCTCCCACATGAGAGAGAAGGACCTGGAAAAAGAAAATATGTATGACCGAAGCTAGTGGGCAGCCAGGATCTGTCACAGCAACCCCATTTAGATGGGACAAGCAAGGGAAGAAGAAGATGACTATGATTAAAAATTACAAGGAGCACACACCATGATATCAATGCAATAAACTCAATCAGAAGCAGTGATGTTGCATAACAATGACAATGACGGTGGAATGCTATGCCAAGATTAGGCAAATTTCTGCAACAAAGAAATGCAACTGTACCTGACAATAGAGAGCTAATCCTAATTCCACAGAGACAAAAATTAATTTCGCAGGAACCTACCAAAACTTTGTTGGCACTTAATCCAACTCTGCTGGAATACTGCTCGAATATCCTATTCCCTACTGGATTAGAAACTATGAACTGACTGCCACTTCAGAATTGCTGGACAGAAATCCTGTCCTGCACACAATAAAGCCTCATGTGTGCTCTTCTGGCTACTGATACACAAGCCCTTCTGTTAAAATGGATGCATGCCACTACAAGGTGATATGCCAAATTTATTAGGACATTGGCATTAAGCAAAAACAAGAGTCCCATTTCATTTTCAGAAATTCTCTCCTGCACTTGTGCCATATGCCCCTTTACTATTTGTCACACCTGTTATGTTGCAACCCCCAGGCTCCAAATTACAAGCCCACTTGAACAGTATCAGAAAAGGAAGAAATGGATTTTCAGAAACATATTGCTGTTCAGTAAAACAAAGAGTTTTAAGGATTATATATAAACTAACTTATAGTCTTGGCTGTGCACTGAAAATAAGGATAGATAAGGTAAGTCTAACCTTAAAAATCACCTTCAGTTAAGTTTTTGGTATGTCTCAAGACCTCCCACATTTATTTCGCTATATTTAGTGCAACTAGTCTCTAAGGTTGCAGACATACATTCAAGTAATCTAGGAGAATTCTCCCAGATTTGTTGTCCTGGTAGAAAAATCTACCCAGAGCCATATGTACAGACATTTGAATGCTGAAGCCCTGAAGAAAGGAGGGCTTGTACTGCTGACACTCTTCAGCCAGGGGTGTCAGCACACATCTAAGCATGAGCTGCAGGCTCCCTTAATCTGCCAGGTGATAGATGGCAGCAGTACATAGGGCAACCCTGACTGGCTGACCCAGGCTGCCTATGGTCACTTCCCTACAGCACAACGTGGAGACAGTGAAGGGGGCACATTCTGCTCTCTACTAGAGCAGCAGAGTCTAGCAACCAACAAACTGTCTCCCTGGGTCAGGGGAGGAGGGAATGCTAGAGGACTATGTTCTCTTCCAAGAGAAAACATACCATGTGCAGATATTTGCTCTCTAGGAGAAACTGTCCTGGGAGTGATTGTGCCTACATTATTGTCTCCTGGAGCAGCCATTTTTACTGTGGGAGAAAAAGCCTGAACACCTGTATACTTGTGGTCCTGAAATAGCAGCAACTCTCCCAGGAGAAACTGAATGTGTGTGTGAGGTCTAAGTAAAACAAAACTCAACTACAACAAACATGGACTCTCTTTCACACATGGGGATGTAAAAAAGCAAATTTATCATTAATTATGTTTGCTTAAGGATATAACCACAGCTTACACAGGCTTTTAATTCCTAAATCATATTTAAGTTCCACAACAGCTAACCAAATCTAGCTGAGAGCATCAAACTCTGGGTTTATAGTTTCAGAATCACTGATTGTAAGGGGCTAGAAGGGACCTCTCAGGATCATCGAATTCAGCCCCCCTGCACTAGATAGGAAAGGTACCTAGGTCAAGTGACCCCAGCGAGGTGACTATCCAGTCTCCTCTTGAAGATTTCCAGGGTAGGTGACTGCACCATCTCTGGAGGGAGTTTGTTCCACAGAATAGTTCATTAGATTCTAAACACAGTTCTCAGAAGAGACACTACAAAGTTGCAGTTAACAAATAAGTTTATCACTAATGCTACTAAAATTTGTATGAAGATTTTAAAATAGAGTTAATTGCATATTTACTATGTGGCAACTGCCATTAACACCTACTATACAGAAATGGGAGTGTTCTATTATAAAGGGACAATACTACATAGTGCTATATTGTGAGATGTACTTTTCTTTGTGTTTAAAATAAGTAACCCAGTCCTCATAAGAGATCAACAATGTATGTTTTAAAAACAAAGGTACTTCTATTGTTTTTAATATCTTTGCCTAACAGAATTGATTACAGTTAGTATCAATGACTTGAAGCCTACTCTGTAAATAATAGTTATTTACAGAACAGTAACTACAGTTCTTTGACATGTCACATAGATTTCACTCTTGGACGCATGCATCCAACACGTGCAAGATCAGTTTCTTTTTAAGTGGCGTTCTTTGGATGTTATATACAGCTTCACTTCTTAAAGCAGGTAGTAAAAAGAGTGGGTCAGCTGCAAATCACAACTACTTCCACTGCCAGAGTGAACCCCTCAGGAGAAGGGCTCCAGTCACTGTGGATTTAAGATAGGAAGTGATCCCATAGTTATTGTTCAAGTAAAATTTCATTCTTTTTTGAAGCATTTTCTAGTTTCTACCCTTGCTGATTAGCAAATCACTCCGTTATCAATGAAGTGGACAGTCAAGGCCTACTTGAAGAGTGATTGCAGAACTTCTTTATTGATATTTCCATCCAACTTGGAAGTTTACACTAAATAAATATTGAAAGATGAATACCTGAGCCAAACTCCACATTGCTTTTCTACATTCTTCTGATACAGTTATATTCTTGAGTGAGACTGCAAGGCTGCTGGGACTTAAGGGAAGTCAGTCCTGGCCAGTCCATTTAGTCTTTTCTTGGCTAGGATATAAACCATCTCAGTATTCAGATCGGCTATGTGAAGATACAAAGTGCCTAACATTTTCAGCAAATATTGTAAAGATGAGAGCCTGGATTCTGTCTATAAAGGACAAGACACATACAACATCCTACTTCTGGAGTATCTTTTCATTCAGGGAGTTACATAATTTCAGTGGGGGTGGGAAATAAGATAAATAGTTGATGTATAAACTTTGGGTGAAACCATGTAAGGTGGATCCTATGAAAAGAGCCTGAGTTGCCCCAATTCTAATTGACATGTTAACACCTGACCAACAAGGTGGCCATTAAATCTTAACAAGTGGTAAAAAGAGTATACAGCCAAAGGTTCAAAATGAAGGGCGGAGGGAAAACACGTCAGTCTTAGCATGGAAGGGGTCCTAGACCAAGTCGGAAGATGTGTCTGTACTCTTCCAGAATGATTAGCATATTTCTGAAATTAATCTCAGCACTTCATGTTCTAAATGCCTGCCATAACAGACAGACCCAATTGTGACCATTATAATATCTAATTATTAATTCAGTTTAGGGTGGATTCAGGTCATAAAACATCCTCTAGAAAAAAAGCAGTAATATCATGCTAAAACTTTTACTATGTCTTATGCTTAGTTATTAGTTCTTTTTGTTAAAACAAATATTAAATGAAATGAAAACATGTTAGCTGAAGGTATTAGAAGTCATTTTTATAAGGGATCAGATCAGAGAACATCTACGGAATATGAAGAAGACACAAATAAAAAGAGTACTGACCACATTATAATGTTTTAGTGAAAGGTTATGTCAAAACATTCAGCTTCCTAACAGAACTACTTATTTTACAATTAGTTATACACCCCACAACATGCATAATCCTCATACATTTGAAAATGATCAAGAGTTAAACCTATTTGGAATCATACACGTCAAACTTTCTCTCTCTTTCTCTCTAAGACAGCAAGGGAGGGATTGGGGCTGGGACTGGGACTGGGACTGGTACCGGGGCTCGGGATGCCCAGGGAGGGGATGGGGCAGCTTGTGCCACTGCTTGCCACCGGTCTGGGAGCTGCTTATGTGGTGGCTTGTCCAGTGGCCCTTGCCGCTGCTCCCACTGCCGGTCTGGGAGGGCACAGGGCAGTGGTGCGTGCCCCAGAATCTGCACAGGGTGGGCGGGGCTGGGGCTATGCTCCAGGCGGAAGGTGCTGGGAGCAGAGGGTATGTCCCCACACCACTCGCCCAGCCGGTGTGGGGCTGGTGAGAGACTGAGCCGCTGCACTGCCTCTGGACAAGCAGTGCACAGCAGTGGGAGCCAGCCCAGCCTCCCCACGCCTCCTGGATGAGCAGCGGCAGGGCATGGGGGGCATGCCACCCAAAAACTTGCTGCAGCCCCTGCGTAACCCCCGCTCCGCATTCCCTGCTGCTGCTCGTCCAGCTGGGGCAAAGCCACAGCTCATCCGGGAGGTGCGGGGAGCCCAGACAGACTCCCACCGCTGCGCGCCACTCGTCTGGGGGTGGTAGCGCAGCGGCTCAGTCTTGCATTAGTTGGGCGAGCAGTGCGGGGACCCAGCCCCTGCTCCCAGCGCCTTCCACCTGGAGCACAGCCTAGTGCAGCCCCGGCTCCACCCCCCCCACCCCATGCCATCCTGGACTGGCAATGGGAGCAGCAGCGAGAGCCGCCAGACAACTGCCACATGAGCAGCTCCCAGACCGGCAGCACACACTAGTGCAAGCTGCCCCACCCCCTCCCTGGGCAGCGCTTGGCCTAGCCCAGGTCCCAGTCAGAGCCCCAATTGCTCTCTTCTGTGGCTTTCTTCACAAATATTCATTTTTGCTGTGAAGGGCGGCAGAAGCCATTCCAAAAATCTCTGGTTTTAGCTCATTTGTCACCTCTAATTGTAGGACTTTGATTCTGAGAGAACTCCGCCTCTGCTGGTGTTATAAGCAGTAATCTGCTTTGAGGGAGATCAAGTTCTTTTTGTCAGTCACTCCAGTCAGTCAGAACAACTCTTGCCAGCAAGTTTAGCAGACTACTTCATGCCCATCTCAAACCTTTTAACTTATGAATGCTTATGAAAACAAGAAACCACAACACTAGACAGTTGATTAAATATGTCTTAATTGACATAAAACTTAGCCTTCCATAAAAAGTTAATTGTTTATAATTGAAGCTGGCTCTCTAAAGCTGTAGCTCTTGGCAGAAAAATTACAGGTTAATTTCTTTATATGCAGGAGTTTCCAAACAATTAAGAAAATACTTCTGTCACAACATTTCACACTTCAGATCTTTTATAGAGCATCGTGGTTTTAAGTCAAACTGTGCTTTCTAAGCTATTATAACAATACACCAGTTTAGGTAGCAAACAACCACTTGCAAGCAGCATGCTGTTCCAGCCAGTATTCTCTTAGGTTACTGATGTGAAGGGAAAAGACGACCTTTGATTTCTGTGCAAACCAGTTTTTGCAGTAAGTGTATCCTGGGTTCTTTACAGAATGAAGTGGGCATGGCTTGAAGATGCAAAAACCACAGAATGCATGCAGCTGGCTAGTGGTGCCTGGTCTGCTTTGCTTGCTTAAGTGGGTTGACTGCATTTGTTTGGTAGAAGCTGTGTGCTGGGGTGTGAGGGGATGAACTATTTAGAAACAAATGAGAGAGGAGCCTAAATAATTTCACATTGCCCTAGTAAAATAAACTAAATCCACTGTCTTCGTCAGCAGAA
>NW_017729014.1:8808347-8810114 GCF_001723915.1 Gavialis gangeticus
TTATTTCATCCTTCAGTGGCTGACTTCCTCCATTTCACCCCCCCCCCCCCAACTAAAGCGCTCGATCTATACAGACAATCAGGCAAGCTGAGTCCAACTAATGCAATGCCTCTTCCAGGCATGTGTTGGATTTGGCATGGGGGTGAGTGGAGTTTAAAGTAAAAAACTTTTTTTTTTTTTTTTTAACGTCTGTAAGCAGCTATAGTAACTTAAAATGTTTACAGCTGTGTGCCAAGCAGCAGTTCCCAACCAGGAAGTTCTCATCAGATGACGAAGGAGAGCAGACAACAGTTGGGGGGACGGTACGGAGAGGAAAAAATGACATGGGTGCTGCCAAGCTTTATGAGACACAAAGACTCTCCACTGGAAACTGACATCTTGTAACACAGAAATATGTATGTGAATCTTTTCAAAACTGGCCAGCACAACATCATCCTCTTCACGTACCTATGGTAGCCCCCAGTGTCATCTTAGCAAGAGTGCCAGAGTCCACTTTGCCAAGTAGGACACAGCAAGGAACTACCAAAGTGTTTCACCCACCCCCTACTTCTAAGAGCAGCACAAATCCCTCTCGAAATATGACATGGCGGGGGAGGAAGCTATGAAGGGTTCTGAACGTATGTAACAGCATAAGAATGAAAGAAAGAATTAAGTTGGGGGGGAGGATGGAGGGAAAGAAAAGGGAAGTTTAGGGAATTACTGAACCAGTATACAACAATGATATTACCAGAGATCCAGGTTTTCTGCTCACTATGGAAAGACAGATTTTCTTCTTTTTATGGAGAAAAATGTGAATTTTCTACTTTAAAGGGAAAAAAAAAAATCAAGGATTTTCTGGGCTCTTTTTAAGGAGAAAAACGCAGGAACCAGCAGAGTTCCAGCCTACAAGGGGCTGCTTGGTGCTGGCGGGAGAAGGAAGAGGTCGATCAGGCACACATGTAAGCAGCAGCCAGGCAGCACGGAGAGCAGCTCCCTCAGCTCCCTCCAGGTAAATCTATGGTGGGAAGGGCAGACTGAGACCCTTGCAGTGAGAGAAGGAGGGAGGAAGGAATTGGAGCAGGGCTGAGGGCACTGGAGAGGGGAGCGTGAGGGAACATGTGCAGCCTAGATGTGAGTGGCAGGTGGAGGAGGATGCAGGCTGCCTGCTGCAGGTTCAGGGCCCCTTGCCCTGCTGCCCTCCCCCCAAGAAGCCTCCACAGCCCAGGGGATGGGACCAAGCATGGGAGGGCAGAGCAGGGGTGGGGAGGATAGGTGCTGCTGCATGGGCTGACATGGTGATGTGCCCCCTGCCTGCCCAACAGTAGCAGGGGGGCACAAATCCTTGCTGCTGTCCCCATTGCTGCTGAGTAGGCAGAGGACCATGGCGCTGCAGATGGTATGGGGCTCCCGGCAGTGGCACCGAGACTACCCACCCTCTTGTGGTGAGTTCTGCTCACTAAGCTATGGAGGGCTCATGAGGGAGGGCACCAGGATGGTTAGCCCCAAGACTGCAGCTCACATTCTCCACTCCAGCTATGCCATCTGTGGGGGGAGGGGAGGGGAGAAGCCCAGGCTCCACTCCAGCTGCAGCCTCCTAAAGACGGGCACTGCTGGGGGGGGGGCAGGGGACTACAGGCCCTGGCCCTGTAGCCCTGGCAGTTGAGGACCCCATCCAGCAGAGCTGGGAGGCAAGGGGCTGCACGTTAGGAGGGGCACCAGCAGGCCTGGAGGAGTGGGGGCTGTGAGTGGCACTGGCAGGGACAGGGGGCTATGGGTTGAGAGTGAGGG
>NW_017729014.1:8810125-8825163 GCF_001723915.1 Gavialis gangeticus
GGGCCCCTTGCCCTGCTGCCCTCCCCCCAAGAAGCCTCCACAGCCCAGGGGATGGGACCAAGCATGGGAGGGCAGAGCAGGGGTGGGGAGGATAGGTGCTGCTGCATGGGCTGACATGGTGATGTGCCCCCTGCCTGCCCAACAGTAGCAGGGGGGCACAAATCCTTGCTGCTGTCCCCATTGCTGCTGAGTAGGCAGAGGACCATGGCGCTGCAGATGGTATGGGGCTCCCGGCAGTGGCACCGAGACTACCCACCCTCTTGTGGTGAGTTCTGCTCACTAAGCTATGGAGGGCTCATGAGGGAGGGCACCAGGATGGTTAGCCCCAAGACTGCAGCTCACATTCTCCACTCCAGCTATGCCATCTGTGGGGGGAGGGGAGGGGAGAAGCCCAGGCTCCACTCCAGCTGCAGCCTCCTAAAGACGGGCACTGCTGGGGGGGGGGCAGGGGACTACAGGCCCTGGCCCTGTAGCCCTGGCAGTTGAGGACCCCATCCAGCAGAGCTGGGAGGCAAGGGGCTGCACGTTAGGAGGGGCACCAGCAGGCCTGGAGGAGTGGGGGCTGTGAGTGGCACTGGCAGGGACAGGGGGCTATGGGTTGAGAGTGAGGGGCACCTAGGGGAGTGGAGGCTGTAAGGGGCACCAGCGGGGCCCAGGGGGCTATGGGGAAGGGCAGGACACTGGTATATCAGGGCTGCTCAGGGCCACAAAAGCAGTGGAGTGGGAACAGCCACAGCTGAACCTGCATCCTAGTAAACAAAAGGGGTAGGGCGAGCTCTGATTTTCCATGATAAAAAGACCAAAGTCAAAATGCCAAAATATATAGGCATTTAGAATTTATTTAATTATAATGATTGAGGCACTGGTAGACTTCCCAATGGAAAAATGCTGATTTGGGATTTTTTTATTTTTTATAGGGGTGCACTGATATATCAGTTGGCTATTAGATCAGCACCGATAAAAGAAGAGATGCCGTTATCAGCTATCACATTTTTTTCATTGTTATAGCCAATAATTATGGGCTCATACCTAGAGCACCCCTGGTGAGTGTAGTCCAGGGCCCACACCCTGCAGCTGGCCTGAGCTCATGGCAGCCTACAGGCCTAGGCAAGCAGAGGGGACACTGGGGAGTGGGCACAGGGCACCATGCTCAGCAGTAAAGGGACTGTTACTGGCTTCTGCCATGGAGACACTGGGCTGTGCACAGACAGGGTAAGGTACTGTGAGGGACATTCTGCTCTATCAGGCACTGGGCGACTTTGCAAAAGTGGTTTCTCCCCAGAAGCCACAGGAGCTCAGCTGCGTGGAGCCCACCGGTGCCAAAGCAGCAGCATGGTCTGCAGCTCCAAACATGCCCGTTGCCACTGTCTGCGACACACTCCCAGGTCAGTAAGAGAGACTGCAAGGGGAGCAGAGCTGAAGGTAGGAGCCGTGGGTGAGGGGCAATGGATGTGGAAATAAGGAGGTCACCACCTTCCTCATTGAGGGCCGGAGCAGGCAGGAGGTGGGCGGGCGCGCATGTGTGCGTGTGTTCATAAAATGCAAAACAAACAAAAAAAGGTTTATTTATGTCAGTAGTTGAAAATGCCTTGCACTATTACTAATTACCGGTTATCAGACTGGCATCAGCCTCTATAGTTGATTAATCATCAGCTATCGGTATTGGCCAAGAAAATCTTTAATCGGTGCACAAGCCTAGTTTTTTAATTGAAGAATTTGCCATTTTTAAAACAGAGAAAACCAAGATCCCTGGTTATTACAAACATTTCTAGAATAGCTGTATGGAAGACCCTATTAACAGCAAGGTGTGTAGAAGTGAGGTCTGACAATCCAACACAATGGCAATACAATGTAAATACCTTCTAGTCTCTTAGTAAACTGAATCCAATTTGGATCACATTCCAATTACTGCTTAATGTTTTATGCATAATCAAATTGGTCATTTCTGCCTAGTGCTGATGGAACAGAAAACAGCATTACAGACCCATAAGCACTGTCAACACCTTTGTTGTTAATCTCAGCAGGAAAGTCATAAAAGATTTGATGGGCTGTGAAAACAGAATTATCCTTTCCCATACACACAACTGATTCCTCCAGAACAAGCACAGAATATAATATAAGAAACTACCCAGATATTAATCATATTCAATTTTTCAGCGTTCATTTAAGTTTTCATTAAATTCATGGTCACCTTGCGCGTAAGTAGCAATTAAATCACTATATGTAGGAATGACAAAAAAAATTCTAAGATACCACAATGTTCAATCATCTGACTATTTAGTTGACTTACTAAGGACATAGTGAAATGACTTCAGGCTATGTTTGAAAATCTCGGTCCTTTCTTTTTCTTTTCTGAAAAAAGCACTAGTTGAATTTGAATAAGCAGACACGGCAAAGGCACATTTGGAAAAAGTATCATAGAGAAATCACAATACATATTTTATAACTATTACAACAACTAAATTCAAGAGATTTTATTTTCAAAAATGAAAAAGTGTTAATGCTAGATTCAATCTATAAGGTAAAACCTGACATGTTAAATTATTTGTCTGCAGAACATGTTTCCAAGTCACAGAGGCATGCATAAATATTGAGCTATAAAGATGGTTGCTTTCACTAATGACAGTTAAACTGTAAAGGACAAGAACACTGACTAGAATGGTATTAAATAAGCAATAGGAAAAGACCCAGTGGCTTAAGAGTGAACTCATATGGCAGGGATAGGCAACCCCCGGCTCGCGTGCCAGTTAGCGACACGTGGAGACTGGAATGCCAGGAGGTGTGCCAAGGCAAATGTTAAAAAAACATTTTTCTAAGTTGCTGCTCTGGGTTCTCTAGATCAGCAACAGTTTCCAGAGCCGTGGCAGGTACCTGGGGTGGGGTCAGGAGAACATGGGTAGGGGTGTAGGGACGCTGCCTGCATTCTGCTCACCCACCCCCATGCCTGCAGTGTTGCATGGGGGAACCTGCAAAATCAAAAGGAGCCACCATGTACCGCATTTGCACCGATTTTTCAGGTTCCCCCACGCATTCCCCCCCTGCCCCCGCAACTGCTCACTCCTGATCAATGGAGAAGTGAAAACCACAGTTTTAAATATGGCGCAGTTTCTGCCTCATGGCCGGTCAACAACGTACAGTGAGACTGCCATGGCCCCTCGGCCAATTAGCAATGAGCAGCAAAACATATTTAAAACTGGCGTTTTTGCCACCTCGCAGATCAGGAGCAAATGCCAAACAGCAGGCCCCTGCGCACCATAACTGCCCCTCCCCCGACCCCTGCCACTCACCCCACGTGGCTGAGCCCGCCCTACTCCTGTTCACAGCACAGCTCCACTAGGAAGAGGCTGGGGCCACCCCTGTCCCTAATTATGGGTGACTCGTAGTGGGGGCATGTGCCCCCCCAATCCCATTTTCACCAAGGTCACTGGCAGAGGCCCAAGACGCTTTCACTGTGCTGCTGGCCATGTCTGGGGCTGGGGCCGCAGCAAGTGGCCTACGCCCAGCCACCACACTGTGCAGCAAGCCTACCCTAGCACCACCTCTGTACCTGCCTACTTTCCTGCATTATTGGAGGGGCAAGGGGGGGAGGGACATCAGCAGCAGCGGCCGCCACTGCCACCACCTTGTGGGCCCAGTGCCTGCACGCCTGCATTGCTGGTGTGGAGGAAGGAAGGCTGCCAGGCTCTGGCAGCTGCTCCTCATTTCTTCCTCTTCTTTCCCTTCCCCCCTTCTTTCTTTCCCACCCCCCTCTCCCTCTCTTCTTTTTCTTCTCTCCTCCGTTTTTCTTTTTCACGTAGCCCCAACCTGGTTTTGTTTTTCTGGCATGCTGGCACTCTGGCACTTTACAAGCTAGACACCGCAGGGGTTTTTTGGTACCCGGGCCAAAAACATTGCCTATCCCTGTCATATGGTGTTATTAGAACTACCAGCAAATCATCTATTAACATTCATAAAACATGCAGATGATCACTAACGAAATCAGTGTAAATTTAAGTACAGAACAAGTACAAGATGCAAAAGACACTGATGGGATTAAATGTTGTGGTATTAAATGATGCAACTCCTCCTCTTACGGTTTTCTTTTTAAATCAAACAGGAGTGTTTATACTATACATTGTGGCCTCTACAGATTTAGCTGACACTGTTGGCAAGTAACAGTAATTTCTGGACAACCAGCAGCATTTTGAGCTCTGTGCTGCATAATGTTCTACACAAGCTCTATACTTGTAACAGCAATGGATATTAGTTTTTGTCTACCTTGGAATGCCTCTACAAACACCAGCAGGCATGAACTACTAGAAGCATTTTGGTAAATAAATGTAGTGCAAGAAAGTCTGAAGTGTCCCTGTACAGTTAATAAAAATCACTGGTAAACAGTATAATTTCCACATGCTGCAGCAAACTCCATCAATTCTTAATCTTGCAGATCACTGAAAAAAAACAGCAATCCTTCCTTTAAACTTTTAAAATTGATGGCACCAAATCATTAAGCTCAGAAGCTAAGAAAATTTACCAAAAAAAATGAAAGCTTTATATCATACTAATGGAAGTCTAAATCATTTACAGTATTCTTGACTTCTGCTCTATGGAAATTTGCACAAGCAGGAAAATATGGTTTGCATTTTTATAAAGGGTCTTCCAGTGCACGTATCTTTTTTTTCTATATGTGAAAAATGTATACATTTCTTGTAATTTTCCAGGTATACAATCTAATTACTGGAGGGTTGGCTTGAATTTGTCCCCCTTCCACTCCTACAGCTGGGAAAATAAATACGGGGGGGGGGGCATCTGGTAGCCCCCTTCCTCTCTGCCTCCCCCCAACTTCTTCCTCCTGCAGCCCTTCCCTTCGCCCCTTCCTGTCAGACCCTGTTCCCCCCAAGCACATGCGAGTAGCAAATTTGAAAACAGTGACCTTAAAAAAGACATACCTATAACAATTTACATATAGTATCCAAAGACTTAGTTCATTCAAAATTGATGCATTTCCCCTTTTTTGAAACTGCTGCAAGTTCTTTTAGCACAGATATTCCATAAACACTTTTAAGTAGAACTTCTGTATCTACTTATATACAGAATCATAAAAACATAGAAGATGAGAGTTGGAAGGAATCTCAGGAGGTCACATCTAGTTCAACCCCCTGCTCAAAGCAGGACCATCCCCAACTAGATCATCCAGGCCAAGGCTTTGTCTAGCTGGGTCTTAAAAATCGCCAAGGATGGAGTCCACAACCTCTTTGTGTCACTTGTCCCAGTGTTTTACTACCCTCCCAATGAGAAAATTCTTCTTAATATCTAACCTAAACTTCCCTTGCTGCAACTTCAGAACTTTGCTCCTTGTTCTGTCATCTGCCATCACTGAGGACAGTCCAGCTCTATCCTCTTTTGAATGTCCCTTCAGGTAGTTGAAGGCTGCTATTAAATCCCCCCTCCTTCTCTTCTCTAGACTAAATAAGACCCATTCCCTCAGCCTCTCCTCATAAGTCATGTGCCCCAGCCCCCTCACCATATCCGTTGCCCTAGTACAAACTATGCATTATAGTAATCCAATGCCAAAAGGCTCGAGGTTTACTATATAGTTCATTGGGCTGGGCTCCAGCAGAGTCGAGCATTTCAAGCCATGGTGACCCCACAGCTCAGTACAACTCAGTATATGTGTAATCCAGACACCCTCACAAAAGATCCAGGTGCTAATTAACCCCCAACTCATGACTCGAACTGGGTGTTCTTGTCATGAGTCCTGGGATCCTCCAGAAATGTATATGCAGATTAGGTACAGGACAACCTGGTTCAGCTCTACTGCATGGGCAGCACCCCACTAATACACACCAGGCTGAGGAGACAGAGGGGCAACAGAGGGATTCTGGGTGAACTGTTTGGGGCCTGCTTGGTAATATTTGCCAGGCATTTAAGGCTGATGAAGAAACAGGAATCACTAAAAAAAAAGAAAGAAAAGAAAGGCACAGCTCAGCCCTGGGAGCGAAGATGAAGTCAACATTTATTCAGTGTAGCGGATCACCACAATTTCAAAGAGTTGGTGATCTTTCTGCGTTCAATGGGCACTACTATATATTTTATTCAGATGGGCTGCCCTAACTTATCCTTATGGTAGGTTCCCATTAGTATTTCCTCTTGGCTAAGATTAAGTGATCAGCTGACACCCTGATCAATGCCTTAACTGCAGAGATAGGGAACAATGGAGCATTAGGGTGTAAGAAGCAGAGGAGGGAAACCTGAAGCTCAAAACAATAGCAGTGGTTGCAAATAACCAGGATGCAGAGAGCGAAATTAAGAGCAGAAAAGACAGTCTAGAGACAGACAGAGAGCAGACAAAGGTGAAGAAGTAGAGAAGAAAGATGAAGAAGATGGGAGCAACAGTGAAAGTGGCAACAATGACAGAGGCAGCAGCAAAGAAGGTAACAGAGAGAGGAATAATGCCAAGGGGAAGAGAGGAAAAGAAGAGAACAGAAGATGGAGGAGGAACAGCATGAGAAGGTACAGACAAGAGGCAGAAAGCAGAAGCATAAAAGAATGTTGGCCCACCAGGAACGACACAGTGGGAAGACAGAAGATGCACCAAAAGATGTCAGGGAGGATCAGAGATTGTGGATAAAAACAGTATCAACCAGTGATGGGATGCAGATGGGATCGATTCTAGGAACTTACATCTGTTCATCAAAGGTACTGTTCAGACACTTGAGATGCTGATGGAACATCTGACCAGTCTCATTGCTTCCCAAAACAGAAAGACTTGGGAGTTTACTTACTGGAGCAATGAAGGGTATGAACATTTTTGGAACAAACATGCAGAGGAATGTGGGGGGGAGGAATTAAGAGGGATAAAGTTTATAGTAGAGTAAAAGCCAAGGAACAAGTAGCTGTAGTAAGAATGTATATGAATTTATTAGAGGCAGAAGTGGATGGAATTGCATGTGCAAAGAGTAATGCGCATGGAGAAGGTGTGGGACAAATGTATTTGGATGAGGTCAGGGAGGGCACTAGTTGTGTGTATTGAGAGCACGTAAGTGGAGCCTAAGTAGGGCGCAGCACCTCCCATCTGTGATCCAGCTGGGGCCCCACTGGTGTCTTTTATCATACCATGGGCAAACAAGGCAATACAGTAAATGCAGCAGTGAGGGACACCTGTCCACACACTGCCCTCATGGTGTAACAGATGTGAAGGGAAGAGGCATAGAGCTGCAGAGTACTAAGATGACCAGATCATCCCCCCCCATCATGATCCCTGATGGTCCCAGGGGAGGTGCAGCCAGGCCCAGGGTTGGAATTAACCTAGTCAGGGACCTCCTGGCAGGACCAGATGCGTCCAAATCAGTGACAAAATCTACCCCAAAGTGCTGAGAGAATTAGCAGAGGTCATTTTGGGTCCCCTGGCATGGCTTTACGAGCACTCGTGGTGCTCTGACAAGGTGCCAGAGGACTGGAAGAGGGCCAATGTGGTCCCCATTTTCAAAAAAGGGAGGAGGGAGGACCCAGGAAACTATAGGCCTGCTAGTCTTACCTCAGTCCTGGGGAAGCACTTCGAGAAAATTACCCAGGAGCACATCTGTGAGGGACCAGCAGGGGAGTGTATGCTTATGGGCAACCAACATGGGTTCATCAGAGGCACGTCCTCTCAGACCAACAGGGTGGCCTTCTATGATCAGGTCACCAAATCCTTGGACGCAGGCATCGCAGTGGACGTAGTCTTTCCGGACTTTAGAAAAGCCTTCGACACGGTCTCTCACCCCATTCTCGTTAAAAAATTAGGTGACTGTGCTGCCAATCCCTACACAGCAAGATGGGTCGCCAATTAGCTGGAGGGCCGCACACAGAGTGGTGATGGAAGGGTCTTTTTCAACATGGAAGCATGTGGGCAGTGGGGTTCCCCAGGGCTCGGTCCTCAGGCCTGCACTGTTCAACATCTTCATCAGCGACTTGGACAAGGGGGTGAATAGCACCTTGTTCAAATCTGCAGATGACACTAAGATGTGGGGGGAAGTGGGCATGCTAGAGGGGAGGGACAAGCTGCAATCAGATCTGGACAGGTTACAGAGGTAGGCGGATGAGAATAGGATGGGTTTCAACACTGACAAGTGCAAGGTGATGCACCTGGGGAGGAAGAACCAGCAGCATACCTACAAGCTGGGGAACTCCCCTCTCACCAGCACAGAGGCAGAAAAGGATCCTGGAGTCATTACTGACTCAAAGATGAACATGGGCCACCACTGTGGGGATGCAGTCAGAAAGGCTAACTGCACCTTGTCATGCATCCACAGATCCATCACGAGCAGGTCCAAGGAGGTGATCCTCCCCCTCTACGTGACCTTGGTCAGGCCCCAGTTGGAGTACTACGTCCAGTTCTGTGCACCGCACTTCATGAAGGATGTGGACAACACTGAGAGGGTCCAGAGGAGGGCCACTTGCATGATCAGGGGACAGCAGGGCAGGCCCTATGAGGATAGGTTACAGGATCTGAACCTGTTCAGCCTTTACAAGAGGAGGCTGAGAGGGGACCTGGTGGCCATCTATAAACTGGCCAAAGGAGACCAGCAGGCAATGGGAGAGTCCCTGTTCCCCCAAGCACTACCAGGGGTAACAAGGAACAACAGCCATAAGCTGACAGAGATCAGATCCAGACTGGATATCAGGAGGCACTACTTCACAGTCAGGGCAGCTAGGATCTGGAACCAACTTCCAAGGGAAGTGGTCCTCGCTCCTACCCTAGGGTCTTTAAGAGGAGGCTAGACAGACACCTTGCTGGGGTCGTTTGAACCCAGTACTCTTTCCTGCCTGTGGCAGGGGGTTGGACTCGATGATCTACTCAGGTCCCTGCCGACCCTACTAACTATGAAACTAAGAATCTATGTGGTTGAGAGTGATCGTGGATAACAGCAGGGGACTTCCCCTGAATAACAGAAGTGGGTGACAGAACAGGGAAAGGAGGAGATGGAACTTTAGACAGTTCATCCAGGTTGTTTCTTTCCACTGGGGTCAATTCTAGTTAAAACTTTCTCCCCTGTCCACAGATCTCTTAGTGACTCTTCTTTTATTATATTTGGTAACAATCAAGAATTGACTATGTGTTTGTATCAAAAGAAATACAGATAACGAAGAAACAAACCATAACTGGGACATTTATTGATCACTAGATACTGAAGGCAGAACTAAGTCTTGGTAAGAACCCTGTAAGAGAAAGAGGAATATGGAGGTTAAATGTTCAACTGCTACAAGATGAGAAGATGCATCAAGTGTGCACAAGACAGTATGAGGGGTGGAGAACACTGAAAAAATATTTTAAGGGTACCAGAGAATGGTGGAAGACAGGGGAGAAAAGGATGACAGAATTCTTCAAGGAAGGAAGGTCTAAGAATCATGGGGAAAAGAACGAAAGAGCTGAGAGAGCTACAAAAGAAGATGCAGGAGCTGCTAAAGGAAGCCACAGAAGGAAAACAGGTATGAAAAGAACTATAAGAAACAAAGCAAAAGATAGAAAGCTGGCTTACAAGAAAGATGAGAGAATGTTTTTAGAATAAGCACCCTGGGTGGGAGAAAACAGAGTGGTCCCAAAACTTTTGGGCCAGAGCGAAGACAACAAAGAGAGCTAAAAACAGGGCAGGAAGAATGTGGTACTGGGTGGAAAAGTAGAAGGAGGTGTTAGAGGCAACAAGATTTCATGAAGAGCTGTATCAGAAGAAGGAAATAGACCAAAGAAAATGAAGGTTTTGCTGGAAGAGACTGAAAAGAAAGTAGAAGAGGAGGAAACAAAAGAGGATGGAGGAAACAATAAGCTTAAAAGAATGCAGAGGAATGCTTAAAATCTGTTAAGAGAGGGAAATCAGTAGACAAACTACCTATGGACTTTTACGAGAAAGTTTGGGCATGGGGAGGGAGGGATATAGTGAAAGGTTTTGAGGAAATAGCAGAAACAGGAGAGGCAGGGAAAGATTTTACAAGAGGCATTGTGATCTTACTCTAAGAAAGGGGAGAAGGAACTCCTGAAAAAATGGAGACCAATTACACTTGTTAATACAGGCTATAAGTAGGGATCTACCTAAATTGTGATGGAAATGTGCTGCACAGAGGGTCTCTTAATCTTGCTCTTTTAGCCATGCAGCACCCCCACTGCTGATTGGTAGAGGGGCCCTGGCGGTCCTGCTACTCACTCCTGATCCGCTGGAAGGCAAAAAACACAGTTTTAAATATGCTGTGGTTTTTGCCTCCTGGCCAATTAACAGCGAGCAGGGGGGACACTGGGGTCCCTCAGCTACATCAGCGGCAGGAAGAAAAAGCCAAAGCATATTTAAAACTGCATTTTTTGCCTCCTAACCAATCAGGAGTGAAAAATCGCAAGCAGCAGGGCCACTGGAGCCCTGCTGCCAATCAATGGCCAGGGGTGAGGGACACAGCAGGAAAAGGAAGATTAAATGGAGCCGCTGCCCAACGTACTTCCAGCACAATTTAGGTAGATCCCTAACTATAAGTTAATGGCCAAGACACTGGCTTTCAGGATGAGCAAAAACCTCCAGAAGATGATACATGAAGACCAAGTATAAGCAGTACCACATGGAAAGATCTCCCAAGTGATCAGAATGATCAGAGAGATGCACCATCCTACATTAAAGAGAGGAAAGCAAACAGAGTTAAAAAACCCTAGATTTTGAAAAAGCATATGACAAAGTGGATCATGATTACATATTCAAGGTGCTAGAAAAATAGGGTTCCAAGAGAAGTGTCTATGTTGCATAAGATTATTGTACAGAGAAGTGGAGAGTTAAGTCCAAATTAATGGGCCTCTAAACGTGGGTTTTAAAATCCATACAGGGGTGAGACAATGGTGCCCCCCATCGCCACTACTACGTGTGTGTGGCATGAAATGGTTAGCATAAAGAATATGAAAAGACAAGATCATAAGCAGAGTAAAAATACTGGGAGAAGTATTATATGTATTATACATAGATGCTATAAATCAGGGGCAGGCATAATACAGGCCACAGGCCAGATCCAGCCCACCAGACCATTCTAACCAGCCCAGGGGGCCCCTAAAAACTTAGAAAATTATCTGCCTGTGGCTGCTTGTCTAAGCTCACGAGGTGACAGCAGCGGCAGGACACAAGGCAGCAGCAGCAAGTCATGCCTGACCCCACCTCCAGCCCCCAACCAGAAGCCTCTGCCTAGTGCCAATGATTGCCCCAGTCTACGAGAGCTGGTTCCTGCTGTGTTCTGTGGTCCCAGCCACATCCCACATATCCCCACACACACCCACCCACATGGCTCTGCCACCCCACATACACACCCACAGCCCCCACATGCACTCTGTTTCTCTCATTCTTACCATTGTCCTCAATTTCTTAAGATCCTTCAGGATCTCCATCCCTACTTTCCCCACTTTCTACCTCTGCATGAAACCTTCCATCCTGATGTAAATGAGAGTTGCCACGCCCATGGATACTTTAAAGAGGTCTGATAAACTCCACATTTCCTCAAAATTGCAGCTGCATGAAAATTGGGCGATATGTGCTGCTTTTCCTTGCTCCATTACCGTCTTGCATAATATTTCACGTACACAACCAGGCCCAAGTTCAGCAGCCCCCCTCCGCCCCCCCCATCTCTCTTGCTTTGTACAGTTCAGATCTAGCTAACCTTTCTCTTTCGGCATTCCAGAAGAGTGCACACATTCCCCTCAGTACTTTTGATACCTGCTGCCACATTGGTGGAATTACAATTCCCACACACAGGATAATTGGCAGTAGCACAGCTTTAACTGCAGCCACTTTTCCAGCAAAGGACAGTGTTCTTTCGGACCATAACCAAAGTATTTCCCATCACATTTTCCTTTGTTGTATTACCTTTCTCCTCAGTGTCCACTGGGATCCCTAGCGCTCGAATTTCTCTCTCTCATTGAAGGCCCAACTTCTCCAAGTCCCTCCAGTTCCCCACTTCCATTACAGTGCTTTTTGATCCATTTAGTTTAGCCCCCATCACTTCTCCATACTCCATAGCACCCTTTCCATCAAAAATCTGTCTCTAACTACTACATTTATATCAAGGGTGGGCAATTATTTTGGCTGGAGGACTGCTTCATGAGTTTCACGAGCTGTCAAGGATGCATGGGTAGCCCTGCCCCACTCCCTGGTTGCCATCCTGGAACTAGAAGTCCTGCCCTCTAACCCCTAACCTTTGCCACTGGAAGTCCCTCCCCTTGCCCCTGGAAGTACTCCTTTCAGCAAGGGGGTTTGCCATCTTGGAACTGGAAAAAGAAAAAAAAAAACAGGACAGGCAGAACGGGGCTGATGAGAAACTTCATAGAAGGACAAATGAAGGTGTGGGGAGCAGTGGCTTGTATACAACCAAAAGGAAAATGTTTTGACCTAGTGTGGATGATTGTAAAAAATACCTTGGTGATGAGAGGTACAATACAGACAGCTTGACAAGCTCATCAGGGTGCCCAGGGGAGTGGTGCAGGAAAGAAGAAATGGTGGGATATGTGTTTTGGGACTGTACATATGCAAAGGGGGTATGGGAAAGAGTCTACCACTTTCAGTGTCACCAAAATAAACCTCTTGTTAATGTGGGAGATGGTACTATATGGACTCATACAAAAAAGGGACCAGAGGAAACATTAAGGACTTTATTAGCATGTATTAAAACTAGTACATGGAAAGTAAGAAACCTCTGAGTTTTAAGGGTTTGGCTTTCACCAAAAGAGTGCGTGAAGCTGAGGCTGCGTGAACTGAAATACTACATCAAAATTGAGACAAGGAAGGGATCACAGAAGAGGAGGAAAAAGGACTGGACATACTTGTTTCACTAAACCAACAAAGAAGACTGATGGGAGAAGCAGAGAGTTTCAGGTGGTTAACTGAGGTCATCATTTTTCATGGGGTTCTGTATGAAGAAAAAAAAAAAAAAGAGTTCTTGCAAGGGTTTTTTGCGAGAAGTTGGTACCTGTTGTCTAAGGATTTAACATACGTAGTTGCTAGGCCTGTACAAAGCAGCTAATATTTGCTTCAAATTCAGATTCAGCCAATTAGGGGGACAGTGATTCGATTCGGTGATTCGAATCACTGTCCCAAACTGATTCAGCCAAATCTGATTCAGAGACGGGGCTGCTGCCAAATCTCCGAATCACAAAGGCCTATCCCCTGCCAGCTCTCCCAGCCCGAGAATGGCTGTCCCGCCCACCCTAGCTCCCGGCACTTAAAAAAAGCCTGAATCCCAAATCACCGGGTGCTGCCAGGCAGAGGGAGATCCCCACTGCCCCGCGCTGCATCGGAGGCTCTGCCACGAGCCCCTCAACCCCCCCCCACCCCCTCCATGGCTGCCCCACCTGCCGCAGCTCCAGCCCTTTAAGAAAAAAACAAAAAACAAGAAAACCCCCTGGACTCACCAGTTCCTGCTGGCAGGGGGTGATCCCCACTACCCCATGCCACGTGGGGGGCTCTCCACAAGCCCCCCGAAGTCCCGAGGCCACTGCAGGTGCACTGAGTCTGGGGTTTTTTTTCTTAAAAGGGCTGGAGCTGAGGTTGGCAGGGCAGCCATGTGGGGTTCGTGCAGAGCCCCCCATACAGTGTAGGGCAGTGGGGAGCAGCAGGGATTATCCCCCCACCAGGCAGCACCCAGTGAGTGAGGGCTTTTTTTTTTTTTTTTGAAGAGCTGGGAGCTGGGGTGAGCTGAGCAGCCATGGTGGGGGGGGGGATGGGGGAACGCGTGAGGGATGGGGCCTAACAAGGATCCCCCCATGTTCCCCTCCCCCAGCCCGCTCTCCTCTGCCCCCTACTTATAAGCTGCAAGTCTGGCTCCAGCTCCCTGCTGCGGGAGGCAGGGACCAACAGCCCAAATCACTGAAGCTCTCTGAATTTTTTCTGAAGATTCGGAGAGCTTCAAATGATTTGGACCTTTTCATTGGTCCCCTGATTTAATTCAGATTTGGCCACCAAATTTGGCCTCCAAATAGAATCAGCACCCAAAGCTTTGCACAGCCCTAGTAGTTGTATGTTTTTGGATATGTGGCTGTTTTTGCAATATGAAGTTTTGGTAAAACAAAAATGCTCAATATGTGAAGTTTTGCAAGTGCGTTTTTAATAAAATGTGTAATTTTTTGTTTTTAAAGGTTCCCATCACAATGTTTGCCCAATATAGGCCATGTGTTTTAGTCATGCTCAGTGTTGGTTGCATTTAATCTAGAGGTGTACTGATGCATTGGTCCGGTATCAGATCAGTACAGATATAAAGAAAATGGTCTATAACAGATATTGGCCCAATGGGGCCGATAATTTGATCAATAAATGCCCGTGCTGCGCACAGGTGCAGCAAAGTACAGAGTGGAGCCAGCAGCATAGAAAACTGCCTCCAGCTGGTAAGTCAGAAGGGAAGTCCAAAGGGGAGGGAAGCAGCGTGGTGGGGCAGATCAACACCCCCACAGTAAGGGAGGAGGCAGGGACAGGTGCTGCCCAGTGGGGGAAGCCTCCCTGCAGGATGGAGGTGCAGCTCATGGGGTGGGGGTGACTCCCACCACGGCTTACAACCCAGGAGGGCAGGGGTGGGGGCTGGGGTGCCCCTGGATCTGCGTGGTGCAGGGCGGGCTGAAGCTGCAGGGTAGAGCTGGAGCCAGCACTGCGCAGGGCTTTTCTTGCCAGGGGCTGGGCTTGCAGCAGGCTCCAGGGGCATTGGGAGGAGGCTGCAGCCAACCCAAATTTTGCTGCAGCTCTGCTCCCAGCCCTGCGCTGCCACCCAATGCAGCCCTGGCTTTTTCAGGCACCTGGGTGGAAGTGGGACATTCAGCCAGGGCTGCACTGAGTGGTGGCATGCACCTGGGAGCAGAGCTGTGGCAAAATTTGGGGTGGCTGCAGCCTCCTTCCAGAGCCATTGGAGCCCACTCCAAGCCCAGCTCCCAGCAAAAAAAAGCCCCATGCTGCCAATACTGGATCGGTATCTTCTGATATACCTCCTTAAATATCGGTATACAGTGTAGGGCAGTGGGGAGCAGCAGGGATTATCCCCCCACCAGGCAGCACCCAGTGAGTGAGGGCTTTTTTTATTGT
>NW_017729014.1:8825556-8828337 GCF_001723915.1 Gavialis gangeticus
GCAGCAGCCTCCTTCCAGAGCCATTGGAGCCCACTCCAAGCCCAGCTCCCAGCAAAAAAAAGCCCCATGCTGCCAATACTGGATCGGTATCTTCTGATATACCTCCTTAAATATCGGTATTGGCCCCCAAAATCTCCATCACTGCACCCCTAATTTAATCTACTTCATAGTTGGTTTCCACTACTGAGCACATGCTGCTTTTGGCAGCAGTTTAACAATAGACAGTATATTTAAATGAGGTTTCCTTGTATGCAAATGTATCCCCGTATCCCGTCTCCGACAGTGACTGTAGATGCTTCAGACAGAGAACATTAAACCTGGTTCACCTAGAGTGATCTATCCCCTCTTATATGACTGTTCAGTGCCCATAGTACCTTGGTAGAGGGTGCTTCTAAATAAAAATGATAGTGGTTTAAGTTGAAGCAGTAAAATTTATAAACATGCACTGCAAATGAAATACGTAAAAAAACTGCATGCTGGACAAAACTACAGTGCAGACTTATTTATCCAGACAAGTGGAAAACTGCCTAGAGAAGTATGTGTCACACGAGTGGAGTTTAATACTACAGAAGTGGCTCTGCTGGGTCTTATATTATTTTGTTCACAGAAATACTGTTATTTTAAAAATCAGAACTTTATTATGGGCCTATTTCAACACCAAATAAAGACAACAGAAGACTTTTAATAACATGCCGGCACCAGATAACTTCTTTGGCGTCTACTTCAGCTTTTCTATTCATGCTACAACATTCAATTTTTTTAAAATACTGTAGTGAAACCCTTAATACAAATTAACGTAGGGTAGACTACAGCTGAAATCATCAAAAGGACAACCCTTCGATACTGGAGTTGCAAATATACACATACACAATATTTTGTGCCATTCAAATGTAATTTTGTAAATAAAACCACTGTAAAGGGCAATTACTACAAATTATCATCTTACTTGATTTAAGTCCAAATATTTTATTTTCCAGGTTGTTTCCTTTTACCTTCAATTTCTCTTTCCTCCCTCCCTTACAAAACCAAAATGATGTGGTTTATATCAAAAGAAGAATCAAATTGTGTCCCTTTTTACTTAATCTCCAGGAAAAATAAGTTGTTCAAATCATGAGTGCAAAGACAATAATCATTTATACCTACATTCTAGACTACCTTGCAGTACAGAGACAGATCAAGTATATCAGCTGCAAATGTAAGCTAAATGCAGAAAGATGAACCTAAAACACCAGCAGTCAGCAACATTTCCTGGCAGCAGGCCAGAATAACCCGGCTTGGCTCTGAGGCAAACCAGTGCTAGGACCTGGCTGATATGATGATGACACCCAGCTGCACCATGGGTCAAGTCCCACATCACAAAAGCCCCACACTTCCCTGGGCTGGATCTGGCCTGTGGTCCATAGGTTACCAACCTATATTACAATAAGGATAACTGCTCACGCTTAACCCAAGCAAGATCTTTTGAGTATAAACAGTACTAAAAGATGAGACCATACTAAATTTATCAATGCTTTTTGAACATAAAAAAGCCAGTACTTGACCCTCACATAAGTTTCCCAAAAATGCAAATGATATCACTTCACATAAAATGTCCATGAAAAACAAAATTCTGGTTCCTACTGATTTCAAATGGGACCAGAAATTGTTTGCAAAGCAAAATGCAAACATAGGTTTTAAATTAGAACATTTCTAATATCATCAATATGAAGTAACAA
Organism: Gavialis gangeticus; assembly: GCF_001723915.1. Classification (NCBI taxonomy): domain Eukaryota; kingdom Metazoa; phylum Chordata; order Crocodylia; family Gavialidae; genus Gavialis; species Gavialis gangeticus. The sequence goes on from NW_017729014.1 coordinate 8,827,272, forward strand.
GGGCTTATTTAGGTTATTCTCTTTTAAACTTAATTTTTGGTATTTCTAAAGGAGAAAAAGGTTAAGAGGCATTTCCCAACACCTGACAAACTTCATTGAATATCATTTTTACTTTACGGTGCATCTCTCTCTTACTCCCTCAAACATTCATTTTGGAACAGAGTGGTTTTTAATTGCTTGTCTTCTGCCTTTCACTGTGTACAGCTATTTCCTTGTTTCCTTCTTTCTATAACCATTTTAAATGTATTAATTATAAACCTTTTATTAAAGAAAAAACAGACCGAAATTAATGCATTATGACTGCGATTGCCAGGTTTGACTGTTCCTCAACAAATCTCCACAATTTTAATTGTGTCCCTTTTTTATAATTTTTCTCCCTCTGACTACTGCATGCACTACTGCTATTACAAACTGCTTCAATCCTTGTAAACAAAAACAGAAATATCTTCTTCCATATTTAACACTTTAAAAAATATGAGGAAAGGTGGTATAATTTTCTTCTCCCCTCATTCAAGACCGATGCCTTCATTATTGTTCTTCTCCTGAATGTTTATGCTGCTTGTTCACTCATTGGGAATCTTAGGATACTAACATTTAGCAGCCAACACCCTTAAAACAAGTACATTATGAATTTAACAGGCCTCTAGAACCTGGTTATTGGGGCAACTGTAGTTTATTTTGTATGTTACTACTGTTATTCAGAAGACCCATGAAGACTCTCCCATATAAAAGTGAGCCGTGTGTTTTAAGACATGCCACCATGCAAAATAAAGCGGACTTGGGAACCACTGGTCAACCAAGGGTGTGGACACACATAACTGAACTATTCTCAAATGTAACTTTTTGGGAACAGTTCAGAACTGTGTGAAGTACTGTGACTGGCATCAGGGGTGGGAGCGAGCCTTGCAATGGGCGAGCTGGTGGGGGACAGAGGGAGGGGCAATACTTGCATGCTTGATTGGGAGGTACCAAGAGGGGACGCTGTCACTTTTTTGCTTCCCCTTGGTTCCTAAATATGACTTTATTAAACTTCAACTGCTTGCAAATGACCAAACTCAGCAGTGTT
>NW_017729014.1:8833337-8838438 GCF_001723915.1 Gavialis gangeticus
AGGGGGAGTACTTGCATGCTTGATTGGGAGGTACCAAGAGGGGACGCTGTCACTTTTTTGCTTCCCCTTGGTTCCTAAATATGACTTTAATAAACTTCAACTGCTTGCAAATGACCAAACTCAGCAGTGTTTTTGCCTGACTTAAGAGCCTGACCCTCTATTTTTTTGTTCTCAGGGGCTGGAAGGGCATTATGATGGGCTGGGGTGGAGGAGGGAGCAGCAACACAGCTGGTTCTTAGAAAGGTATCTTTTATGGAACAAACAGTGCAAGGGAGCTCATTAATAAAAAAAAGGGTCAACAAAAAGAAAAAAAAGGGGGAGGGGGCAGTGGAATTTGGCTACATAAAGCAGCCAGTTGCAGCAGTGGGAACAGGAAGGGAGGAGGGGTAGCAGCATTGCAGGGTAGGGTGCTTGGAGAATTAACCAGACCTTTGTTACAGAACATATAAGGAGTCAACATGTAACCCTGAAGCAGTCCAAAATAGCATTTGATTTTCCAAGCACATTTCTAAATCATTCCAGGCAGATTTAAAACAGTTTAAATGGGTTTATATGGCTGTCCACTTCAGGTCTGACTCACATTTCAACTGTTCTAAATGTTGTGTGTGTCCATGCCTCAATATACAACAGATTTATTTCATGATGGGTATATTTTTGTAACTGGCCGAACCTTTCCTAACTAATAACCCAAAGTAAACCTACCACAGAAAATAAGAAAATCCTGTAATGTATCAAGAAGCACCAAGTGCAAATTTACAAATTAATTCTAATAATAACAATGTACTTCCATGTCTGAAATAAGTAATAAGTAATAACAGAAGGATGGAAATGATTTCTAGTGATGTGTGTGTTATTTCAGAATCTGTGTTTTCCCACTCCTGTTTTTATCATTCCAGCTCAAAAAAGACAAATTTCAACATTGGAAACATCTCTTGTAGATGAGACCATCAAATCTGTATAGCTATAAAACAAGAAAATATTAACAAGTGAGAATGCAATCAGAAATACCACAAAGGGCAAAGACTGGAAGTGCAAAGAGACTGCTAGGCATTAACAATCAATTGCTCTTATGAAGAAGGGAAATCTTATCTGCAAATATAAAACATTTAGCTACTGAAATGAGTCAGTTTGCCAAGTCAAGCAAGCTTCACAGAGCTTTTAAAATGACAAAAATGTAAAATCCAAGGACTGAATGTGCAAAGTGAATTAAAAAAAAATAATCTGGAGCCTATATATATTACTACTTTCAGTAACAGCATCAAAAGAAAAGAGGAACAAACCAAGGCAACAAGACATTTCATAATCTACATTGACTTTATAAACAGATATTGGACAAAATTGTTTTCAGACAAAATTTGGATATTCCTTCTGCTTGCTGAACTAAAATGAAGCATACTATAAGATGTGACCTTGACATACACTTCTTTCCTCATGCTGAATTGAATTTTCTCTTTGTTCTCAGTTTTTCTTTATAAAGGAAGCCCAAAGCTGTTCTTGTTGAAGTTGTATACGGAGCAAATTTCTATTCTGAGAGCTTAATTTATATTCAGAGAGATTAATGTCATGAGAATGAATTAGGGGGAAGTTGGTATAAAATGGTCATTCTGTATGCACACATACAAGAGACAGAGAATACAGAATGACCATCTTATACTGTGGGGGGGCAGTAGGCTTAGGGCTTGGTTTCTTTAAACAATTCTGTATTCATCCATAGTGCTTGCTGCAATTCTTATGCCATTTTAAAACAGATGTAATCTGGAGCATTTACGTGATTTTAGTTTATTCCTCTGGATTTTCTGAAATAAATTATGCAATTGTTTCCCCCTGAATTTGGTCTAGGGATTTTAAAAAAAATCTGTTCTGTAGCAATAATATATATTATTATTATTATATATATTATTTCTACAGAACAAAGATTTTTCTCACAACTCTGAAAGATAACTGAATTAACATACTTTTATTTTGTAATTTACGTAATACAAAGTTACAGCTATATCAGAAAAGGACTTGAATTCATTGCAAAGTAACAAGGATGCAGAGTAGCACTGTTAGAACAGGCACCCTTTTGCATATGGTGATGCTCAGTCATGTAGGGGCAAAACTGGATAATCTTCCTGGTAGCCCTCTTTCCATCTATAATGCTTAACAACACACATCTAGCAAAATAACAAGTTATGGTATGTACTCCAGCCATTGGCCTTCTAGCCAACACTAAAACTAATACTCTGCCTGAAGTTTTTAAAACCAATTTTAATGATGAGAAGACTTGTCAGTGGCTATCACTGTTGAAGGTTGTCCCTTAAAGCAAACCAATTTTCAGACAACATACCTTTTAATAATATTAGCTGCTTTCAATGCATTTATCTTGCTATTTATCTCTGTGCTCTGAGGATAGTTTTACATTTTTTCTTTAATAAGGGCTTCCAATTAGCATTTTAAGCCCATGCAATTAAAAAATAAGAAAAAAAACTCTACAGCTGGACCAATTGAAATCAAATGAGAAAACTGATTACCCTCCCCCATCTAGGTTTTATATTATCATGCACTCAGTTATAAATCCCACTAAAATACCATGGGAAGGCTGACCAAAACAAGCTACAGCAGAGCTAGCAGCTGCTCCTGTAATATAAATTACAATGATGTTAGATCCACATGTTTAATTACCTGTTCCAGAAATTAGATTAACAATTGACTGTAAACACATCGTAAGATGCTATCTTTCATTCAAACAAGCATTCTTAAAAGCTGTAGGGTTATTTATAAACCTCTGCAAACCTTTTCTGTTTGATAGGCATAAGGGTAGAAAAACGAGTATTAATAAAAACTCAATTATTAATCTGACAGAAAAGTGACTTTCTGCTCAACCAGTCTAATCACTTCTGAAAATCATTTCTATCTATAGCAGAACTTCTATAAACATTTTCCCCCCGTTATATTTATGTAATAGTGAAATTCACTCAACAGTTGGCATAGCCTCAACTAAAGACAACATTTCTCTGAAGCATTCATAGTCAAATCCTAAATAAGAATGACTGGCAAGCATCAAATCTTTTGGGATGATAACCCCGGCCACTTTTTCCCCAGCCTTCTTAGTTCTAAACTAAAAGGCTGAAGGATCACAATCTGTACATGTATACACTTTTGATTCATACAAGCAATAGAAGGTCTCCAGAGGCTGTCGTCTTCAGATGATAACCAGAAAAAGGTCTAACTACAAAAATCAAGGAGTTCTGGAAAACAGTGTTAGTCATTGTCCAAGGTTCCTGTGCATCTAACATCCCATTCTGGACCATGCATGTTTTGTCCCCTTCCTGTCACATGAGTAGCTCACATTTGAGTAAAAGCCTCTTTTGAAGTTCCTTCTTTCTTTCACTTTAAACAGAAAATAAATCAACCAAAAAAGTAATTCACCACAGCAATTAGTTTTATGTCCCGACATCACCAGCATGTATCTGCTCCATTACGCTTAATTCTAATATTATAAAAGTCTACGTCTGTCTGTCTGTAATGTTTTATTCGCGCTCCGATTCACTGACAAAGAGCCAATCAGGGTGCAAACAAGTGTTTGAACAGGAGCTGGTGGTGACCGCCATGATGGCGGGGACATGGGTTGCGGGGTGGAGGGAAATGAGGCCTGCACAGCTGGCTTTACTGCCCCCCCCCCCCCGGGGCGGATGGAACGGGGGGGGGCAATGCCTTGCCCCACCCTGCCCTGCTCCCTGCAGGTGGCAATGATGGAGCGGGAGGGGGGGAAAAAAAAGAGGCTCCCTCCTCCCCTCCCCTAGCCATTCCCACATCGGGCCAGCTTCTCCCCCAGCTCAGGTTCTCGGGCCTCCTCCCCCTCTCAAGTCCACTCCTCCCTCACCCCGTCGGCTCTGAGCCCACTCCTCCCATTCCCCCACTACTGCTGGGCTGGCTCAGGCCCGCTGATCCCGCAGCTGTGGTGGACCGGCTTCTCCCCACCCTCAAGCCTGGGCCCACTCCGGGTAATCTGGTACCCCCAGCAAATTCCCAGAGGCAGATGGGGGGAGCGCCTTAAGCCCAGCATCAGGAAGCATCTACCCTATCTTGGGCTCACTGTGCCCCCAGATTTTTAAAAAGCAGGTGAGTAGCTGGGAGCCCCAGCTGCATACCAGGTTGGTTTTTTTTTCATTTTGTTGTTGTTGTTTGTTTTTTTAAGTACCCAGGGAGCAAGTGGAAGTGGCAGCCAGAGAGCTGGGAGCTCCCTAGTCCCCAGCTGCAGGCACTGCTTCACGGTGAGAGGGGCAGACCACTGGAAAGCTGGGAGCTCCACAGCTGCCTATGCCCTGCACTGTGTGTCCCCTGTACGCAAGGAGCTTTAAAGAGTGAGCCTGCAGCTGGGCTTTTTTAAATTCCCCAGGTGCTGGGAGTGGGAAAACCTAGGGCTGTCCAGGCTGGAGCAAAAATTCATCTGGTTGTCAGCTCCAGCTCCAGACTGTTTCAAGTCCTCAATGCAATCAGCTGATTGTCTGCCCAAGCTGGCTCTGCAGCACTCCACTTCCAATTTAGCAGTCAATGCAGGAGAACCCAAGATTATGATCCCTGCACTGGCAAGTAGTAATAGCATGATTGGGATATGATCCCTGTTCCCAACAATTGCACCTCCTGCCATGCACACACAACATGGCAGGAGGTACAACTGTTGGGAATCAGGGATCAGATCTCATCATGCCATTAAATGAGCACGTGCCAGGAGCCATGAAGTAATATAAACAGCACAAAAGATAGGCTGATCTAGCCAGTCTCCCATAAAATTCAGTTGTTTGCAGGGTGGACAGAAGTCAATGATTTAAAAAAAAAAAATCAGTTTTTATTTAAATCGGATATTTGATTTAGTTGGATTTTTTGTTAGGATGCTTTAAAAAAACCCAAACCCCAACATATATAGATAGTTTTAATTTAAGATATATTAAAGCTGAAAGATATCATCGTGGTATACTGATTATAACTTCTAATTACATACTATTTGAGACAACATATTCATGTAACCCTAAGAAGTTTTATAAATAGGTCACAACAGGCCATGGACTATATTAGGGGCCCAATCTTATGGGGTTCCCAGAGGCTCATCTATAGATTA
>NW_017729014.1:8853735-8860343 GCF_001723915.1 Gavialis gangeticus
CAGACTTGATGATCTGTCTAGGTCCCTTCCGACTCATTGATTCTATGATTAAAGAAAACTGATCTACCTAATGGGACTCAGTGCTCAGACCAGAACAGGGGCAAGCAAAATACAGCCCCTTCTATCCAGGCCATTCTATCCGGCCTGCAGGGCCCCTAAAACATTTAGAAAATTAATATTTATCTGTTCCTGGCTGCCTGTCAAAGATGACAGAAGTCAAGGGCAGTAGGACCCTGGGGAAGCCAGGAGCAGGACCCAGTCACCTGCAGCAAGGCCTGCCCGGCCCTGCCCCAGTCCCATTCCTACCCTCCAACTGGAAGCCTCTGCCTAGCAGTGAGGGAGGGAGGGACAGAGAGTGTGTGTATGTGTTCATAGGGCGAGTCCCACATGCACACCCCACCATACACATGCACCAACACCCACCTCGCACTGCCATACTTGCAGACCTTCACACCCACACCCCCCCTCGCACACTCCAGTCTCACTCCCCCAACAAACCCCATACTCATCCACATATACACCCAGCTGATGCTGCCTCACCCCACACCCATCCCCCCACACCACACATACCCACACACCCATAGCCCCCCACAAACCTAAACCCACCTCCCACAATATACAAGAGTAAGACTTCATTTTAAGCTATTATGCAATCCCCTTTATGTACCCTACACACACATGTAAATCCGAACAAAAATATTTTTTGAAATCTAATTAATGAATGTTATAGATGCTCGCTTTTTAGAATATAATTTGGTATCTTTCTGGTTCCAAGATGACAAAACCCCTTGCTGAAAGGAATACTTTTGGGGGCAAGGAGAGGGACTTCTGGTGGCAAAGGTCAGGGGTTAGGGAGCAGGACTTCTGGTCACAAAATGATGACCGGGGGTGGGGCACCTGTCAAGAAGTGAGGCTACCCATGCAGCCCTCGACAGCTTGCCAAAGCTCCACCCAAAATAATTGCCCACCCCTGGTCTAGAAGATCCCATTAATCATCTCTGAGAACTGAAACTAAGCATCACAAACTATGGATTTGTGTCTTCAGAGATCATAGGCAGACAAAGTTCTTTGGGTAGATGTGACATTTTTCATTAGACCAACTAAACAGTTGGAAAAAAAAATATTCTTTGCAAGCTTCTAGGCACAAACGCCCTTCTTCAGGCATAGGGAAAGTGTGTTGTCTCCAGAGATAACATCCTTGTTAACAGCAGTATATGGAGATAAGTGATAACAGACCTGACTGATTACCCACCCATCAGCCCTATTGGCTCTTCACAAGTTTGTGTTCACAGTCAAGCCCTTACCTTTCTCTAAAAGTGAAGTTTCAAGAAGTTAAATGAATAAAGGATATCAAACAACAAGAATGCACTTTTGGTAGAAAAGGTTTCCTAACCAGCTATTTCAACTGTGGTTTAAATCAATTTGATTTAAATCAAATACACATGGGTTGTTTGTGGCCTTGAAAACTTAGCTATTGCTATTCTACAAGAGTAGGAAATATTTCTTAATGTGGAACTTTTTCTTTGCATGATATGTCACTATCTGTAGGTGACAAACATTTCTCTCTCAGGTCTGCTAAAGTCAGTGTATAAAATATTTCAAGCTATAGGTAAATGTTTCAGAAAACTGTGTGCACATAGCTCAGTGATTCTCAACCACGGTTCTGTGGCATCCTAGGGTGCCTTGAGATCCTTCCACGGGTGCCACGCAATGTTAGTACTTTTAAAATGTGCAAACAAACATGATCCACAAGATAAACCAACAGATTTCAAATAGAAATTCATAGCGTTAAAAACAGTCTGACTTGCTCTAGTCCTTCTGAGGTCCTTGCAACAGAATCGCTCTACTTTTTTTCTGTAGTCCAAAAACTAGAGAATGCATTTTCCAAGGAGTACCTCGAGTTTAATGAGGGGTGTCCTGAGTCTAAAAAGTTTGAGAACCACTGGCATAGTTTTTAATACCCTAAACTGTAACTTGCATTTTTAGATATTCACCGTACTGTTTGTTCCAAAGACAATTTTTTTGAGAAGCAGGTTGAAGCAACTTCATCAGTTCTTATAGTTTACTACTGCCAAAGGCACAGTAAACAATCAAATACTTAAGCTCAATATGCCTCTCACCAAATGGCAGGCTTTCTAAACCCAAAATTAATTCTATCCCTTCTCCACTTTGCATCACAAAGGTTATTCACATTTTAGTTGCAAACATCAGTTGATGTGTGCCTAACCCGATTACAAGATTTGAAAATTTAATAAATAAAAATATTGGAATTCCAAACAAATCTCAACATCCTAAGTACCAGGACATTTTGAGAAGATGGACCATAAAGGGAGGACTGCAAAATTACACTAGCAATTTATGGCTTGTGTTGATTATATGAAAAGACTCAAGTTTCCAGCTTTTTCTATAGATTTGATTTCTCTCTTCAGTGAGTCATAAATCAGTTCTAAAAAGGCTATTACACAAAATACACTTGAACAATAAAGAATTATTTTTAAAATTCTACAACATTTTGCCAGGATTACCTTTAAAAGAAAAAAAAAATCATGATTAATGGATTGTAAACTTTATTTTTGATGGACGCTGGAATCTTTACTTCTCTAGTCAGAGCTGAGAGGTTCTTTTTAGAGACAAAATATTTATATTTCTTATGTTCTTTTCATGATTAGGTCCCTTGGAAATCATTTTTTTCAACTGTGTAAGGGGGGGGGGGGAGGCCTCAACCTCTGGCCCACAGAGCCATGGCACCCAGCCTGCAGGACTCCCCATAGGAGGAGAAATTTGGTAGCAAGGGAGCAGTAGCAATTAATACAGCTCCCCTACCCCACCACCAAATTCCCAAACCCCAAGCCCCATGGTGGGCTGGGGCCATGTCATGCCTAGGCCACACCCCTCCAACCCAGCTGCATGGGGGGCGGGGCCATGCCCTCCCTCCCACAGGCTCAGGTTAGGAATGCATCAAGCCCCCTTTCCCTTCCCTTCCCTGGCAGGGTCAGGTCCAGCTCCCTTCCCCACTACAGGGCCAGGTTATGGCTCCAAACCTTTTTCTCCCCACAGGGCGAGACTGGTGATGGGCTGCCCCCTACTCTCCTCTGCATGGCCAGATGTGGTACTACTGTGCCCACCCCGGGTGCTAGGTCAGGACCATCAGTCAGATCCAGCCTGTGGACAGACTGGGCACCCCCCATCAGTCCTGCGGGGTGAAAAGTTTGAAAACTACTCGTCTAATATGGTTAAATTAGACCAGTGGTTCTCAAACTCTGACAGACTACGTACCACCAATTTAAAACTATACAGCCTGAAGTACCCCCAGCAAATTTTTCATACACATAGGTAACAGACTGTGTATTAAAACAACATCAAAACCTTTAGTAATCATAAAACACTGTTTTATCAGTTACAGTAGCCATATAAAACAACTGTAAATTGGAAAAAAGACAGTGTAAATTTACCCACATCCAGAGATGCCTTTGGGGATGTCTTTAGTGGGAGGGGTAAGACACAGACACACAGTGCCCAGCAGGTAAGTCTGTGGAGGGTGAGGGGTGGGGGGCAGATCGAGGTCCACACAGAGAGGGAGGGAGAGGTACAGGGTTAGGGGTTGGGGTGAATGATACCCTGGGGCTAGGTGGGTCGTGGGACGGAGCCAAGGGAGGCTCGTCAAGGGGCACAGCTTCCAGCTGTAGCTCACACCCCTGGGGAAGGCATGGGGGCATATGTCCCCCAGATTTTGCGTGGGGCAGAGGCAGGCTGCCAGCTGGACTCTATGCCCTCTTGGCATTGCCTCAGGAGCCACACAAGATGCCATGTGCCTCTTGCATGCTGGCTGCACCATGTTCCTTGCCTGCCCAGTGGTGGGAAGTGCAGCATGGCATTGCACACAACTTGCAAGGCAATGGCAGTGGGGTGCAGAGCCCAGCATGCAGCCCTTTTCTCCCTGGGGGTTCTCTTCCCCCTTGGGCTGGGCCAGGTTGGCCCAGCCCACCCCATCCCCCCAGGAGGGCCAACACAGAAGAATACAACCCCTCCCGCCATCCAAGCCCTCCTATGGTGGCTCGGACCTTTCCAGGGGCGCAGGGGGCAGGGCTTCCACTGCTTCATGTGCCCTGGGAGAGGCATGGGGGGCACGTGCCCCCTAGATCCAAGCGTGGGGCAGCGGCAGGCTGCCCATTGCATGCTGATGCCACTGCCGTTGCCCAACAAGCCATGCATGATGCCATACTGTGCCTCCCGCTACTGGGCAAGCTGGGGACATGGCGCAGCCAGCACGTGGGAAGCACATGGTGTTACACACAGGTCCCGAGACAACAGCAGGGGGGTACAGAGCCCAGCACACAGTGGGCAGCCAACATCCCCCCCACACTGAAATCCTGGGGGCACAAGCCCCCAAAACCTCCCCTGGCGTGCGCAGTGGCAGGAGCCCCCCTGGATGAGCCACCCAGGGCTCTGGCCATCCTATAACTTGCCCCAGGGCCCCACTAACCCCAGGCCCTCCCCCACTCCCTCCCTCACCATGGGGGCCTCGATCTGCCCGGTCCTGCCCTTTCCTTCCTCCATGCTCTTTCCCCCAACACATTTACCTACTGGGTCCTGCTCCACATGCAGCTGGGCTGCGTTCCTAGCCACCTGCAGCAGGCTGCGGCTGGGTGTGTGCGTCTGCATGCATCCCTCCCCGCTGGCCTTCCCCCACCTATGCATGTACCACTCACAGGTTGTCTGTGTACCATTCGTGGTACACATACCGCAGTTTGGGAACCGCTGAATTAGACAAATGTAACATCTATACCCCAACATCTTTCAAGTTATTTTTTTAAATATGCACCACCATGACATCAATTTTTAAACAGAAGTCAATTTGAAATCAATAGGAACTCTGCAAATAAATGGATGGCATAGTGATGTTACATTGTATATTATAGCCTAGATCAAAGTCTTCCATTTGAAAGAAAAGGTTTCCCCAGAATAAAATTGTCTGCCAATAATAAATTACTGCATATTTTCTGCACTTTGAAGCTACAAACAAATTTTACTGCAATACATCATCTAGAGTCCACAGTGGACAATCTGCACAAGTATAATTTCTGACGAAAGCAAATATTGTTTGTCTTGACAATGAATTGAGTTTTTATTTTTTTTTTTTATCTTCCTATCAGACATAGGCCAACATAAAATCATCTATTTTATACTTCTACAACATATTTAACAACAACTTGCTGTCAAGTATTTATGGCCAGTTTTGCAATGCAGGAAATGAAGTGTCAGGTAATATGTAACATGATACCTCCAATTCTTTTATAAGTATTTGTTATACTTTCTAGATTAAAATATACTTGTTTACTAAATTTCAGAAACCATTAGAAGATTTCTGAAATTGCACAGAGTTATTTTAATTTGTTAAAAATAGAACAGAAAGAATGACCTCTATTGTGCACTACTGCTTCTACAAGGTTAAAGCGTTTCTGATGGAGCTCAAAAATCCTTTGTATATGCACCTACACGATAAGTAAAGAAGAAACACCAATTTAGCAGACCGGCAGAAGTTTTTCAAAGTATATTCTTGTTTATAAAACATGCTTGTGGAGATTTTAAATGATACAAAATTTTAACACTATGTTATCCACACCAGAAACATTGTATACAATTGCCATAGAGAATATATGAAGTTTTCTTTACATACATACATACATGATAGCTTGTAAAGAACATCAATTTTCTTAACTTAAAGTGTCTGCTCTTTTCCAACCCATAACTAAACTCGATTTGTAGCACATCAGCATAAAAAGCAGTATGCCCTCATCTTCCAGCGCAGGGATAGGAAGCTCCTCAGAGCCAGAGTGGATAAGTACGCCCATGGAAGATTATTTCTGGTCTGTTTCTTGCAATATTACTTAATCACACTTCACTACTCAGAAAGAGATCTCAGTAAAATTTTATCTTGGCACAATGGAATAAATTTAAGTTATTCCACAATTCCCACCCTGATGTCTATGGCAGGGGTGTAAAACTCATCCAGCCCAATGGGCCAGATAGAATCATAGAAAAGCACATATTTAAAAACATAGAAGATGAGGGTTGCTGAGCCAGTCTGTGGGCCAGACTGGGACCAACCATAGTGCCCACAGCACCAGGTACAGCCCAAGTACTGCACACAGCATGTGCCAACTCTAAGGCTCGCTCTGCATGCTGTACATGGAGCCAGCATGAGGCATGTGCTGCCCATGGTGTGTAGACTGGACTCAGCACTGCAGGCAGCACAGGGGTCAAATCCAGACCGCTGCATGCAGCCTGTGCCCTGGACTCCCCATGTCACATGAAGCAACAGGTCCAACCTGCACACCATGGCAGTGAGTGCCCCATGTGCTGCATATACAGAGAGCCCCAGAGCTCGTGCTGCGTTGTGTGGGGCTGGACTGGCCACGCTCGCTGCATACAGCACAAGACGGCCAGCACGGGATGCACGGTGCATACGGCACACTGCCAGATCGGCCCTCCACACTGGCTCCTGCATGGCCCAGTCCCCCTATGCTGTATGCAAGGCGCACAGCACCAGATGTAGTTCACATGCTGCATGCAGCACACGAGGCCAGGGCTGTTGCCGGGGGGGGGGG
>NW_017729014.1:8860541-8872831 GCF_001723915.1 Gavialis gangeticus
GGGGGGGGGGGGGGTCAAACCTATAAACCCATGGATTGCATCCAGCTCGTGGGCCATATTCTTGACACCTCTGCATTAGATGTTACAGCCATTTCCTTTAGAAATGCTAGAGTGTGACCTAAAGCACATATTTAAAAACATTGTCCACAAATTCACAACTCCCTTAAGACTGTGGCACAGTCTTCAACATCTCTTTTTGAAAAAGAATAATCAGAAAATGTCATTTTTTGCCCTTCAACATGATGCATCTATGTCTCTACTTCTCAGTGTACTGAAAAGTGTGAAAAGTGGATTTTATAGGCCAAAGTCCGAGTCCTAAAAACTGTACACAAATTTACAAAACAGTATTTGTTTCAAGAACCCAAGAGCAATAAGACTGAAAGTGTCTCCTGTCAGTCTCAAAAAAAGTCTGTTTCCCCATCTTTGAAAGGGATATTATTCACCTATTCAAAAGCACATCATAAGAATCAGTTAAATGTTTGTAAATTAATATGGAAATTAAATTCTCTATTCCAGTGGTTTTCAACCTGCGGTCTGCAGACCCTTTGTCTAAGGGGTCTGCAAAAGAGGACTGTGATCAAAAGTATGTGAATACCCACACTTACAAATCAAAGGGGTCCACACCTCAATTCAAAATGTTTTAGGGGTCTGCAAATCAAAAATAGGTTGAAAACCGCTGCTCTATACTATTAAAATACTACACAGACAAATATTAGTGCTGTATCTTCAGTAACAATTCAATTATTTTACAAGATTTACTATATTTACTCAATTCTAAGACGAGTCTCCTGCCCCACCATTCACCATGGGGAAAAAGTACTTCATCTTGGAATCAAGTACGAGTCAGTGAGGGGGCAGTCTGCTGAGGCTGTAACCTTGGCCCCACTCCTGCATTGGGGCAGAAGCTGCTGCTGCGGCTTGACCCCTTTCACCTTGTATTCGTTCCAAGATAAGGCAGGGGGCAAAGGCTTGGTGGGTGGGTAGGGAGAAAGTGGAGTGGGGTCCTGAAGCTGCAGAGGGGCAGAAGCAGCACAGAAGTAGACGGGATGGAAGGGGGCAGAGGGAGGCAGGGGTCAGGGGCCTGAGGCTGCAAGGGTTAGACACAATAGGAGGAGTAAGTGGGGGTGGGGGGCAAATAGGTAACAGGGGAAAACATTTAAATGATGATATTCTATCCTTCTACTTCTAGGAAACTAAACTAATTGCACCACACCCATAACTCTCATATAGTGATGGAAACTTAGATTTTTAAAATCTCTTGCTTTCATGTTCCCGATCTCCTCCTTGCATATACTATGAGAAATGTGTACAGAATTATAAAATGAGCCTCTCTTTTCTTATGTATTTCAATTAATAGTGAAATTCACAGGGGGCAGGAGAAAATATTATTTGGGGGGGGCTGGGAGTGTGATGCAGGGTGAGCCCGCCTGCCCACTGCCCCTCCCTCCTGCATGCAGCAGTGGAGAAGTGTGTGGCACGGGTGCCACACACTCCAGTGCCACCACGGCATGGTGGTGGCACTGGAGCAATGCAATCACGTTTGGGAGTGAGGGGGCTAAGCCCCATTATTCCCAGTCTTCTGCCACCTATGGTGAAACTGTTAACAATTTTGCCTTTTAAAATATCCTTAGTATCACAAATCTAAATGAAAGGGTAGTTCACATGCCTCAGAGCTATTGTTTTGGACTCTCTGAAAACCCAAGCAGAAATTGCTGCCTCAGGTGCACTAGCTTACCTTTTGAATGTTTTCTTTCTGACTACAACAGCTAAGTGCCATTTCTGAATGAAAGCTGAAAATCTAAAGAGAAGAGGTGTGCCACTGTTCCCCTCTCCAAAACAGGAAGAGGAAATGCGCACAGGGCCTGGAACACTGGCTGAAGAATATTTCACCGTTAGATATAATTTATCATCTGTTTAGAGCTTATGGCTATAAAAATAGAACAGACAAACAAGAAACAAAGAGGGTTGTATTAAAAACTTGTCATCTCTCAATTTCTCTCTACACCCACCTAATAGTTCAAGCAATCATTGTAATGATGGAGAAGTATCAGTAATATAATTTACGAGACCACAGTCAGGTACTTTTCTAGTCAAAACCAGGCTTCCCAGTATTTTATCAATCCTCTCTCCCAGTAATTGTTTGTATTTTTTTATTACTTTAAGTCCTAGACCAATCTGTGAAAAAGCTCCTCTGGACAAGTTTCCTGAATCTCACTCCTTTAGCATTCTTACAGTAATTTGCTTCAGAAGAAGCAAATGCTACGCAATCTTGGGTTGACAGCCAGTTCTTTCATGATCAATCATTTGAAGCCTGTCAATTTGGGGATGTCTACATTTCTGCCACGTTCTCTATTTCAAATTAGTGAGGAATACCTTAGTACATATACAGACACAACTGGATTTCTCAGACAGTAATACAAGGCCTGTCTCAAACTCTGAAGACCTTGTTTATCTCATCTATAGGCCTCTGGACATTTCTGTGGCTTAATAAAACTATTTCAGTGGTCAGAAAAACATAGCAAAAGCAGCTGCTACAAAGAAACACAATGCTCTTCAACAATTAACCTTAATATTATCATTTGGAGAGCTGACTATAACAAATCTCTTTACAACCAATGAAACAGGAAAAAAAAACAAAAAAAGTCTGCCAGCCTTGTAAGTGGCATCTTGGGCAAACAAGTAACTCAACTAAATGATCAGTTTTGTCAGTAAGTCCATCCAACCAAAAAAACCTGGATTTAAGAAGCAGCTCTGTACATTTATGGAGGGGAAGTTTAAAAGGTCAAGTGATAAAACAGAGACACTTAACTAAGCAACACTTGGGAAGTAAGATTTCTAAAGCAGAGTGGCATTTTCTCTTATATCTTAAACTAGCAAAGAAACAGAAAGTGAGAAAGAAGCCAATTCATTAACTGGAGGCTTTTAATCAGTTCATTAAGCTTTCTTTATTCTAAATACATTTTTGCTGATAGTTTATAGATTGATATACATATCTGGCCTGATACCAAGATTTCTGAACTAAAAACACACAGGAACAATCAGAATAAAACGTGAGTACTTTGAAAGTTCACACCCAAAATTGTCTGTAATACCTACAAATCTCTATTTTGTAATTGGATATTTTGGGTTTAAAACAAATGAAAAAAATCAATTTTGGAATTAAAATTTCAAACAGATTATGTGAATCAAATCACTGACCTGACCCACATTCCAGTTCTTAAGATTGACTCCCTTTGGCAATTTATATTTAAATTTTTTGAAAGCTACATAAATTGTGTACAAATAAAGCACATGGTACACATTAGGATGACAGAGGCAGAGATTTTACAAACAGGCTTGAGAAACAATGACATGGCTATTTTCATTTCCTGAGTAACTGAATATTCCTGAGTATTTTAATTTGCCCCTTCTGCCAGTTCAACCAGTATATAACAGTTTCAAAACAGATGAATTACCCAGTGCAATCCAAGCTATGCCTTCCGAGTTGTCTCTATGGTCGCAATAGTTCTTTTCTTCATTGGGGGATGGAATTGGTTCACGTGCTCTGAATAACCTAATCATTGCTGCCAATACAGTAACAAATGAAGGGAAAAACCTGTCCTTATGAACCAGAACAATATTTACAGGCCACACAACTATCATAGAAAACCTTTTTATGTTTTAGTTACAAAAGGGAGAACATAAAGAAAAATAAATATTCAGATCTAAAACAAAATCATGAGGAGAGATTCTAATCCAATTAAAAAAAAAATACCCCACTCAGCGCTATGATGTAATTTTCAAGGATATACATAAAAGAAAAGAGCATATAACTACTGCCAAATACTGTGCAGATAAACAAATAATATAGAAGTCATGTATAACAATCTAGTCTTTTTTAAAAGGAAGTTCAGAAAAGAATGCTAATAATGTTAAACAAACACTGTCAAAGTGCTATCATGTTAATACTTTAACCACTGACAGAACAGATTTAAAGCCATATTCTACCATATAATATTAAGGCCTTTAAATCAGAATAATTTTTCATTTGATCTATTGAGTACAAAAACAGTATCACCTGAAATCACTAAAATTCATTAGTTATCCAATCAAAATATATATTTTTTACCATTAAACATAATATTGATATGTTTAGATGTAGCAATGCAGAACAAAACAATGTATTCATAAATATTTTCTAATAATGTTAGACACAGAAAGCTCCAATTCAAAATACATATTTCAAAATTAAACAATCCATCTAAAAGCAATACCAGATAAACTGTAAAACAAAAAAGGCCTTTGAAAATGATGCTCTGAAGACATTAAATCTTGAAATTAGCAAGCTTACAATAAGCAGGCCCAGAAAACATACCATCAGGCTTTTTTGGATACATTTCTTTCAGTAATCTCCCTTATTATCAGCAGCATCACTCACTCTGCATACTCCTCTGCCTGTTCTTCTCATAAAATGTGTCGCCTAACAAAAACAAGGCTTTTCTCAGCAATTTTGTCGACATTTCTCAGAGCTCTTTTAGCCACATCCCTGCACACGCAAGAGGCACCAGCAATATCTGTATTTGTAATAATCTATGGTTGCAAAGGAGGACTGTAGGCAAAGCAACTACACGATAACCAAAATGCTGACTTCTATTATCTACTGCACCACATGCACACACATACTGCATCAATGGCCTCAATTCATAACAGCAATCGCAATGATGGTACATAAAATCTATAGAAAAGACATGCATTACTCACTAGGTTTTATTCTTTTGCTTCTTCAGCATGTAATTCTTTATGGTTTACAATGCAGTAGATATGAAATGAAACATTTTCCTTTATTTCACTGATGCTGCTGTTTGAATACCACTAGACACCAAGGACAATAGGCAGGATCAGCTTGAACATTAAGAGCAAATATTTAATGGAAGACTGGTTATCCTGTTCTCTCTCTTTCACATCTCTGCCTCATGTATCCAGGCACGGGTGGTACTGGCTCCCTTGGGAGGCTGTAGCTAGCAGCTGAGGCACAAACTAAAACATGGCATGGATGTCAAGGAGCTGATGTCACAAAAAACAAGTATTTCTGCAATAAAACTAACAACTCTGCAAGACAGCTCTCTGGAAGCTGCAAATGAATAAGAAAGGAGTACAGTTAAAATTGCCTGTGTTTTATAATACACAGTCCAGTGCCAAAAATGATAAATCTACTCCAAAAATTATCTATTCAGCATAGAAAAACTGAGGTTACAATAACATTAAGTGATAATACTGCCACTAAATTTCTCATCTTGCATCAAGACATCAGTATGCCTGCCCCTTGCATGCAAAATAAATAAAATATGCACACATTATAAACATTGTTCACTATCAAGTCTGAAAGAAGCAATGATTTATTAAAAGTTGAAACATTTTTCAGCCTTTCAAGGCTAGCCAACATATACAACACTGAGTTGTTAATTTATCAAAAAGCCACCTATTTCTGTCAAGAAATCAGTATCCGAGGTTCCAGGCCAGCAGATGCTAGAAGCACCTAGAAAAGGTAGGAAAGGTTGTATTCAGGATCTGGGATGAGATACAAGCTGTTTTAGAAATCCTGCCACCTCAACGACATAGGAACACTGCCATTCTGATCTATGTGAAATGGATTAACTGTCCTGCTGAAGGTAAAAAGGACTGAAGGTACAAACAGCTGAACACAGCGAGCACAGAAGCCAGTCTGGAAGAAAAATCGGGGTGGGGGGGAGTGTTTATGGGAGGAAGGAAAAATGAGGTCACTATAAGTTCAAGAGCTGGAGAACTGTGTACATCCTGTTTTACATCAGAATGATTTTGCTTGGAAACAGGTGACTCCTTAAAAAAGCAAGCAACCATGCAAAGAACATAAAAAGAGATGAATCTAAAGAATTCAATATTTTTTCCAAACAGTTCTTGTTCATTAAGGCAGTCAAAATATAATCCAATAACTTTCATGAACACTGACCTTGAAATTATTTTTTCGAAAAGGGAGGCAAATAGCTCTTCCTAATTTAACAGTGAATTTCAATTGCTTATTATTGCTTAATATTAATCAATTTAAAATGTTGTTCAGTGGGATAACATTTAACCCATACCCTTTTACCAGGAGTTCCAGGGAGATGACCATCATACTACTGCATTTCAACTTGCTGTTCACTACCATCACATGAAAGTAAAATATCAAAAAAAAAGTTTTCTGCAATCTCTTTCAAATACAATATATTTAATGCAACTAGAGAAAAAATAAAATTAGATCCTGAACTATGTCAGAACAAAATATTAGGTCCAGTTCAGAACATCACATAACACTATAAATAGGTACTTCATGACCTAGTATGAACAGGACAGAGCAAACGCACTGCAAATGAGATGGATTTGGCAATTCAATTAATTGTTCTTCACATACTCCATTACAAAAAATGTCCATTTTTCTTTTAAATAAATGGTGACAAAAAATATCTTCAATGACTGACTGCTAATTTAAATGGAAAACTATTTTGAGTAAGTGGAGAATTAATATTTCACTTGTTTCTGCAAATAATTTGATGCAAGCCCACCAGACAATTATATAGTTTGAATTAAACACAATACGCTATATATAAACTTCATACAATCTTCTTTTAAAAAGCACTTCATATAACAGCATACCAGAAAGACAACAAAGAGGTAAACAATAAAATCAACAACCCAAACAATTCCAATAATTTCTACACAAGTGAAACATTCTCACAATTTTCTACTACTTATTTCCCATGCAGACAAATATACAACTGTGTTTTTGCTGTGGATTTTACTACATTTTTTAGATGATGCAAACATCAGAACTTAAAATACTGCTCAGAGTAACCTACTTTAATGATACGTCCTTAATATAAACACAAAAATCACCAAAAGCAGTAATATTTCTGTATAATTAAAGTGAAATGCAGATGTTAGTTAATAAGTAATAATACTGAACAGATCTGTTAATATTAAACTTGTGCTAATACAGCCTCTACAGTATAACAATCTGGAGATGGCTACAACCAGTTCACAATACCAGGTTTCCAGGCAGGTCCCATAGTTGCAAGAGACAATTCATTCATTACACCTTGAGAAATCTGACTGCAAATCACTTACCGAGCACATCCTACTAAGCAGGCTTTTCAAACGATCAAAGTGTGATTCAACAAGACTACTAGAACTGCATGAGAATCAGCACCCTACATACTAAAGAATTAGGTCAAATGAATTCTATTAATCTGTACAGATCTATAATTTATCACATGGATCAGGACAACCAAGAGAGCTATGAGTTAATACTGAAATGTTTAATGTTCTGCAATCTCTAAATTATTTTAATTTAGGTCATTACATTGGAATACAACTCTAATATGCCATGTAATATTTCCGCACCCTTTCTTCACTTTCACCTGCTCTGTAAAGATGTTACAATATTATTTGATTAAGGTACAGTTCAAGTTAAATTTGTTATTAAAATATTAACCCAGTACTGCAGACTTGGAAATAACTCTGGAAAAGTCTCAAATTATACGTGGGAGGGACTGAACAATTTACAGGATGTCACTAAACCATGCCTAAACCAACAGTTATCTATTTGCTGTTCAGTGACATGCTGAAGTGAATTAGTGTCAAGTTCTTAGATGGATACCTATATCATTTAAAAAAAAAAAAATCAAATGAATAAATAAATAAATACATACATACATACATACATACATACAAACAAACAGCGACACTTAAGACTAAAAAAGGGGTCAACAAATGTACAGACTTTAAAACTAAATAGCCTTTTCACTCCTGGAAATGATGTCTCTTGAAAGATATTATCCTATAGAAGGACATTTCTTCTACAAGACTTTGATCAACTTTCACAAACATTAATCAGGAAGAGCCCTCCTCTATGATTCAAAGGCACCTTCCTAAATGTAACGGGTACGCAGCTGCATGCAGGAAATGGGACATGAGCTAGTTGGGAGATATGGGGTATAAGACTACTGTGAGCCTATTCCAACCCTTAGACTGACGTAGTCTCTACAACGCAGATCAAGAAGATATTTTGGTGCCGTGGAAGACGCATCTACTCAGTACTTTGCTATCCATTTAGGGCATAGAATTAGTTGAGGGTCTGAGCTTAAATAAATGCAATTTGTTCATAAAAGTAATGGTTTCACTTACTCTTTTGAATCACAAAACATAGGTATTAAACCTGGCTAAGGCATCCCCTAATTAATTTTAGAAAGCATCTGAAGGAAAAGAAAGATGTGAACGTATGATTATGTTCTGGGGAAAAAACATTTTGTAGCAATAGAACTGTGAAATGCCTACCATCTTGGGCTGAACAGTCTAAGTCTAGGGCTTTTCAACAGATGGTTAAAAAGCCCTAGACTTAACTGATTCAGTCTTTGCAGGTTAGTTTAAGTTGGAAAGATTGAACCTATAAGCAAATGAACAGACATTCACTTTTGATTCAGGAAATGTAGCCACATGCCTGCAGTGGATCAAGCCAGAAGCTGGGGGTGCGAGAGCACAGCTCTCTAGCATGTAGCCAGCATGGGCTGTGTGTTTGCTTCTTCTTCCTGCTGCTCCCAAGGTCTCTAAGAGTTGCAGTCCAGACTCACAGTAGCAGGACTCTGCAGGGTTGCTCATCACTTCCACTTCCTGCTTCCAGGTGCCTCTGGGATTTGGGTACACTGTTGCAACCAGCATTAAGTAAGTAGGGCAGGGCAGCTCCATACTTGACGGAAGGGAAATTTAACGCCCCCCACCTCCTGGCCACAGACCCCACCTGGGGGCCAGTGAGGCTAGTAAGCCAGCCATCACTGCTCCAGCTAAGAAGCAGACTGGCACAGCCAGCCCTGCTCACTGGAGCAAACAGCTTAGCCCAAGGCTGCAAAATCCTGGGGGACTCTAATTTAACTTGAACCAGAAGGAGTCTGAGACAGCAGCTTAATAAACAGGTTTGACCTAAATCAGTTAAGTCTGATACTATATACAACCAGGTTTATATTAAACCAGTATCAGCCATTTTGGAACTAGTTCATGTCTACTGAACTTCTATTCTGTTACAGGTATAAACCAGTTTATGATCACTTAAAACACCTTATATGCAACTTCTATCCCTAGCCTTGATGACTCTAGACCAGGGGTATCACATGCATCTGGCCCCACAGGCCAGACGAGTGGTACAAGCCCAGTCTGCAAGCTAGACAAGAAACACAGACCAGCCCTGCATTCTGGAGCAGGCACTGCCCGGGACCACTGCTTCTATGGGGATGTTCTGCATAACCCCAAAGCCAGAGCCACTGCAAAGCTGTGCGGCACAGCCCCAGAGTTGGAGTTGCTGTCATTATGGGACTGTGCAGCATAGTCCTAGAGTCACTGCAGGGCTGTGTGGCATGATCCTAGAGCCAGAGATACTGCCGCCACGGGGCTGTGCAGTGTGATCCCACAGCCGCTATTGTGTGCAGCACAGCCCCACAGCAGCAGGCATCCACTCTGAGCCCGTGCAGTTCATAATGGCTCCATCACTCAAGAATACAAGTCAGAACAGGCACCCCATGAAGCACCCAGGGCCATGTAGTGTGCTTCATATGCTGCCTATTGGTAACCAAGACCTATGGGCAGCACTGCGGGTCAGAAGTTTGACACCACTGTTCGAGATCATACTTTCTCGTTGTACATGTAAAGATGAGAATTTTCCCTCTAATTCCATATGAATAAAGCATCACCTAGGATTTGATACCTAATCTAGGTTCTTTTTGACTTGCACACCATTAAATATTATGTTACCAAGTTTAGTTAAATGTGTTTATGATGTACAACCAATGATGGATTCTACCACTGTCATATCTGGGCTGGCTCTGCTATCCTAACAAGACATAGAAAGGATATTATAGTTTTATTATAATTTTCTATGTATAAAACTGTTTTCACAGAAGGGCATTTTAAATTCATCCCCATCCCACTGGTGGAGAAAGCAGCAGTGTGGGGTGAGGAGTAGGAGCTGTGCAAAGCTTCGGTACCCAATTCAATTTGGCCCAATTCGGGGGCTGAATCTCTGAATCCAAATCAAATCAGGAGACCCTTTAGATCACTCCAAATCAAATCAGAACCGTCCTAATCGATTCAGAGAGATTCAGTGATTTGGATGTAGACTTAGCTTTAAATGTTTTTTCTACATACCTCAAGGTACCAGGCGGCTCATGAATGCTGATATGCTAGGGCAGATGGAGCGTCCCACAGAATCATGGGAGCTCCCCAGTGTACTCGGCAGCAGACCCAGAAGTGGACCAGCAACACTTCCAGACCACTTCTGGGTCTACTGGGGAGCACATGGGGGGGGCTCCCCTGTGCCCCCCCCCCCGATTCAGTGACTGGTGCCTCCTGGATCTGGGGGGCACCCGGGGTCCCCCTGCAGCCAATCGCCGAGCCGGGAGGGTGTGTGTGTGGGGGTGCCCCACGCGGTCGGCAGCGGACCTGAAAGTGGACTAGAAATACTTCCAGTCCACTTCTGGGTTTGCTGCCAAGCATACAGAGGGCTCCCTGCACTCCTGTGGGATGCTCCATCCACTCCAGCATTCATGAGCCGTGCCTGGTACCTTGAGGTATGTAGTTAAAACATTTAAAGCTGCGTCTGTGGCCGAACCAACAAATTGAATCACTATCCCCGATTCGGGTCAAATCTGAATTGAATACAGCTCGTTTCACACACCCCCAGTGAGGAGTCAGACCCCTGCTCTTTCTCCCCTCTGCCTAGCCCTTGTCCCTTCACCATGCACCTTCCTGCCATTTGCCCTGCACCCCTTGCCCCCTGAGCCTGTGCCCGCCCCCTACCCATTCCCTACCTCCCCCACCCTGTGCAATTGTCTGCAACCTGCCTCCCTGCCCCACTCTTTGCCACCCTCCCCCTTACCTTCAGCTGCAGTTATGCTCCTCTGGGGCAATCAACAGCAGAACAGCCCTGGCCTGGCCCCACTAAGAAGCAGCTGAAGCAGCTCATAGTCAGGCCAAGTCAGGGCTGGAGGAATCAGGCCCCAAAGCAGAAGGTAAGGAATGGAAGGGGCAGCTGGGGTGGGGGGGAATAGAGGGAAGGGAGCAAGCTGTAGTGGGGAACAGATACAGGCACGGGGGCAGGCTGCAAGTCCATCCATCCGTTCCCCCCACCACTCCTGGCAGTTTCCCCTGCACTTCCTCCAGCTGTGTGTCCCCTCCCGCCACCAAAGGAGCCATTCTGGCCCAGAGCAGGTGGCAGCTCAGCTCTGGCTTCAACCCCGAGCCCCGAGCCAAAACCGGAGCTGAGCTGCTGCCTGCCTTGGGCCAGTATTCAAATCCAAGACAAGGCTCCCCCCTCCCATGCTGCCTGGGAACAGGGCGGGTGTGGAAGGAAAAAAACTCATCTTGATTTGAGTAAATACAGTAGATGTAGACAATTTCATTTGGGATTCATAATAAATCCAAGATAATACAATTTAAGTTCTCTTCCTGACAGCACTCAGTATCATAATCATAGCCAGCATCGTAATCCTATACTGGAACTAGCACACCTTCTGCAATTAGCCAAAGAAACAAGTGGATCAAGTCAGGTCCTACACTTTTAGGAATCGTAAAAGCATTATGTCATACACATCAGAAAACTGAGAAATAGGTATTTCAGAGATGCATTCCTCTATTTGGATTAATACGTACTTTAAGTATAAGTTTTTGAGAACTGAAAGGGAAGCACTGCCTTTTTACAGATGCAGAGAGTTGAAACAGAAAAAGACAGACAGTGCAGGACAACGTCAGAGTTGGGACCTGGCCCCAATTCCCAGTTTTCGGATCATGCTCCCTTCAATGTTTCTGTCCTGAGACTTTGAATAGGCATTTTGCAGAATCAGGTATGTCCACTGAGATTTACTCAAAGGCCTGGTCTAAAGCCTACTGAAGCCAACAGGAGTCTTTCCCCCAATTTCAGTGCCGAATTCTTGATCTGGCAACAGTTATCTTCATTTCTAATTATTTTCATGTTCCTTATTCCCTTCAATATAATATTATCAACTATAGGAACCAGTACACAATTTTTTGCCAAAACTGAGTATTATAAATTGGTATCCTCTGTTCATAGAAATGCAACCGTTTCGCAGCTGGCTTGCATTAAAAATCTTTGTACAATTCTGTGGGTTCAGACTTCTCTGAGTTCTGACACTAAAATGGGTATACGTAAGGGAAGTGCATCTTTCCAACTTTGAAGCTATTCAAGCAACTGAAAAAACACTTCAGGAACGGCAACAGATCCTCAACTGAATAAT
>NW_017729014.1:8877831-8879835 GCF_001723915.1 Gavialis gangeticus
AAATGGGTATACATAAGGGAAGTGCATCTTTCCAACTTTGAAGCTATTCAAGCAACTGAAAAAACACTTCAGGAACGGCAACAGATCCTCAACTGAATAATCTACACATCAGACTTGGTTTCACCCTTAGTTGTATGGTAACAAACCAATAAATGCTAACAGCTGCCTACTTATTAAAAAACTACAGTTTCTGAAGATGAATGCTGTAAAGATTGATAAAGGAATACAGCAAAACAAAAAATGCTGGTGGCAAAATCTGCCCTGGTTGGCAATGACAGTGTCAACTATTCAACAGCCATCTAATCACCAAACTCCCATCATTCCACTGATCCTTTTTTATGACAGTTTCAAAGAGATCAAGGCTATATAGATACTGAACTATCCATATACTTTATGAGACCATTATAAAAATGGAATCAAAACAAATGGAAAAAAGTAGTGCAGGAAAGCTTATTCTTTGCCTATGCTCTTCTGCGGAAAAAAGATTCCATTCCCAACTGTGCAAGTAAATCTGATGCTTTTTGGAGGAGCAACGTTTATTTAGGAAAGGATAATTGCCGTACTTTGCTGAAAGAATAAATAACTCTACATGACATTGGTCCGGCCTCAACTGGAGTACTGCCTCCAGTTCTGGGCACCGCGCTTTAAGAAGGATGTGGCCTGCCTTGACAGAGTTCAGAGGAGGGCCAACCACTTGGTTGGAGGGCAACAGGGTAGGCCCTATAAGGAGAGGCTGAGGGACCTGAACCTGTTCAGCCTCAGCAAGTGGAGGCTGAGGGGGGATTTGGTGGCTGCCTACAAACTCATTAGGGGAGATCAGCAGCAAATACAAAGGGTCCTACTCCCCCCCAGCAGCACCTGGGGTGACAAGGAACAATGGCCAGAAGCTGCTGGAGAACAGGTTCAGGTTAGAGATTAGGAGGCACTATTTCACTGTTAGGGTAGCTAGGATCTGGAGCCAACTTCTTAGGGAAGTGGTCCTCGCTCCTACCTTGGGTAAATTCAAAAAGAGGTTGGATGAACACCTGTCTTGGGTCCTGTGATCCCACTGTGTGCTCCAACCAGTGGCGGGGGGTTAGACTAGATAATCTATTCAGGTCCCTTCTGACCCCTAACTACTATAAAACTATGAAACTTTCAAATTATACAACCTGCAACAAGAGTCTGCCTTGAACATAGGCAGTGGAAGGATAGGGCTAACAGGGCTCAGCCCCCACCAAATACAGGGCAACAGTGCCAGCACAGAGGACAGCAGGACAGCCCAGGTGCAGGCTCCAAGGGGCTGCAGAAGGGGTAGAAGGGGTGCGCACAGTCACAGACGCAGCCACAGCCTGCTGCAGGAGTCCAGGAACACAGCCCGGAAGCATGTGGAGCAATGCCTAGCAGGTAAGTCTGTGAAGGGGAAAGGGCATGTGGGAGGGAAGGGACATGGGGGAGGCAGACTGATGCCCCCATGGTGAGGAAGGGAATGAGACAGAGGCAGGGGCTGGGTTGAATAGGGCCCTAGGGCAAGTTGTGGGACGGCTGGACCCTTGGGTAGCTCATCCAATCGTGCGGGAGGGTTCCCACCACTGTGCACACCCCAGGGCAGGCATAGGAGACATGGTCCCCCTAGATTTTTGTGCAGAGCAGAGGCGGGCTGCCTCTGCGGGCTGGTGTTCTCCACCCGACTGCCACTGCCCCAGGAGCTGTGCGAGGCTTAGGGTGCTGATTTGATTCAGAGGAGATTCGGCCCAATTTGGTGGCCGAATTTCCAAATCCGAATGGAATCAGGGAACCAAATAAAAGCTCCGAATCGATTCAAAGCTCTCCAAATCTACTCAGAAAAGATTCGGCGAGCTTTGGTGATTCCAACAGTCCCCGGTGGCTGCAGCAGGGAGTTGCAGCCAGACTAGGAGCTGGTAAGTAGGGGAAGGGGGATTGAAGGAGGGGGGAAGAGACCATGGGGGGGACCCCTGCCAGCCCCCATCCCCTCCCTGCTCCCCCAGCTTCCCCTACACCTAC
>NW_017729014.1:8880318-8880932 GCF_001723915.1 Gavialis gangeticus
ATGGGGGGGGCTGGGGGAGCGGGGGTCAGGGGCTCATGCATAGACCCCCCCATGCAGCGTGTGGCAGTGGGGGGCAGTAGGGATCACCCCGCACCTGGCAGCAAGTTGGGGCTTTTCTTTTCCAAGTACCAGGAGTTGGGGCAGGTGGGGCAGCCATTGCCAGGCTGGGACAGCGGGTGATGGGCCTGGGCGATTTAGAGATTTGGCTGCTGCTGAATCTCTGAATCAGATTTGGCCGAATCCATTCAGGACAGCGATTCAAAATCACCAAATCGAATTACTGTCCCCTGAATTGGCCAAAATCGAAGCAAATACTAGCCGCTTTGCACAGGCCTACTGCATGATGCCATGTGCCTCCTTCCACTGGGTGGCCAGGGGACATGGTGCAGCCAGCACAGTTCCCGAGGCAATGGTGGCGGCCTGCCTTTGCTCTGCCCCCCACACAAATCCAGAGAACACATGCACCTCATGCTTCCGCCCACCAGTGCCCCTAGACAAGCTGTCCA
This sequence comes from Gavialis gangeticus, assembly GCF_001723915.1. Taxonomy (NCBI): domain Eukaryota; kingdom Metazoa; phylum Chordata; order Crocodylia; family Gavialidae; genus Gavialis; species Gavialis gangeticus. The sequence continues at coordinate 8,880,825 of NW_017729014.1, forward strand.
GGGCTCCAACTGTCCCACAACCTGCCCCATGGCCCTGCCCCTGCTCCACTCCCTCCCCATGTAATAATTTTAAATTTATAACAAACTTTGCTATTATTTCTTAGTAAT
>NW_017729014.1:8881389-8883374 GCF_001723915.1 Gavialis gangeticus
ATGACCCTGAATAGAAGACAATCCCCCAATAATTTGATTCTATATATGGAAAAATTTATAAATGTATTACAAGTTTCCAGGTATAGAATCTAATGGTCAAAGGGCTGTCTTGAATTTTTCTCCCTTCCGCTACTACAGCATGGAAAATAGCAGCTGGGGGCTCAGGTGGCCCCCTTGCCCTCTATCTCCCATTTCTTACCCCTGCAGTCTCTGCTTCTTCTCCCAGCCCCTTAGTGTCAGTTCCTGCTCAGGCTCCGTTTCCTCCCCGAATACAGCCCCAAGAATTGCATGTGACAGTAAGAGGGAAAGGGGGGGGGCAGAACCCACACACACACACACCAACTGGCTGCTCCCCACAACACTTTTCACAGGAAAACCTTGTTAATTTGAAACACAAGGAGTCAAAAAAACATTAACTTTGAAAGAAATATACCTATAGTTATTTGCATATATATATGGTTACTATAGACTTTGTTCATCCAGAATTGATAGAGCTCACCCTAAATGTTAACTTACTGCATAGTTCTGCAAGTTTCAGCACAGGTACTCTATGAGCATACTTTCTGAGCAGCACTTTTGTACCTCCTTTTACACAGTACAAACTATACCTGATAACAGTCCAAAACCAAAAGGTTTACCTTGGGGATCCAGGCCGTCTGCTTAAAAATCCAAAATGCTCTTATTAAAACTCCCCAAAATCCACATTTTTCCATGATTAAAATGAAGGAACGCTATATACATACACATACAGGTACCAGTTGAACACAATGTTTTATAGATATATTGACAACTTTAAAGCCATTCGGAAGCCTACCAGTGCCTCAATCATTAAAATAAAGTAAATTATTCTGTTATTTAAAATTATTTAGTTTTCTTAAATCTAAAGAGCATCTGAAATTACATTTTTAAACATTACATGTTGGTTTTGTAATCATGGAAAAAATCAGAGCTCCCCTTGCCCCTTCACTCACCAGGATGTGGGTCCAGCTGCAGCTTCCCTTCCCCCCGTAGCCACCACTTTGTGGCGCTAAGCAGCCCTGATATGACGGTGCTCCTCACACAAACCATAGCCCCCCGCCTTGTTCCTCCAGTCCTGTTGATGCCCCTCACTCCCAACCCACTTTTCCATGTCCTCAGACCCCAGCTCCCCAGTATGTGGGGTACAGGGGTTGCATGACTATAGCCGCTGTGGCAGGGGGGCATGTTCCCCCCCCAGATTGCTGAACCTATAGCAGGGCAGAACTGCAGCCTGGCCAGCCTGGAATGGGCAGGAGCAGCCTCTGTGGCCCAGCAGGCAGAACGTGGCATGAGGCGGAGAGATTCATTGCTGCTGCCACCAGAACCCCTGAGCCAGCTGCACTGCCAGTAGCGTAAGTAACAGACCAGGGGGAGGGGGTGGGGAGTAGGGCAGCCCATGCTACCCTCACCTCTTCCTGCCACCAGCCTATCACACACCAGGCCACGGCTCTACCGCACTGCCAGGGCCCAAACACCACCACCACTCCCTTCAGGCCACCTGCACTGCCCCCATCCCACCTCTTCTCTGGGGTAAAGCCATGACCTAAGGGGAGAAGCAGTGGCAGTAGAGAGTTATGACCTACCATATGAGCAGCTGGAGGTGAGGACAGTGTGGCGGGGGGGCGGTGTCTGGTCTGCTATTGCTCACACTGCTTGTGGCACAACTGCTGTAAGGGCTGCAGCGGTGGCAGCAGCAGCAGGAACAACAGCGAATCTTGCCACCCCACTCTGCCCTCCCATGTGACTCCTGCCTGTGCCCTGCTATGGATGCACAAGTCACTTGCCTCCCCATGCTCCCCACATACATCACCTATGCCCTCCCATAGACTTACCTGTAGGGAGCTGCTTGAGCTGCTCTCCACCATGATGCCTGGCTGCCTGTGGTGCCCCTGCCTGATTGCCTTCTTCCTGCTCCCCACAACCCCAAGCAGCCCCTTACAGGTTTAAATTAAATATTTTAATTTAAA
>NW_017729014.1:8883385-8884790 GCF_001723915.1 Gavialis gangeticus
TCCCTCTCTCACCGTGCAGCCCTGCTCTCACCCCACTCTGGCCCTTGGGACCTGTCAGTTGACAACTCCCAACCTATACAACCAAGAGAGGTAAAGTCAGTATGATGCTCATTTATATGGAAGTGAGTGAACTGCAAATATGTAGATAAAATGTTTCTCAAACAGCTCATTCCATTTAATACTAAAAAGGGACTGAAGTCCAAATATATCTGTTATTTAAAATGATTTAATTTGCTGAAATGTAAAGAGCATCTCAAATTATATTTCTAAACACTACTAATCAAGGTACAAAACACACCGTCATCCTTTCTAAAATTAAATTATAGAGAAGGAAAGATTCTTCTCCTCTATTGTACACCTACCTTTTTTAATTCTATTTGATACAGCCTCATTTTTGTACAGAACCACCAAAATATCCTTCAAATCTGTATCTGATTCAATTTTAAGTGTTTCTTTGCTCTTTGATCCTTTGCAGCTCAAGTATCAAGAAATCTGAAATAAACTATGATACCATATTTACTCTAATCTAAAATGACCCTGAATAGAAGACAATCCCCCAATAATTTGATTCTATATATGGAAAAATTTATAAATGTATTACAAGTTTCCAGGTATAGAATCTAATGGTCAAAGGGCTGTCTTGAATTTTTCTCCCTTCCGCTACTACAGCATGGAAAATAGCAGCTGGGGGCTCAGGTGGCCCCCTTGCCCTCTATCTCCCATTTCTTACCCCTGCAGTCTCTGCTTCTTCTCCCAGCCCCTTAGTGTCAGTTCCTGCTCAGGCTCCGTTTCCTCCCCGAATACAGCCCCAAGAATTGCATGTGACAGTAAGAGGGAAAGGGGGGGGGCAGAACCCACACACACACACACCAACTGGCTGCTCCCCACAACACTTTTCACAGGAAAACCTTGTTAATTTGAAACACAAGGAGTCAAAAAAACATTAACTTTGAAAGAAATATACCTATAGTTATTTGCATATATATATGGTTACTATAGACTTTGTTCATCCAGAATTGATAGAGCTCACCCTAAATGTTAACTTACTGCATAGTTCTGCAAGTTTCAGCACAGGTACTCTATGAGCATACTTTCTGAGCAGCACTTTTGTACCTCCTTTTACACAGTACAAACTATACCTGATAACAGTCCAAAACCAAAAGGTTTACCTTGGGGATCCAGGCCGTCTGCTTAAAAATCCAAAATGCTCTTATTAAAACTCCCCAAAATCCACATTTTTCCATGATTAAAATGAAGGAACGCTATATACATACACATACAGGTACCAGTTGAACACAATGTTTTATAGATATATTGACAACTTTAAAGCCATTCGGAAGCCTACCAGTGCCTCAATCATTAAAATAAAGTAAATTATTCTGTTATTTAAAATTATTTAGTTTTC
>NW_017729014.1:8889790-8904769 GCF_001723915.1 Gavialis gangeticus
GGGGCTGCCTGGTCCACTGCCACCCATGAAAGGTGGGGCCACACTAATCACTTGAGACAGGCCAAGAGAGGAGACAACAACGCCTCTCATCTATATAGAAGTTTGGTGATGTTTGCCAGACATTTAAGGATGATGAAGAAACAGGAATAACTGGAAACAGGAAAAAAAAAAGGCACTGCTTAACTGTGCGGGTGAAGAGGAAGTGGAAATGTATTTGATGTAGTGGTTCACTATGACTTGGAAAAAGAGTCAGTGCTGAGGGGGACTGAGCACAATGGGCACTATATCTTATTCATACGGGTTGCACTAACTTAGTCTTCTAGCAGGTTCCCAGTGTGTTGGCCCAATATAGGCCATGTGTTTTATGGGCATACGCAGCATAGGCTGCAATCAATCAACCTCATAGTTGGTTTCCATGACTGAGCACATGTGGCTTCCAGCAACAGTTTAATGTTAGACAATGTATTTAATGAAGTGGGGAGGGGGATCTGGTATGCAAATGTAAGATGGGAGCTTTTCATCCCACCCCATGTGAACTGGGGAGGAAAACAGTCTTACATTTAAGTGAGTATGGTATTTGTTCTACCTTGCTCCATTTTCTACAGCTCAATGGAAAGTTAACAGATTACAGTAAATTAGTACAGTAAAAAGCTTTTCAAAAGTCCCCATCAGAGAAGTAAATATAAATGGTCTATATTATTTTAATTTTTGCCAACTGTATACAGTTACCTCATTCATGAATTGTAGCCCTATGTTAAAAGATCTCATTTCACATCAGTCACAATATTGCCTTATATTACTGGATTGAAACACGAGTAAAAAAAGTTCATTTTATTTTTCAGAAATGTCTATTACTGGACTTATCCCATCAATTTGCAGAGTAAATGTTGAAGTATAGTTACTTTCATACATACCAAATTTACACCAAATAACTAAAGTAAGATGCACCAGTAGTTGCCCCACCACAATATCCGAGATATTTTTTCTAACTATGAAAATATCAAGCAGTAACAGCAACACCTCAAAGCTTTGAAAGATTTATTTACAGAATATTTTTCATGAAGACAGGAATGTTTCCTACCAATTATTCATGTTATCTGATACATTTGGTATTTCTCAGCACAGTCAAGTCCATAAAATAATTATGAAAAATAATTATTCAAAATACATTCCTGCTATCAAAATGACAGCCCTTGCATTTATGAATAAGTCTGAAAATTTGACTTATCTTCTTAGATAAGTCCATTAGATAATTCCCTAGCTCTTAAGATACAAAGTTTGTCTGTAAGCAATGGCGTCAATCTATTTGACTATTAATTTGCTTTGCTTAAGTCCAACCTTATGGAGAATCGGTGATAATTCTGAGTGGCACTGAAATGCTGTCAGACTATTGGTTTAACTTTTTTATTTTATAAACATAACTTTTAACTGTAATACAAAACATTCTAGATTTTACATAAATTTTATATTCTGCATAGAAAAATAAATATAGCTATATCTCTTAAGTTATTGTCTTTTGTACAAGTAGCTTTTACATTACATATAAAAATGGACAAAAGCAATAAAATAAACATTAAAGCTCTAAAAAGACCCTTTGGTAAACTTCAAGTACTCACTGTCTTCTCCCGGACAAGGCATGCCTGGTTTCTCTGGAATGCTAGGGAAAACTAAAACAAAATATTGTATTTTGGGTATTGAAGATATTTATTACCGTATTAAAGTACCGCAACTATTGTAATTTACATTATTCTTGAATTCAGTTTTAGCAACCTAATGTCTGGAAATCAGCTGCTTATTGATCCAATATCACAGGCCTCATCATTACATCAATAGCACTGTACGCTCAAGATTTAAGTTTCACTAAAGCCAGTCAAAAGTCTCCAATTGATTTCAGCAGGCCTTGTATCCAATTGCTGTATAGTTTTCATTCAAGGATATCAAAGTAATATATGAACATTAATAATCTTACCACAACCTTATGAGTTAATGAAGTAGAATTATCCCTGCTTTGCATTTCAAACAGACAATAAGCTTCTGAAAGTTAGAAACAGAGCCTAGATTTCCTGAATCTAAAGACTTGTGCTCTTTTACCAAAAAGTCTCCTTTCAGATCCCATTAAAATCAAGATTGTAGGGCAGGTGCTTTAAAAACCGCAAGAGAGGAAGGTAATGCAAGTGATTCAGGAATCTTGAAAAATAGAAAATCGAGTACAGCCTAACTAGCATGGTTTGCATTAAGAATGTACTAGTGGAAACGTAACAATTGAGCTACTTTGAACAATGACAAAAAGACACAAAGAATAAATGCATTATTCATTTATATAATTTGAGGTGTAGATCTGAGTAAAAAAAAACTGAAGTTGACAAAAGCTTTTATAATTAATCTTTGAAATGGGAGCAAATTATTTTTTTAAATAAAAGCCCCAGCTGAAACAGAGACCTAATAGCTAAAGATATTTTTGCCAGAGTAAATGAAGCTATATGGCTGGAAATTTGCCAGAGAAGATGGTACTAGTACAATCAAAAGAGCTCAGTTCAAAAACAACTATTTTATGGGAGTTATGAAGCATCAGAGATCAGCTATGCAAACCAGCTGATTACGGAATAAGTCGGCTTGCCCCAGTAAATCTTTTTTTCCTTTTTTTAAAAAAGGTGTCATTGAGTTGGCTAACGTAAGTAAAAAGCACCTAAGTCCTGCAATTGGATCTACACACTCCAATTCTGGAACCCACAATAAGCTTCTCTTTCTTGAATGGGGTTCCCCATAGGTACATGAAAACATGCATGTAGATCCAGTTACATGATTTGGGATATTGGGATACAATAAGAACATTTAGGCTGAAAACAGATGTTGCCTTTACGCTGCCATAAAAATGTTTCTAGCAGCATAAAACTGAAGTGAACAGACACATTAGGACTTTGACGTGACTCAAATGCCTAAATTTTTTAATGACAATGACCAAAATCATAATTTATGCTGCATATCTGCAGCCAACGTCTATTTGTTTATGGCAGGAGAGTGCCACACTGGGCAGGAGCTCTTGGGGCCTCATCCTGACACACAGGACTCCCAGGACATGTCTGCAAGCACAGGGTAGAGGGGACTCCCATAACGGTTCTACACCATCCATGCTTGGAGACCACGCCCTGACCTGCCATACATTTTATGTTGCCACATCCCAGGTTGCGGTGCCATTTGCTAGCACGGAGGGGAAAACTCTTATGGAAACTCTGCCCTCCACACCTGCATGACATATACCCAGGGAATCCTCCTGCATGGGATTCATTCACTACATGTTTCTCCTCCCTGGCACATTCTGCAAAAGTGGAAGAGGGAACCCCTCTAGGAGTTGCCCCCTCTGCACTTACAGACACACACAGGGGGAATCCCTGCAAAGAGATTTCCCCCATGCCCATATTGTACTGCCGCATCCCAATACAGGGGTTGCATCTTTAAGTGCGAAGCATGGAATGCTACGAGAGTTACTCCCCGGTACTACCAGTCACATGCAACAAAAATTCCCTGAAGAGGAGTTTCCCCCATACTGTGATGGCCTGATGCCTCTACAAGTAGAAAGTCTCCCTCACTTGCAGACATGCATCCCAAGTTAGGGGAAGCACCTAGGGCTTTTTCCTGCAGGACCGGATCCCTGAGGCCACAGGAATGGCAGGGACCTGACTTTGTGGGCCAACAGACCCAATGTCATCTGTAGATGTTAATGAAGGAGATCGGCTGTGCCATGACACAACTGATCATGCTCCAAAGATTACATCCTTTTCCAGTACGAGAGACAAAGCAACTGCTTAAACCTCTTCATATTCCTAAATTACTTTTTCCCAGACTTGTTTCTATTCTACTCGACTAAAATGCCATTCATTTCTCAAAAATTCAGTTTGGAAAAAATAATATATATTTTTTTTATTTCTGTGACAGTTGTTCAATCCCATTTTTTTTTTTTAGCTACTCAATTAACGGTTTTCATTTTTATCAGATTAACTGAATTAAGAAAAAACAGACTGTGACTTTTATAACTGAGCAGCTATCACCCTCACAGCTCTTTAAATCTTTCTGCTCCATAAGGAAGTAAGTTCATTATTGTTTTGCAGGCTTTCAAACTATATGCAGGAGCAGGGATAAACTTCTGTGGCAACATTAGATTACAAGCATACAAAGGATGTCCATCAACATGGTTTAGAAGCCAAGATGATTGATAGAGTGATCTGGAAGAAGTCCCCCCGATCTCCCCCCAAATTTAATTCAGTAAAGAGAAGGGAGACTAGTAGGTGAGAAAGTGGCTTCTTCAAAGCTAGTAAAGACCACAGCCAGCAACTGGATACTAGACTAGATAAGCAAACATTGTGCCACATTTCATATCTACTGCACTGCTATATTCTTCACAAGAAGTTAAGGGACAACTCTCAAATTGCATAGTGCTTACCGTGAATAATGAGCCCTTCATCTCTACGCTGACAATACAGACGAAAGGCTTCTTCCAGTTCCATCTGAGATGAGATAGTGCATGGATCTCCTAGCAAAGGTAACAAAAGAATAAGTAAGCAAGTTTTACTATTAGGGTTAAGGATTTAAAGTACAGTAAAAGCTGTAATCTGGTATCCCCCAGGAATGGGGGATGCTGGATAACAAAATATGCCGGTTAACTGAGTGGCCTGGGCCGCCACTTCTCCCGCCACGTCTGGGGCGTCCCGCTGCCCCTCCCACTACATCGCTGCCCCTACTGCGGGCCCCACAGGACAGGGAGGCAGGCCCCGGTGGGCCCCACACAGCTTGTTATGCCCCCGGGCCACGGGGGCTCAGCAGCACAGGCTGCTTTGCCCCAGGCCACTGGGGCTCAGAGAAACCAGAAATACCACAGCCGGCACTTCCAGTTTCACTTTATCTTACAAGCTGGCATGCCGGCAAATTGAGCGTGCCAGCTTGTAAGATGTTGGTTACCAGAACTTTTACTGTAGTTAGAAAAGTGTAAACTAGGGACATGAATGGTTAAATAATTAATTGTTTAACCAATAAGTGCAGTGAAAATCAGTTAGCTTAGCAGTTCAACTGGTAAACTGAGTTATGCCAAGGCTTTTTAGCAGTAGTCCAGGCCTTCCCAGAACTAAACAACAAAAAAGAACAGAGCACCTCCTGTGGCACTGGGAGACGCGAATGCTGCAATTGGGCGCTAGGTGAGCAATAGGGCTGTGCGAAATTTCACCCGGTGTTTCGTTTCAAAGCTATTTTGACACATTTCGAGCTTGAAACAGCAAAATCAAAATGAAACAAAAGGCTTCGAAATGAAACAAGGGCACTTTAAATGTTTAGAAAGTTTTGAAATGTTTCAAGTTTCGAAGCCGGGCTTACTTGCAGCTAAACAGAAACTAAGGAGAGAGAGGACAGAAGAGCGGGGAAGGACCATTATGATATGGACATCTAGCTCCCTGTTCAATTCCCCAGCTCTCTAATCACTTCCCCCAGCTCTCTGATCATGTCCCCAGCTCTTCCTAGGGGGCGCCTGCTCCTGATCTGCATGCAGGGTGTCAGCAGGCTGCCGCTGAAACTGCAGCAGCAGCCTGCTGAACCTAGCGCACAGATATGGGGGCCTACACCCCCCGGAAGAGCTGGGGACATGATCAGAGAGCTGGGGAATTGAACCAGGGACTGGGAAAATGTTCAAGTCCCTGCACATCCCCCCCAGTTCCCAGTTGGATTTCCCAGCTCCCCAATCTTTTTCAAAGCTCTCTGATCACTTCCCCCAGCTCTTTCTGGGGGGTGTGGGCCCCCAGATGATGCATGATGACAACAGACTACTTCTGCCAGCTGGTGACTGAGGTGGCTCTGGACTATTTCCCCAGCCGGCAGCAGCAGCTCAATGAAACCCTGCACACAGATTCAGGGGTCCGTGCCCTCTGGGAGGGCTGCTGGGCTGTGCTGGATTCTTTCAGGGGGGCACAGGCCCCTAGATCTGCACACAGGGTGACAGCAGGCTGCCACTGCCAGCTGGGACTGGTGCTGGGGGCAGCCCAGGCCAAGCACTGGGAAGACTGGTGCTGCCACTGGCCCCAACTGGCGGCAGCAGCCTGCTGTCATCCTGTGCACAGATCCAGGGGCCCGTGCTCCCCAGAGGGGCTGCAGGGCTGTGCCAGATTCTTCCTGCGGGGCGTGGACCCCTGGGTCTACGAGCCGGATGACAGTAGGCTGCCACTGCCAGCAAGTGATACGAGTTTTGCTTTGAAGAGTTTGAGGTGCAGTTTCCCAGAAATCCCTGCACCTATCTCCTTGGAACTTATCATTCTTCATGCCCTCAGAAGGGGCTTCCATCCCTGCAATGTTCATCTGAATCAGGCAAGAAATGACAAAGTTATAGGCATTTTCATAATTCCCCATTATAGCCTATGGGCAAAACAGCGAAAGAGTTTTGAAGAAACAAAATGGAACAGTGCTTCGGAACAGCAAAACAAAACACTGTCCCTTTAACAGGGTGAAACAGAAGTTGAAATGAAACAGCGCTGTTTCACACAGCCCTAGTAAGCAAGGCACAGGACTCTCCCTAGAAAGGATGTGCCTGGCAGTGCCAGGGGATTGGTGCACTATATAAGGAAGGTTTGGCATGGAGCCAGGGGATTGGACAATTTGGGATGAAAGAATAACAGAAGTAGTGGACAAACAAAGAGAGACCGTGTCCGTTGTGTTGCCACCCTGCTGAGATGGGAGCAACATTGGAATTCTCGTTCGAACAACAAGGAATCCAGAAACTAACATCCCACACACCCAGCAAAGGACCAGAGGCCTGGTACCCCCAAAGGCTGCTGCTGTAACATCTAAAGAGCCACTTGCCAGGTTGTATTATGGGGAGAAAACCTGTAATATTGTCTAGGGGTTACTATTAAACTTCATTTGATACCATCTCAGACAATTTGTCGTGTCAATCCTGTGAAGGCTCTGGCAAAAAGAATCCTAGTAGTAATGACCAGTTATGCTTTAGGTTGGGGTGGGCACAGTCTGGCAGTAAAGGGGGAAACGAAGGCATACAGTGCCCCAGCAGGAATTAGGAGGAAGCAGGGCAGGCAGGGGGAAAGAGAGGGAGGAGCGAGAGGGGGGGGACTAATACCCATAGCCCAAGAGGAGAACATGGAACAGCTTAATGACTCATCAATTAAGCACTTAGCTGCTGGTTCACAGGTGCTCCCTCCCTCCCACTGGAGGTTTTACCTGGGCTCTGTCTGGCTGGGCCTGCCTTCTCACCCCCTTCCCCCAGTCAAAGGGATCTGGGAGCAGCTCCCAGCAGCAGCTGTTTCTGAGCTGCTGTGTTATCAGTTAATTGTTTAACTGATATAATTAGAGGAGGTTAAACTAATATTTTTAAATGATATGTACATGCCTAATGTAACCTGCAAAGACCACCTTAATTCAAGCAATGTTATGTTATCTTGATAGTGTATTAAGGGAAAACAAAATATCTGACATTGTTCCTTTTGTTTAAATGTTCCACCCTAGAGATTTCTGCTGCAGCAGGTAATATTTTTATTAGGAGAAAAAGTTAGAGCCAAGAAATGTACTTTTTATTGATAAATGAATTATCTTATTTACTTTAACAACATTTATTGGTCATGAAACAAGTATTTAATAATAAATCATAATACTATATAATGGAAACAACAATGGATTAAAATTGAGACTGGTTTTTTCATCTTAGACACTGAGCACGAGTGTTGCCAACTGCCGGCAAATATACTGCCTGTCATCCTCCTGCTCTGCTCAGCCTTGGTGAGACCACAGCTAGAGTACTGCATCCAGTTCTGGGCACCTCACTTCAGGAAGCATGTGAAGAAGCTTGAGACAGTAAAAACAAGGGTCACATTCATGATTACAGGCCTAGAGACCAGGTCATATGAGGAGAGGCTGAGACACTCAGGACTGTTCAAGCCTGGAGAAGAGAACACTCAGGAGGAGACTTGGTGGAAGCCTATAAGTATATCAGGAGCATACATCAGGACTTGGGGGAACGTCTATTTGCCACGGCCTCCCAGGGGAGGGCAAGAAATAATGGGCACAAACTGATTGAAGATCACATCAGACTAGACATAAGGAAAAACGTCTTTCCAAGTCAAGTGCCGAGGGTTTAGAACAGGCTCCCCCAGAAGTGGTGCAGTCACCCACCCTGGCGATCTTCAAAAAACGTCTCGACGCCCATCTTGCTGGGGTCATCTGATCCCAGCAGTCTTTCTTGCCCAAGTGCAGGGGGGCTGGGCCTGATGATTTGTAAGATCCCTTCCAGCCCTTAACAGCTATGAAACTATGGAAAAATAAAAAAGAAATTTTTGGACTGGCAACCCTGCTAAGCATGCACAGAAAGGCAATCCTTGCTCAAAGGGCTTAACAATCTAAGTCCATGGGGAAAAGGAGTCCAGGAGAGCTGTTATATCTAAAAAGAGACCATACTAAGGGCACAAGATAAGATCATCCCAAAGCAAAGAAAGGATGGGAAGTGTAGCATGAGACTGGCCTGGCAATTAGCTGATACTCAAAAAAGGATTCTTACAAGAAGTGAAAAAACTCAGCCACATTACTAATGTGAAGTAAAAAAAGAGTATACCATGTTGGCATACAGAGAGAAAAATCAAGAAGGCAAAGGCATGAACTGAGATACAACTAGCAAGGCAAGTAAAAGGTAATTAGAAAAAAGCATTCTACAAATGCATTAGAAATAAGAGGAAGACAAAGGAAAGCATTATTCCCTTCCTGAATGGGGAGACCAATCTAATAATGGAAGATACAAAGAAGGCTGAAATATTTAATCACTTTTTAATTTCAGTCTTCATGAATAACATCAACTATCAAATGACAAGAACAGCTGGCAGCAAACATAGGGGAGAAGATACATAGGGAAAGAAAAGGTTACAGATTACTTAGAGTAGTGGAAGGGTTTTTTTGTTGCTGGGTTGCTTTTGGGGGGTGAGGAGCAGGGGTGGCTAAGTGTTAAAGTATTTTTAAGTTTGCAGGGCCAGATGAGACTCATCCTAGGATAGTCTAGGAATTGACTATTACTGAGGTAACTGCAAAGTCCTGGGAAATCTGAGAACTCATGGATGTTGGCTGAGGTTAGACCAACACTTGACCTGAATGGTTCAGACAGGGACAATCCTGCTTCAAGCAGGGGGTTTATAACTATATGACCTTCTGAGAGGGTCCCTTCCAGCCTCATTTTTCCAGGATTCTATGACAGACAGCTGAGGCTTAGAGATAGTAATGCAGGCAAATTATACACAGCAAAGAATCTGCACAATTGATAATTACACATATTGTAGGATTTTTTCATTTAGTATTTTTCCAAATTTATATTAGAAATAGGGAACAGCAAGAAAGCAAGAGAAAAGAACAGCCAGACCCACCTTACTATGATCAGCAGGCTACGTTATGTAAGCATCAAAAGAGGTGAGGAGGAAAGAAGTCCGAAAATGACTTAATAAAGATACTGTTCAGCTTTTATGAGAATATTTTTCCCCGGAAATAAAGGTGCTTTAGGTAGAGGCAGAGTTTGGATATTAAGACCTAAGAAAGCTAACAAAACAGCAATCGATGCTATGGTATCTCAGTATATCAAATAAATAGGAAAAGATTTGGCTAATTTATGAATGGCTTTAAATAATTAACTCAACAAGCCTGTACAACAGCTTAAGGAGCATCTTCCACCCTTTCAACCAAACTAACAGGAAAGAATAGAATAGTATCTAAAATAAAAAAAAGGGGAAAATGGGATCAACATGCTCTACAAAAATATGGAAAAAGTCTAGCCCGGGCTTCGTCTGTGTAAAGACACACAAAACAAAGAAATAAAAAGGAAACAAAAGTACATATAAATTCTTTAATTATATAATCAGTAGCCAAAAAAGATTTTAGGGCAGGAATGTCTACACATTTAAGATAACTATCCCCCCAACCCCCAAAAAACAAAACAAACAGCTATTCAGAGAGGAAAGATATCCGAGAATCAAGTAAAATCAGCAGCAAACACAGATGAAAAGTGCTGCTTTGAAACCTCACAAAAATCTGACTGAACAGCTAATGATGATAAAATATTCACTGATCCTATGAGACTTTTTCCAGCTCTTCAGAAAGGACATTTTAATATACTACTCCCTGGTAATATATTCTCAGAACCAGATAATAAGACAAACCCTAATGTGGGACTTCAGAGACCTCTTTCCCCTCTCCGATTTCTAGCAGATCACTCAAGTCATCTCCCTGACAATATAAGATTATTCTCTACAACATTATTAGGCATTTTGTCCCGACTAATTTTAAGAGTCTTGAGGATCAACTCATTTGGTGCACTTTTATGCAGAACCTACTAGACACATTTGAAACGCCCCACAGAAATAAAACCATGATACAAAGCAGTCCCAAAAGCCCCATTAAAAGAAAACTTGTGAAGAGCCATACATTTTAACAGGAAAAATAATTTAAAGGCAAAAGACAAATATCCCAATTTCATTAAAAAAAAAAAAAAAAATTGTACAAAACCTTTTTTCTGTAATCAAAAAGACTGATGCATTGGGGTTCTTCCCATATTTGATGCCACTGTTTTATTTTATTTTATTTTTTTAAAACTTTCATGTTGTAGAAAACTCAAAGAAGCTTTATATGAAAACAAAATAATGAATGCAAGTCATAATTTGCATTTCCCCAGTGACATTATTCTTCAATAACATTTATAATTCTAAAACGTAAATGATAACCTGATATTACACTGTTTTGGATTAAAAACCCCCAAATTTAAGAAACCCTATTCTGAAGATGTCAGGAGGCAGAAATAATCCAACGCTAGCTCTTTGCATTGATGCTCTTCTAATTAATAGAATGGATTTCAATACGACCTTTAAAGTGACAGTCTGTCACCAAAGATCAAGAAATGCAAGTTATCTGGATAAAGTTTTAAACAACGCCCACTGACCTAATTTGCTAGGTGTCGGGGGGGGGGGGGTGCAAAAATGTTTTTTTGTCAGGCTGAAATCCATACTAGAACACACAGAAATGTTTCAAGATGTAAATTCTATAATAAGGCCTTTCCAGGAGGATCATGAAAATACATGCAAGTAGATTGAAATGGAATATATAACACCAAAATGGGGTAGTATTTAGAATATAAAGAAGTGCCATATTTGGTCAGACTAGTGGTCTACACAGCTGAGTATCCCATCTCCAACAGAGGCAGGAGTGGATACTGTAGACGGAGAACACTGAACCAGATCTCTAAAGCAGTGGTTTCTCAACCTTTTTTGAACTCGAGGCACCTCTCCATAACTTTTGTGAATTGAGCAGCACCCCGTTTCAAAAACTAATTTATTTATTACAGATTTTGCCTTATTGCAGACCAGGGCAGAAGCCAGTCAAGGAGAAGTCTGAGCCTGCACTTATCTCCTCACACTTTGCAGCACCCTTCAAAAGATCTTGCTGTACTCCAGGGTGCCAGGCTAATGATACACTGCATACAAAACAACTTTATCTTGTTAGTTTTAAACGTGTCTCCTACTAATTTCAGTGAGAGTCCCCTAGTTCTAGTACTCTGGGATGTGGTTAACAACAGTTCCCTGGTCACTTTTTTCACACCCTTCATGATTTTATAGACCTTTATCATATCCCCATTCAACTTTCTCCTTTCCAAACTAAAAGTCCTAGCCTTAAAACTATCAGAGTGGCTCTACAGTAATGAAAAATACTGATACCATCTATGGCTGACTCCATCTAATTAACATAAATGCCATAGAAATACATTCATCTAAAGCACAAAAAGGTTCAAGAGTGAATTATAAAGCAGGTAAGCCACTAATGATGCTTGCCACGGAAAAAGCAAAGGAGATATTTGATGGTAATCAATTTATTAACAGTTTCATAGTAGGCAGGGTTGGAAGGGACCCAAGCAGTTCATCAAGTCCAACCCCCTGCCATGGGCAAGAAAGAGTACTGGAGTCAAGTGACCCCAGCTAGGTGATTATCTAGCCTCCTTTTGAAGACCCCTAGGGTAGGAGCGAGCACCACTTCCCTTGGAAGTTAGTTCCAGATCCTAGAAGTTTAGGAACTTTTGTCATAAATTTTACCAAACAAAAACAGCTCACTTCTCCCCCTGCCCATCCTCATCCCCACATGCACACAGAAAATTTAAAAATGTATTTCAACCTCAGGAGGTAGGTTTTGATAGAGCAGGGATGTCAAACTCATCTGACCTGGGGCTTGCCCTGTGGGCTGAAAAGAACTCACGGATGGGGACTTATCTACATCGTGGCAGAAGTCTGCAGAGCAGCGGCACCTTTAATCTCACTCTTTTTGCTGCGCGTCCCCCGTTGCTGCTGCAGAGTGGCCGAGAGGCAAAAACTGTGGCACTACTTGCCTCTTGACCATTCAACAATGGGAGAGGGAAAGCACACAGCAAAAAGAGCAAGATTCGAGGTGCTGCTGTGCCATGAATTGTCACTGCAATTTAGGTAGGTTCCTACCCATGGACCCTCCCATGCATGGTAGTTTCTGTACCTATAGCACTCACGTTTGGCCTGTCAGACTGTGCTACACGCAGCACCTGCTCTGGCTGGATCAGGACACAAGCTGCACCTGGTGACCACTGTAGCTCGTCTGGGATGGACACTGCATGCAGTGCAGGTTCCAGACTGGCTGGAGTGGGCATCAGATCTAATATACATGGGGCCCATGGACACCCCTCCCCCAACTATAACAGGGCTCATGCCCTGTTACTGAGAGATGGAGGGAACTCAAGGCCCACTAGCCAACATAGCTCCTTGAAAAACTTAATGGCAAAAAGGGACTTTAAATAAAATTGCTGCCCACCCCAGCTGTAGGAAGTGATTGGTAGGCCTGGGGCAGAAGTAGAGTCAGGTGACCCAGGGAGAGATGCAAAAAACCCAAGGCTTAGCCCAGAAGGGACAGCCTGGCTGTAGGAGTTGCAGGAGGCAGAGCTCCATGGATGAGCTAGTCCAGACTGCCTGGGAGAAAGACTTTGTCCCACAGAAGAGTAGAAGGGAAACTGTACAACGTGAGCAACACAAGCTAAGTGCCTCAAACTTTTCACATTGGTGCAACCGCAGGGTAAAATTAATCCCAACAGAGGAGCTTCTGTTTTGTAAGCAGACACTCATGCTTTGATTTGTTTGGACCAAAGAAATGCGGTGGCTGTGAAGGGTGGTGGGACCCAGCCAGATTAAAAGTGAGCTGAGGCCAGGAAGGGCCTGGGTTCAGACAAGGACCTACCCCAAAACCTGCATCTGCTTCCTGGGGGCAGCCTCCCTATGAAACTGTAACACGGGTGGGCAACTATTCAGGCCTGAGAGCCACACAGGGAGTTCTGATGAGTTGCCATGGACTGGATCAGCATCCCACCCTCCCACAACAACACAAGTCCCTACAGGGTTTTGGGCAGGCAGGAAGCAGTGTTCAGGACCAAAATGTAAATACTTACCCCCATATGCAAAAATAGGAAAATTCATACAGTTTGTGTGGATTGATGCGATTGAGGCACCAAAACAGGAGGCTGGATGAATCTAAGTCAATGAGACTTACAAGATGAGCAAGAAGTTCACTATGAGTTTTGCAATATAATTGAAATACAAATTTAACTCGAGTTTAAAAGAGGAACATGTTAATTATGCCACATGAAACCGATTAAAATAAAAGTGGATTTTCTCTAAGTACCTCAGAAGGAGAAACAAATGTGTGAAACAGAAACAGTCATTGTTAACATTTTATATACCTTTTTAAGGTCGAAACAACCAGGAACACATGTGTTGCATCCCACTGCGATTAAAAGAATCCTTTCCTTTTATTAGCAACTAAACAGTCTAAATAGTTGGGAACGTTCAGCATAGTACACTGATCTCTAAACACCTCTCCTGCACAACCGGTTTTTATTATATGCATTAGTGAAAGTGTAGCCTGAGGAAACTGCAGTATCCATATAACCAACCTTGAATTTCTTAGTATTGGGAATCTATATTACACTACTTCTTAAACTTTACATTTACAAATGTAAAACTACTTGATTTTAGGACACCTCTTTCTATAGTAGAAGGATTTAAAAATCTCTCAGCTATAGTTCCATACTAAACTCTTCCTGCAATGTGAGAAGTAGAATCATTTGTTTCTACAAAAATTATTTTCTGTTAAATAAAACTTGTAGTATTTATTATCCAAGGACATTGGAAAGTGTTAACTAGGTATACTTTTCCTCAGTTTTCATGTGACTTTAGTGTATGCTTAGAGAAAAATAAACAAGGCCACAATGATTCATGGTGGCTATTCAAAACACGCTGGACAGTACAGGTATCAGGCAGCTTAGGAAGCTCTGAGCTGCAGTATAAGCAGATGACAAAGCTACGAAACAAAAAAGAAGATTAGGAAATGGTGCAGCAAGAGGAATCTTACCACCCTTACACACAGTAAGCAGGAGGCCACCTGTACATTAAAGCTGAGAAGACCTGACCCACCACACAGCAGTGTAGGGAAAATAGTCAAGACCCTACCACAGCAACATTCTGGAGCCTTTGGAAAGGAATGAAAAAAAAAAAGTTCACATTTGCAGGAACTTCTGGAGGAGTTGAGCAGAGAAATGTCAGACAACTACAGACCAGAGGTGAATATGAAAGATTAAGTTCCCAGGAAGGCTCTTGGAGTGGTCCCTGCAGACAGAGATGACAGAAAGGCTATGCTTCCCACCAAGGCTCTTCTGTTCGACTTCACCATTTTGCAGATTTCCCAGAAGTCATACATCTATCAAGAAACTGGTGTAACAGGTCATCTAGGACAAGTCTTAATGACCTTTCCTACTTGATATCCCTAGTTCTTTACTAACACTAGAGCAGCGGTTCCCCATACCACCAGTGGTAATGCAGACAACCTGCAAGTGGTACACAGAAGGCCAGGGGGAGAAGGGCCTGGCAGTAGGAGTCAATCTCCTGTTCACAGTCCCTGATGGCA
>NW_017729014.1:8909769-8917006 GCF_001723915.1 Gavialis gangeticus
TACTTGATATCCCTAGTTCTTTACTAACACTAGAGCAGCGGTTCCCCATACCACCAGTGGTAATGCAGACAACCTGCAAGTGGTACACAGAAGGCCAGGGGGAGGGGCTGCAGAGAGCCTAGCCACAGCCTGCTGCATACAGCCAGGAACAGCATCACGTGTGAAGCAGCACCCAGCAGGTAAGTGTTGTGGTTGGCTGCATGCATGTGCATGTCCGTCTCGCACTCCCAAGCTACAGCCCCCCCTCCCCCCAACCCTGCTGCTGCCCCTCACTCCTGACCCACACAGTACCCCACATTTTGCCAGGACATGTGGGGATCCCCCCACCCCAGGCTCCAAACTCTACACACATATCCACAGCCGCACCTCCCGCCCCATAAAGTACCTGCATAATTATGAATTTTTCTGTGCACTACTTTGAGTTTAGCTGTGTGATTAAAATCACAATTCATTGAGACTAATTTTTTTTTCAATCGCACAACTAATCGCAATCACATTTTTAAATTTTAACTGCTTTATATGGCTACCGTAACTAATAAATCAATGTATTATGATTACTATAGGTTTTGATGTTGTTTTAATACACAGTCTGTTACCTATGCGTATCTAAAATTTGCTGATGGTACTTAAGACTATTGTTTTAAATTGGTGGTATGCAATCTGTCAGTTTGGGAACCACTGTGCTAGAGAGAAGCTACTACAGATCCCCACCGCTCCCAGGTTAATTCTGGATATCCCCTTCTTGGGAACTTTCCTTTTAAAAGAGCAGTTGAACTGAGAAAAACAAATACTGTTCACAAAAAATGTACCTTGTTTACTTCCCATTCAAACATCATGAGTCACATCATCACAAGCAAATATGTTTTTAAAAGTGAGTCTTTAAAAGTTACTATGCTAAGTAGAGGTGCACCAATAAAGATTTTCTTGGCCGATACCAATAGCTGATTATTAACCAGCTATATCAGCCAATACCAATCCAATGATACCAATCCAATAACCAACTGATTTACAGGAATGCAGCCAGGCAGCATGGAGAGCAGCTCCCTCCTGGTAAGTCTGTGGAAGGGAAGAGGCATGGGGGAAGGAAGAAAGGTGGGGGTAGATTAAAGTCCCCACAGTGAGGGAGGGAGTGGGGCAGTGGCTGGGGGCACTGTCCAGCCAAGGCAGTGAATGGGACCTAGGGCCAGGGCATGAAGCTGGACAGAGCAGCGAGTGGCTCGTTCAGGAGATAAGCATCCTGGCACTTAAAAATGGCGGTGAGGGCGACTGAACTAAAGCTTGTTGAACAAGCTTTAGTTCAAGCACCACTGCCACCATTTTAAAAGTGTAGGGACACTTAACTGGACCAGAGCCAAGCAGGCTGCCCACTGTGGGCTTGGGGCTCTCCATTCTGCTGTCTTTGCCCCAGGAGCCCCATGCCAGCCATGCATCCCCTGCCTGCCCAGCAGCGGGAGGCACAACTCGCCACCCCCACTGCTGCCAGGTGGGCATAGGGTGTGCACCAGGCATGGGGCTCCCAGGACAAAAGGCAGCAAGGTGAACCCTAAGCCTACAATGAGCAGCCCTCACTGATCCCATGCACATATCTGGAGGGGGCACATGCCCCCCCTTCCCCCAAGGGCTGTGGCCAGAAGGCATAATTAATTTATATTCATCAGTGAACATTATTGGCTACACCAGCCAAAAAAAAGCCAATTGCCAATAATGTTAAATTTTCCATTCATTGGTGCCAATCCGATATATCGGTACATCTCTAAAGCTAGACCAATTATACAATGAATGCTGTAGCCTGACCAGTGACTTTGTCATGCGACTGCCAAGTAGAATAACCCATAGAATGAGGCAAGGATGCATCACTGCAACCACTTTGTCAGATGCACCACACAAAATAATACAAGCTCATAACAGAAGTAAGAATATCAAGTTTTTTCCATAGTATAGCTGTCTTATTACCTTGAAACTAAATAGATACTCATTCTGAAGCAGAATCACAACTGTGGGTAAAATTTTCAGAATAACCTGTGTGACTCAGAAGCCTTGATAACAAGTCAAATAGGGCCTAGAATCTATCATTTTTTCTTGTATACATAGGAGAATTTATAGAATTTTGAACAGCATGGGAACAGATTGACCTTCATGATTCTACCATTAAAACACACACTTTTTTAAAAAAGGGGGGAAAACTGTGTTTACTGGCTATTGAATGTCAAAGCCTTCAAAGTCAGTAATGTCTTTTAGTTGTGGCTCTTAAAGTACTTTCTTAACGGACCGTAAACACTTACGGTCCATTAAGTGTGGGCAGTATCGGGAGGAGCCCAGTGTGGGTGCAGGAAATTGTGAATTGTTACTGGTTAATCCTAATTAACTGCCTTGAAAAAAAATGAGCAAAATCATCTATTCTAGGGACTTCAAAATCTAGATATACAGTTAAAATACATTGGTGGTGGATCAGCTTTGTTAGCCAGAGGGGGGACCATCGCATGTTTACAATACTCAGTCAACTTCCCTATGGAGAAAGTTTACTGGAGCATCTTCTCCTCCCCTCCAGATAAAGGAAGCCTGTGACAAAAGACAGATTTTCCAGATGCCTGAAGACATTTTTAAGCAAATATTTTCCAACATCACAGGACTAGTTACTAGAGGTCCACTGATATATGTTGGATCGGCACTGATAACAGGAAAATTAACATTATGAGAAATAGGCATTTTTTTGGCAAATAAGGTCACTGAGAAATGCCACGTGCATGCACACAGCTGAAGCATGCACGTGGCAGGAATGCAGCCAGGCAGCTTGGAGAGCAGCATCCAGCTGATACAACTGTGGGGGAATCAAGGCCCCCTCTGTGAGGGAGGGAGTGGAGCAAGGCAGGTGCTGGCAGCACCAGGTTCTTCCCAGCAGGGTGGGGCTGGGTGGGTGGCGGTGACAGCAGCACTAGGAAGGGTGGCTATAAATTAGCACCCCAAATCCCCCCCAGCACCACCACTGCTCAGGGCACTCCACCCTGCGTTGGCTGTATATCCCCTGCCTGCCCCACAGCAGAAGGCTCCTGAGGGAAAGGCAGCAGAGTGGAATGGGGTACCCTGAGCAGGAGTGGCACTGAGTGAAGGTCTTGTGGGGGGCTACAGCTACCCCAGAATTCCCCACAGACCCCTGTAGCCACCCCTCCCAGTGGCGCTGCCACCCATCCCATGCATCTTGGCCCACCCTGAGCACAGCCTTGGCCCACATACAGATCCAGGGGATACATGCTCCCCATTCCTCCACTGGGGGCTAAGAGGCTGGCACTGCCCCTGGCCCTGAGCCTGCAGCAGGCAGCCCAGCCTTGCCCCACATACAGATCCAGGGGATACATGCTCCCCATGCCTCCACTGGGGGTGCATGCAGCAGCAGGGAGCCACCCACACCCCACACTCCCTGGACAAGGCACCCACAGCTCCATCCCACTCCTGACATCGCGATGACTGCCCTGGCTGGGCAGCACCTGAGCCTGCCCCACTCCCTCCCTCACTGTAGGGGCCTTGATCTGCCCCTCCACCCTTCTCCACACCACAGACTTACCAGCAGAAGGCTGGTCTCCAAGCTGCCAGGCTGCATTCCTGTAAATTGGCTTTCAGACCCGTATCGGCCAATATGGCTAGCTAATAAGTCAGCTCTCAGTATCAGCCAATAAAATCTTTAAGTCGGTGCACCCCTACTGGTTACTATTTCAGTTTCTGTACGAAGTTAAACATGCTAGTTTACCCTTTGTCAAGCTCAAGAGCAACATATGCTCTCTTTTCTTCAGAAGTATTTAGACCTGCCCAAAGATCTGTTTCCTTTCACTCTCTGCTCTAAGGCCTGACACTGTTAGGGGTCTGTACAGATGCAAAAATACACCTATTTTTTAAGTGCAGTACTACAGCTTGAATAACCTCTCTTAGTTTTTATAATTCTGGAAAACTGACTTTAATTTTTCTAAGCACAAAACCAAAATTAAACCCTTTTCTGCTACAAGGCTTTGTCAGCTTTCTATTAATAAGTACAGCAGGGGTTGGAAACCTTTATGAGCAGTTGACTAAATTAGTTCAGTTCACTCTGAAGGCAGGCCACTGCATACAACCTACCCACTGCACCTCCGACCTGGACACTGCTTCCTTTACTGTCAATATGCTGCTGACCTAGATACTGCTTGCCCCACCACTTACTTGCCACTGATGTCCTGGGCTGTGGACCAAATCCCGCCCACAAGCTGTACAGGTTGCCAACCCCTGCCTTAGTGTTAAGAAACGTTTCTTAGACCCACCATTTTAGACTCCTATATTTGTAGCTTCATCTACTACTCCCATCATTGAAAAAGAAATAAGAAAATAGAGAAGCCAGTTAAGCAAAGGAATCATTTTGCCATTTTTCTTCACACCAAATCTCTTCCTGATCGATCTAGTTTAACAGAATTTCAGATAATTACGCTTTGAAAAAGTTCATTATTTAAAAGGATTAAAATGAATTCAAGTACAGTGCAACCTTGATGATTTGAGACTCATTTATCTAAAGCTCCCTCTTATGTGAAACAGGGTTATGTCCCCTGATATCTATGAATTAAAATGAAAAAAATTACTTGATTATCTGAAACCTAAGGTATCCAAATTTTATCAATGCCTCCCATCTTGTTTACATTAGTTATACCATACATTATATGAAAAAATAAAGATAAACAAAATAACTTAAATGTCTTTAATACCTTCATCATCAATCCACTTGAGGGTAATTGGCTGTTCCTGCTGTAAACTACACATCTCCCTCACTTCATCACAGAGTTCACTGTAGTTCATTGATGCATCCAAATTTGTTATTAGGATGTCCCTGGAAAAAGATGAAGTAGCATATTAAAATTACAAAATGTGGCATCTCATTAAGTCATAGGGTACCACTTCTTCCAATACCTGCATTTATGG
Organism: Gavialis gangeticus; assembly: GCF_001723915.1. Classification (NCBI taxonomy): domain Eukaryota; kingdom Metazoa; phylum Chordata; order Crocodylia; family Gavialidae; genus Gavialis; species Gavialis gangeticus. Next base: position 8,914,702 of record NW_017729014.1, read on the forward strand.
ACCTTAACTTGCAAAAACCACCTTCAAACAAGCAGCATTTATTCATAAAAAGCAATCCTATTTGCTTTTACGGCACGCTTCCATTTGCCTTTATGAATAAAAATGAAGTCAATTGCTTACTTAAAGCAATGGGCTTACTTGAGCAAGTGTCAGTTCCAGGGAAGAAAAAAAAAGAGTTAGATACTTAATTAGGTATCTCTTTTCATCTCACAGTATTTTAACAATATTTTATTTTACATCAATGATCTTACATTTTCAATATTTTTTACTGAATGCATTCAGTTCATTAAAAAACAACAACTGTCAGCATTCAAAGAGACATGATATTTTACAACTACTAAAAGTAGTCATTAGGGCTGTGTGAAGCTTTGGGTGGTGATCTGATCTGGTGGAGATCTGCCTCGATTCAGTGGCTGAATTTCTGAATCCGAATCGAAATCAGGGGACCAATTAAAAGGTCTAAATCAATTCAAAGCTCTCCAAATCTTCAGAAAAGATTCAGAGAGCTTTGATGATTCGGGCAGTCACCAGTGGCTGCAGCAGGGAGTTGCAGCCTGGCTCAGAGCTGGTCAGCTGCCCCACCCACCGCAGCTCCAGCCCTTTAAAGAAAAAAACCCAAGAAAAGCCCCGAGACTTACTGCTCCTGCAGTGGCGCCGGGAGGGCACGTGCAGAAACCCCCACGTGGTGCAGGGCAGTGGAGATCACCCACCACCAGCAGGAACGAGTCCAGGGTTTTCGCAGTTTTTTTTTCTTAAAGAGTTGGAGCCATGGTGGGCGGGGCAGCAGGGATCATACCCCCACACTCGGCATCACCCACTCAGTCAGGGCTTTTTCAAAATTATTTATTTAAGTGCCGGGAGCTGGGGCAGGCGGGGCAGCCATTGCCAGGCTGGTGGAGATGGGCCTGGCTGATTCATTTGATTACTGATTTTGATCAACAAAGCCAAGACAAAAACAAAAAGGTCTGTATAAAGCAACGGTTTATCTATTCTTGGTGCTAAACACAGTATAATGAGCGTTTCAGTGTCTGCGTTGGATTTGGCAGCCGCCTAATCTCCGAATAGATTCAGCTGAATCTGATTCAGGACAGCTATTCAAAAAAACCCCACCCACATTAAATCACTGTCCCCCGAATCATCCGAATCCAAAGTGAATACGAGCTGCTTCGCGCAGGCCTAGTAACTATAGGGAATTCTTCTTTAGGGAGAGGGAATAAAGACTGAAGCATATCAGAATTTATTCAGGAGTTTTTTCCAACATCTCACAACCCCCACACAATTAAAGAAATTATATGGATAATTTATTAGGGATTATTTCTCAGAAATTTCAATTATATATACGACCTTATTCTGATTCTGCATTTTCTGTACAATAATTTAAATTTTTAAACATAAAAATCAGTGGAAGTCATCATTTCTTCTACAATTAAAACAACATCACATCTCACAAGGCTCTTATTTGTCAAAATACTACAAACTGTTCTGTGCAGCCATTTGAGGATTTGAAATAAATTGTGAGAGTTTTATAAAAATGTTAAAAATTACTTCGAGGGAAAAAAATTACATGAAAATAAGCACAGCAAAGGGGGGAAAAAAGATGAGAGAAGGACTTTGAGAAGAGTGTTTCCCAGACCCTCTAGTGGATAATTATAAAACTGCATTTCTCAATTACATCCCGACTACAGAAGTAATTATTCACATACTATACTGAAGTCAACAAGAAAAGTAAGAACAAAAAGAAACTCAAGATAGTTCAATTAAATTAGGTTTTCTATTTTCACTGTACATAAATTACTTTAGGAAAACATAAGCTGTCTAACCTATTTCATACATTTATTATTTCCACTTGGAAATCAAAATATTACAACAAGCACAAGTTTTTCATCATAACTGTTTAGTCAAAGGGTTAAAATTCTGGAGACCATATCAAGAAAAGTACACATGTACCAATACACATTGTTGTAGAATTTATTTTTTTATATTTCTGCACAAAGAAAATTTTAAACAGATATTAAAATAAAAGATCTGAGATTTTAATCTGCATACAGAACTGATGCACTGTCTTAAAAATGTGGGCTATATAATCTTTCAACATGGAAATTCTTTTGCTTTTGTATCATATATACAGCTCCTTCTAGACAGAAGCACAATACTAGTGGTTAATTTTGCACAAATATTTTCCTTGCTGCCTTTCACAATAAATCATTCAGAAGAACACTAACTGTTTATAACAAGCAGTGACCTGTAAAAAGAGGAAAATAGATATTGTTAAAAACCTTGGCTTGCTCTGAGTGAGGTCATGTGA
>NW_017729014.1:8922006-8929923 GCF_001723915.1 Gavialis gangeticus
CTCTCTTCATAATTTGAGAACATCTTAAATAACATAAACAGAGACATTAATTTCCATCTTGTGCAACTGAAAGATCAAGCAGGTTTAAATCCCCAACTGTAAAGCTATGCTTTATTCGTAAAGTTATCATAAACGAAGCCAAGATTTTGCACACAACAAGATATACAATGGTTGGAGAAAGGGGGATAGAACAACATGCATAGTTTTCTAAATATTTTAGATTATTTTATTTTTTAGTTACAGCCATGTACAAATTACCATACTAGATCAGATCCATAGCCATTCTAGTCTAGTACACTGCCTGTGACAACAGCTAATGCTAGATTACTTCAGAAAAGGTAGGTATTAAAAGCCTTATAGCAGACAGATCTGGGATAATCTGGCTCCCCATTAGCTCACATACTGAACTCAAAAAGAGATTGGCTCAAGTCATAAAAACTTTTAGAAGTGTTTATTAAAAATTAAAGAATTCTAGATATTCTAATCATCCACATAAATATCCAAACCCTTTCAGAGTCTTGCTAAAGTTTTGGTCTGAATGACCTCTACACGGGATATATTCCCTCACCTAATGATAGTAAGTATAGTAAGTAGATAAAGTTGTGTTCAAATAAACAAGAATAATGCCTATTTTCAAAACTGTCTCAAGAAAAATACTATGGCTCTTAATAGAATAAGCTTTAAAAGACTTGTTATTCTTGCTATCTGCACAAGATCAAATCATTTCAATTCACTGTAAAAGGAAAGTATTACAGCAGGGGTGCACAACATGTGGCTCGCCAGGGTAATAGCAAAGGCCTGCCAATTCCATTAGTCTGCTACAGTGCACATGTACCTAGACATTTCTCCATCAGAAAATGCAACTTGTAAGTGGTCATCAACAGTTTGAGTTGTGCACCTTTAGATTATTTTTCTGAAGTTCAGTTTAAGTTTTATGGGCCTAAATTGAAGGTTTTCCCTACACTGTTCAAACTCAATGCTTTCTTTTTCTAATCCCCCAAATGTTTGTTTTCCCCATTTTCTATATACACAAGTGCACAAGTCAGTTAGCTGTTAGGGGGTACAGACAGGTAGACTTGTTGAAGTCTAACTATATCTTCAAACTGTACATTGAAGTACCAGGGGTATAATTTAGAAATATTGTTCTCAAGGCAAATGGGTTTTGAGATTGCTAGTTTCCACAGTCAGGAGAGGGTCAGAAAGCAATCAATTCATTTGTGAAAGGAGTCATACTATTCAGAACTACATTAGATTCTTAGGCTTCCTAAGAAAGATACTACAAGCATATTATTTCATGTCTTCTCTCCAAAATATTTTCTTAAATTCTGCAAACAAGCAAATAAGAAGAATCAACTACTACAAACTGCTAGTGAAGAAGAGAAACTACTAGAAAAATGCAAGGACAACAAAGGAAATATTTAAAGTAAAATTAAAGTTTTAAACCGTTACTGCAAGCACTGAGAGCACAGTTTTGGTAGAATACAGTTGCAGAATCAACAACATAATAAAACTCAATGGCAAGACTGATGTCCTTAACAAAAATCCACATTTATTTTCCACGTTATACCTCAGAATAATTAAGAATCCTGATATTTTTCTACTAGAAGATGACATTGGATGTACTGTACACATATAGCTGATTTTTTTTCCAGATTTCCCATCAAAATTAATATTCTAAAGAAGATACAAATTAAGGATCCAGAATAAAATTTAATCTAATCTGTTATCTTTACTTAATACTAATATATTGAACAATCAAAGTTGAAGGAAATTTTGGATCCAGAATTTCTCCCACAGATGTACCTTCAGTGGTTACTAATACCTCTTGTTTAAATATGACTACAAACTGCTAACTTAACTAATGTAAACAGGCCCATTATATCTTAGCATGTTTTACTTAACTGTAAAGTATCTTAAGTGCAAAATGCAACCCAGGTTTAGGCTGCAGAATTCCCACTAAAGTTCAGTGGAAACTTGATGCATGTACTACAGCAGAATCAAGAGTTAGATGCTGAACATTTTCTGGAGGTGGGATATGGAATACCCTGCCTCAATACAAATTAATGAATCAAAGACTAGCACATTTCAACTGTGTTAACCTGCCCAAGTGGCATATATTTCTGATGAAAATGTGTATGGATTTCCCCCCCCAAATAATTAGCATCTTGATTACACGCATTTTTGATCCCACATTTATTGCCAACAACTAGGTTAGCTAAATCAGGGCCTAGCCTAGCAGTGGGCAAAATACAGCCAGCAAACTTGATTTGGCCTCCCAACTGACTGGATCCAGCCACGGCTACCTCACAGTGCTCTGCATGGGGCCAAGGACAATGGTCACCTGGCTGCAGCTTCCCCCCTGCCCAGAGTGGTGCAGCAGGGGTGGCATGAGGAGTAGGAAGAGGAGCTGAGCAGCACACAGACTGCTGCAGCTGCACCAGGAACAGCCCCGCTGGGAAGCTGTACACACTGGCCAAAGCTGGGGTCAGCGGGTGCCAGTACAGCACAGGCTGCCCTGAGCAGGAGCAGGTGAGACTCAGGCCCATCCAGAGAACCACAGGGGCAGTACAGACCATATACTAAAGGTTATATGTAATCCAGATAAGCAAAATATTTTAAGAAGTCATATGAGAAATACTGCACAAATCTGCCCTGTACTTCAGTCTCCTTTACACAGTCATTTATGCTACGCTAGGAACTCGTCACACCCAAGAAATAGCAAAGCTTCCATGGTTCCCTGGAAACAGACTAGAACATTCATGCTTTTTACAGCTTCCTTGTCTTGTATTAAACAGGCTATTTGTTTAATCATAATTTCAGAAAGGTGCATCTGTTCTATCAACTAACACTTTAAATTATTCAGGTAGCCAGTAAATAATTCTTGACACGACTTCTACTGTTTGACGACAGTACTTTAGTGCTGTTTGTCACATCTGTTTATACAGCAGCAAGAATCCAAGGCAGACACTGAAGCACTCATTATACTATGTTTAGCACCAAGAATAAACCGTTGCTTATGCAGACCTTTGTGTTTGATCAAACACAACCAAAACAAAAATCATTAATTCTGGGGCCCCTACTTTGTAAGCTGACAGGTACTTTGCTCCTTTCCAACTGAGAACAACACTAAACAATTCCGTATGATCATTAGAAAGTGTTAGTACTACGATAAAAATAAATTAAAAGAAAATTCCACCTTCACCTACAAAATACTATCTGCATAACTCATGAAAATTACTGAATTGTTGCAGGAACAAAGCTTTGCAGTTGCTTCTGCTAAATACATTCATGATATTCATATTCTTTCCAGTGAATTCTAGCAATACAGCAAATATTACTGTAATTACTAAATACTGAAAAAGTTTTGATTCATTTCTTAATAGGCAGTCCTTACAGATTAGTACCTCCTCCTCTTCAGACCATCCAGTCTTTGCCAGCAAGTGGTCTCAAATGCTTCATGTTAATTTCTGTGCATGTTCACTGTTAAGTTCCTTTCTAGAACCAAGGTAGCTCTCATGCTTTTTACTTCTACATCCCCTCAGGAACTTTCATGAACTATGCAGTTTGTAAATGAGTAAGTGACTAGTTTCACGCAGTATACATATTTACATATGAAGACAGAGTTTCAAAGCAGCCTGCATTTCTGCCCACCTTGAACATACAGAACAGCTCACCAATTCTGCTATGCCAAAACTGAGGTACCCTTTTAATAGGAAGCCCATATTGATATTTACTTAAGTTTACAATAAAAATCCCTACCGATCTGAAACTATGCACTGTTCTCCTCTAAGCCTTCCATCCAAGCATTTCCAGACAGTTTATAAGCACTCATTAAGTCTCTCAAATAATGCTGTGAGGTTAAGTGTTATAAACACACCATGCTAACCAGGACTATCATATTTTCACGCATATAACCCGTGGGCTATACACGTTTTTACAAACTTGATGGGCAGGTGCGGGCTATGCAGAGTCTTTAATACAGCACAGCCCGTCCCCGGCTCCAGCTCTGGCGGCCAGCAGCGGGGAGCAGGACTCTGCAGGGGAGGGGAGGGGAGGGGAGGGATGAGGAGCTTCAAGCTCTGCTCCGCACCACCGCCACCAGCCACACACTGCTGGGCACGGCCGCCGGAGCTGGAGCCCGCAGCTCCTTATCCCTCCCCTCCCCTGCAGAAACCGCAAGCCCATCCCTGGCTACGGGCTCCAGCTCCAGCAACTGTGCCCAGCAGAGTGCGGCTGGCAGCAGTGGCGGGGAGCGGGGCTCACAGCTCCTCATCCCTCCCCTCCCCTCCCCTGCAGAGCCTGTGCTTGCAACCATGTCTCAGGGTGCAGGGAATACACAGAGTATTTTACAAAAACACAATTTTCTAAGGGTTATACATGGGTGCAAGCTATATGTGCAAAAATACGGTAATCACTGCTGATTATCAAATTTCACAAGTTACCCAGCAAGAGTAATATAATAAAACAGCAATAATAATGTATAGCAAAACTGTGTTAACCAGCACTTTACTAGCTGGGAAACTGTGTTAACCGGCATCCAAGGGATGTGGCAAAAGCAAAACCAGAAGTACCACTTCCAGGTTTTGCCGCCGCAAACAGAGTTTTTCTTTGCCGCTTCTTCGGCCCATGGCAAAGCAGCCTGTGCAGGTCCCCCCCTCCCTGTCCCCCAGCACACTGATGCTGGCGGGTGCCCATCTGATTAACCGGCATCCCCTGGTAACAGAACTTTTACAGTATCACAAAGTGTTTTCCCCATTTATTTTCACAAATATTATTTAAATAAAAATACATCAAAAGTCAATGAGTCTCTACTAAAAACTCTGGAGTTAGAGACTAATTGAAAAGGAAAATATCAAGCTTTAAAAATATGGCACAATATTTCATGTATTAAGGCAGGGGTAGGCAATGTTTTTTGGCCGGAGTGCTGAAAAAGCCACAGTGTCTACCTTGGAAGGTGCTGGAGTGCCAGCATGCCAGAAAAACGGAGGTAAATGGCAGGACGCACTGCATATTAGTATATTTAATAATCATAAATGTTGCCTTTGTTGTTGTATATTCCTTTTTTTGTTAAGCATGTTGCAATGAGAGAGAGAAAAAAGAGAAAGAAAAAGAAGGAGAGGGAAAGAGAGGGAAGGAGAAAAAAGAAAGAAAGAAAAAGGAAAGCAAAGAGAACCAGACGTTTGCACACACAAACGCACAGAACCAGATGCGTGAGTGCATGGAGCTGGGCTGCTGGGCCACTGGACAAAGTCCGACCCTACAACGCTCTGGGCCTGCCAGAGCCCCTGTGCTTCCTTGGGGAGCCAGACCCTGGGCTGTAGCACAGCTGGCCGATGCCCCAGCCCAGAGCCTGCCCATCAGGCCAACCACCCACCCTGCACAGCTAAGCCCGCAAAGGTGCAGTCGTCCTGGCAAGGGGCAGTGCCAGCCTCATCCCGGTGCGGGGAGGGCTGAGCCAAGGCTGGGCTCAGGGTGGGTGGGAGTCAGACAGGCTCAGCTGCAAGCCCTGCTGCAAACAGCCTGAACTTCATGGCTGGCAGCAGTTACCCAGAGGCGGGGCTGGCTGCAGCCAGGAGGCTGCAAACAGCTGCTCTGGCATCAGCTCTGTACCAGCAGGTACACATGCGTCTCCGAGTGGACGATGTGGGGAGGGGCCCCAAGGCAGCGCAACCCCATCCTCTTCCCTGCTGCCAGCACAGACCTGATGACTGGGCTCCAGAGCCCAGCACAGCTCTTTGTAGTCAGCCTGGCATCAGCTCCATACTGGTGGCGACTGTGTGCGCATCTCAGAGCAGAGCAGGAGGATTGTGCTGCCTCAGGCCCTATCTCCTCTGTGTGTGCAGTCACCACCAGCATGGAGCTGATGCCGGGGAGGTGGAGGCCAGCGCAGCTGTTTGCAGCCTGCCCACTGCCTGTTGCAGCTGCCCAGAGCCCAGGCTGGATACAAACAGCTGCACTGGGTTCTGGAGCCATCATCACTTCTGTGCCGGCAGCAGGGGAGAGGACAGGGCTGCACTACCTCAGTCCCCTGCCCCACTGTCCCCTCCAAGGCACGCATGCACCCGCTGGGATGGAGCTGATGCCAGAGCCCAGAGCAGCTGTTCACAGCCTCCCGGCTGCAGCCATCCCCAGTTCTGGGTAACTGCTGCCAACCACGGAGCCTGGGCTGCTTGAAGCAGGGCTTGCAGCCTCCCAGCTGCTTGCTAGGAACAGCCTGGGCTCCGTGGCTGGCAGCAGCTACCCAGAGCTGGGGCTGGCAGTGGCATGTCGACCAAAATGGCCTCGCACACCATGCTCGGCACGCGTGCCGGGGCTTGCCGACCTCTGTATTAAGGACTTGACCCTGCAAGGAACGCAGGGCCTATACTACTGGATGCAGAGGATCAGCAAAGTCATTACAGGCGTCAGAACCTGACCTCTGACTCCAGTAGACACCGTCATGACATTGCAGATGACGGATGTTCATAATTTCTTAAGTCTAAACTGGACCCTGCTCACTGTAAGCAAATATACAAGCCCAAAGTAAAAACACCCTGTTCAGAATAAAAGATTAAAAAGGGTTTTTTTCAAGCTGTTTATATTGAAAAAGAAAAGGGTTTAAATAGAAAAAGATAACCTTTATGATTTTGAACATTTTCCCTACACAACTAGGTTTGGAAAAAAATTAAACACGGATTAAAAGACATCTGCCATAGGAGGGATCTTTCCTTTACAATCTCTCTCTATTTAAGTAATATGTTGAGTAATATTCAGTGAGAGTGACTTCAACAATTTTGTTCAGGGTCAGTTCAGATAAGAAATTATGAACATCTGTCACCTGCAATGTCTGCAACTTTAGAATCATCTACTGGTACCACTGCAACTAAATGCATCTCAGACAGTGAGCCAGTATTTAAAGAGACCTTCTTCATTAAATTAAGCAAAGCTATGGATGAGGTAATAATCAGGATCAGCAAAGTCCAACAAAACAGAGATGAAAAGACTGCACCGTTCATTTATGCAAAACAAACGTGTCACAAACATGGTTCAATCTTTACGAACAGGTTACAGTCCACAAAGAACAGATACTGCTGGAAGGCTTCTAGATCCATTTCCTTCTCATACAGTGTAACAGAATACAACAAGTTTAAGGGAAAAGCACCAAGTCTCGATGGATGGTGTAATATACACAACCATCCAGTAATATGTGCTTGTATGACAATAGAAGACTGGAGTGTTTCTCTCAGAAAAAACTGATACATCAGGAAATGTCCATATTCCAGAATATTTAAGGGAAGTAGCAGTAAAAGCTATAATAAACGAAGCAAAAATTCAAGTGTCTTATGTGCAGCCTTGTCACAGAATCTTGCAAATGTAGCAAAGATGAGAAGAGATTTAGACAATGAAGCAAAACTGACACATGAGAACTACCCCATGAGTGCCAAATGAGCACTATCCCATCTTTAAATCCTCCATAAATAAAGGAAAATGCTGTTGAATTTGCACAATACTTCCATAACAACCAGTTTGCATGAGCTTCACTGAAAACAGCTGGGGGGATCCAAGCTAACGCTCCTCCAAGACATGCAATGGAATTCAGTGACCAACTGCTTTGTTAAGAATTGGCTCAGTCTGATGGTCAGCTGAGAAGAAAACTGTGACAAAAATGATAGCAGCATCACAACTAGATAGTAAACATCTGACTAAAGAGAAATGTACAAGATATGCTGAATACACTAAAACCTATTTCCGTAGCCTTGGACAAACTACAGAAAGATTGTTGCTGTACTGCAGATGCTGTTGAAATTTGGAAAGAACTTCTAACAGCATTAAACGCAAGAAATACCCAACAGCAAAGTTTCATAGATTTTTAAGGTTAGAAGGGACCTCAGTAGATTTCATAGATTTCTAGAGTCGAAAGGGACCTGGTAGATCATC
>NW_017729014.1:8930587-8936947 GCF_001723915.1 Gavialis gangeticus
TCTCCCCAGGTGCAACAACTTGCATTTATCCTTGTTGAATTGCATCCTATTCTGATCTGCCCATTTCCCCAGTCTGTCCAAATCTGCCTGAATTCGCCCCCCGCCCTCCAGTGTGTTTACTGTGCCCCACAGTTTAGCGTCATCTGCGAATTTGGACAAGGTGCTTTCAACGTCTTCATCCAAATCGCTGATGAAGATATTAAACAGTACTGGTCCAAGGACAGAGCCTTGGGGGACACCACCGCCCACATCCCTCCAGGGAGAAACCAATCCAGCCACCATCACTCTCTGGGTGTGTCCCATAAGCCAGTTTTTCACCCACCTTACTGTGAAAAAATTCACCTCACAGCTACTCAGTTTGCTCATAAGAACTGGGTGCGACAGTGTGTCAAAAGCCTTTTTAAAATCCAGGTAAATAATATCTACTTCCTCCCCTGCATCTAAGCACTTTGTGACCTGGTCATAAAAAGAGACCAGGTTAGTCAGGCAGGATCTGCCTGCTATAAACCCATGCTGGCTGCCCCTTACCATTGTGTTATGTTACCCGCTGGCCCCCTGCAAATATGATCCTTTATGATTTTTTTCTAAGGTCTTGCTGAGAATAGAGGTGAGGCTAACTGACCTATAATTACCCGGGTCCTCCTTCTTCCCCTTCTTGAAGTTAGATCATCCAGTCCACCTGCCTGCCCTGGGCAGGAAAGAGCGCTGGGGTTAGATGACCCCGACTAGGTACTTGTCTAGTCTCCTCTTAAAGACCTCCAAGGTAAGGGGAGAGCACCACCTGCCTTGGAAGCCCATTCCAGATTTTGGCAACCCTCACCGTAAAGAAATGTTTCCTAAGATCTAATCTAAATCTGTTCTCCGTCAGTTTGTGGCCATTGCTCCTAGTAACCCTAAGGGGCGCCCTGGTAAACAGAGCATCTCCTATTCCTTGCTGAGCCCCCCACACCCGAATGAGTTTGTAGACAGCCACAAGATCCCCTCTCAGCCTTGTTTTGCTGGAGCTGAAGAGATTCAGTTCCCTCAATCTCTTCTTGTAGGATCTTACCTGCAGACCCTTAACCATACTAGCAGCCCTCCTCTGGACCCTCTCAAGGTTATCTACATCCCTCTTGAAGTGACGTGCCCAGAACTGGACACAGTACTCCAGCTGCAGCCTTACCAATGCCGCATAGAGGGAAAGTATCACGTCCTGAGAGCTATTCATGATGCACCTTCTAATGCATGAAAGTGTGGTTGGCTTTACTTATCACTTTGCTACACTGAAGACTCATGTTCATGTTGGAGTCAACTGTGACTCCGAGACCCCTTTCTGCTGCTGGCTGCTTAGAAAGTCACCTACCAGTCTGTAGGTGTGTTGGCGACTCCTTCTCCCTAGATGCAGCACTTCGCACTTACTTTTGTTAAGCTGCATTCTATTTTGTTTTGCCCACTTTCTCAATCTGTTCAAATCTGCGTGAATTTGCTCCCTGCCCTTAGGTGTTCACTTTGCCCCATAATTTGGTGTTGTCCGTGAATTTGGACAGAGTGCTTTCTATGCTCACATCCAGTCACCGATTAAGATATTGAACAGCACTGGTCCAAGGACCAAACCTTGGGGAACTCCACTGCCCACATTTTTCCAGGTTGAAAACGAATGGCCACCACCACTCTCTGGGTACATCGCATAAACCAATTCTACACCCACCTGCCCGTGTAATAATGTATGTCACAGCCGCTTAAGTTATTTATAAGAATGGGATGCAACACTATATCAACGGTCTTCTTAAAGTCCAAGTAGATGACATCTACCTCAACTCCTGCATCTATGTATTTTGTGAGCTGGTTGTAAAAAGAAACAAGGTTAGTCAGCCAGGATCTACCCACTATGAAGCCGTGCTGGTTGCCCTTCAACATTATTTTTCCCTACTGGACTCCCACAAATGTGATCCTTAATAATTTTTTCAAAGGTTTGTCAAGGATAGAGGTGAGGCTAACTGGCCTATAATTTTAAAGGATGATCTGGGTAAGTAAAGTTAAACTAAATTTATCTTTTAATTTAATATTAAACTTAACTCTTAAGAACATCGGCATAAAAATGAGGTGAAGCAAGTCCTTGATCTACCCACTTCTTTTACTGCCTGTAATTTAACTTTAATTTAAAGGATGATCTGGGTAACTACAAACACCAGTGTTAGTGCAAGGGTCCACCCCATCCACCCAGGATGGCAGTACGGGCTACAAAAGTAGCAGGGCAGGAGCTGTAGGCACAGAGGCAATGTGCATGGGACTAAAGGTGGTCACCATCTTCCTCATTGAGGGCCAGAGCAGTCAAGAGGCAACTGTGTGCGTGTTATAAATCTTTTTTTTGTTTGTTTTGGATTTATGTCAGTACTTTACAAGGCTATGCACTACTACTAAATAACAGATCAGCATTGGCTGATACATTTGGTTAATCATCAGCTATCGGTAGTGGCCAAGAAAATCTTTAATTGGTGCACTCCTACTTTTATACTTATTGTTGCTCTATCATTTAAAAATTCACCTAAGTAGGAGTGCATCAATAAAGATTTTTGGGGTCAATACTGATGGCTGGATTATTATCAAGCCATATTGGTTGATACCAATCTAATTGCCAATAGGCAAGCCCAGCAGCTTGGAGAGCAGCATCTGGATGGTAAGTCTGTTGGGGACTCGGGGGGCGGGGCCTATGCAAGTTTTGAGATGGCTGCAGCCAAGCGGTTCACAACCTGTGGACTAACATGGGAGGAGGACAGGGCACATGGAGCCAGCTGCCTCCCTCCCAGGGCTGCCCAGACCCCCCAGCTTTAACCCTGTATGTCACTGCTGGCAGCAGAAACCTCTCGCCCAGGCAGACAGATGGGGGTCCAAGTGGGGGGATCGTGCCATGACACGGCAGCCAACCCTCTGCAGCTCAGTACCAGGCCATGGCCTGGTGGTTAGGAACCTCTGGTGTAGCCTTCCCCCGCCTCCCCACCATAGCCCCCTCTCCCAGCACCATCACCATCTGCCCCAAGCACAGCCCCAGCCCACCCCCAGCCAGGAAGAGCCTAGCGCTATCCCTGGCTCCAGTCTACAGCAGGCAGCCCACCTTTGCCCCACGCACAGATCTGGGGGGCATGTGCCCCCCATGCCTGCCCCAGGGGTACATGGAGCAGCGGGAGCCATCTCCCACTTCCCGTACCCCCTGGACGAGCTGTGGTTCTGTCCTGCACTCCAACTAGGCTGGGCAGTGCCTGCCCAAGTTCCACTCCCTCCCTCACTGCAGGGTCTCAACCTGCACCCCCACGTCCTTTCCCTGGTACCAACAGATTTAACAAGCAGATGCTGCTCATCAAGCTCCTGAACTGCATTCCTGGCTGCATGCATGCTGTAGCTGGACATATGCGCATGGCATTTATCAGCAACATTAAATCGGCCACATCAGGCAAAAAAGCCAACTGCTGATAACATCAATTTTCCCTTCATCAGTGCCAATACAATATGGACCCATGTATCGGTGCACCTCTACTAAAGAGTCATTGTCAATTACTGTTAAACTCAATATTTATATTTTTTTCTGGAACTAACAGAAATATGTTAATGCCTATGCAATGTTTCAGTATTTCCCACAAGCTACAGAAAAACCGTTTCACAAAAATTCCAGAGGGGACCCTTATGTCACTTAGAATCGTATCACAGAAAATTAGGGTTGGAAGGGACTTCAGGCATTTATCTAATCCAACCTCCTGCTCAAAGCAGGACCATCCTCAACTATACCATCCCAGCTAGGGCTCTATCTAGCTGGATCTTAAAGAGAAAGTTTTTCCCAATACAGGTTTCCCCCACTTTATGCAGGTTTTGTATGTGTGAATTCATTCTTATGCAATCAGTGTGGAGGAAGCTCAGTCAGCTGCTTTGTGTGGTGTATTGTGGGTGTGACTGCACCAAAACAGTCTCCTGTGTGGATCTGTGCTCCTTGCTCATCATCCGCAACATGTTTCTGTACTTGCCATCCCCGTTAATGCAGTCAAGCCCAGGGTACTGTCATGTCTGCTGCTGGCAAGTACAAAAATTGTCTTGTAAAAAAGTGGTAGAAATGGGCCTGGAGGTCAGTACAGTTGAGGTCTTAGAATGTGTCCCTATTTGTTACATTGTAAAGTGGGTTCCCTTTATGAGAATTCAAGTTATGCACTGTTTTCCAGGAACACATGTACAGCATAAAGCAAGGGAAGCCTGTATCTAACCTAAACTTCCCTTGCTGCAACTTGAGACCATTGCTCCTCATTCTGTCATCTGCCACAACTGAGAACAGTCTAGTTACATCCTTTTTGGAACCCCCTTCAGGTAGTTGAAGGCTGCTATTAAATCCCCACTCAGTCTTCCCTCCTCCAAACTAAATAAGCCCAGTTCCCTCAGCCTCTCCTCAGAAGGCATGTGCTCCAGCCCCTTGACCATTTTCATTGCCCTCCATTAGAATCTCACCAATTTGTCCACATCCTTTCTGTAATGGGGGGCCCAAAACTGGACACAGGACTCCAGACGTGGCCTCACCAGTGCTGAATAGAGGGGGATAATCACTTCCCACAATCTGCTGGCAATGCTTCTACTAATACAGCCCAGTAGGCCATTAGCCTTCTTGACAACAAGGGTGCCCTGTTGGCTCATATTCAGCTTATTGTTCACTGTAACCCCCAGGTCCTTTTCTGAAAATTTGCTGCTTAGCCAGCCTGTACCCATGCATGAAATTGTTCTATTCTAAGTGCAGGACTTTCCACGTCTCCTATTTGAATCTCGTGAGATTTCGTTTGGTTCAACCCTCCAATTTGTTGAGGTCTCTGAATCCTAGCTCCACCCTCAGTTTATCAACTACTCCCCCCAAGTTGGTGTCACCTGCAAACTTGCTAAGGGTGCACTCCATCCCATCTTCCAGATCATCAGTGAAGATATTGAACAAAACCAGCCCCAAGACCAACCACTTGGGCACTCTACTCGAGACAAGCTACCAGCTAGACATCAAGCTATTGACTACTATCCTCTGAGCCTGATGATCTAGCTGTTTTTCTACCCATCTTGCAGACCATTCATCCAACCAACCCATATTTCCTTAGGTTGCTTGCAAGAATACGGTGGGATATTGTACCAAAAGCCTTGCTAAAGTCAGAGTATATCATATCCACTGCTATTTCCACATCTAGAAGTCATCCTGTCATAGAAGGTAATCAGGCTGCTCAGGCATGACATGGTGAATCCATGCCAACTGTTCCTAAATCACCTTCTCCAAGTGCTTCAAAATGGACTCCTTGAGGACCTGCTCCATGATTTTTCCAGGGACTGAAATGAGGCTGACTGGTCAATAGTTCCCCAGATCCTCCTTCCCTTTCTTAAAGATGGCCAGGATATTTGCCCTTTACAATTGTCCAGGACCTCTTCTTATCGCCATGAGTTTTCAAAAAGTGACAGCCAGTGGCTCTGCAATATCATGGGCCAATTCCTTTAGCACCCTTGCATACATCCTGTCCAGCCCCATGGGCTTGTACGCTTCTAACTTTTCTAAATAGTCCCCAACCTGTCCTTTTCCCCCCTCTTGACTGCTTACCTCCTCCCCAAACTGTGCTGCCAGGTACAATAGTCTTGGAGCCAACTTCAGCCTTTTCCACATCGTGCCACTAGGTTGCCATTTAGTAAAGGACCAATACTTTCCCTGATCTTCCTCTTGTTGCTGACACTTGTAGAAACACTTCTTGTTACGCTTAGTCTAACCTACTATATAGCATAGTCATGACATTCATCCAAGCACTCTCTCAAGAGGAGAGACTTCAGTTAAGCCAAATAATTCAGTTCTCAAAAAATTAAAATGTGTGCCACAGCTAGTGAACAGAAGAGACATGCATGGGTTTCCTGTGATTGCAGTGAACCAATTAGATGAAATACAGCCAAATGATCTTGCCTCAAACTATATCGTTTCATAGTTGGTAGGGTCAGAAGGGACCTAAGCAGATCATCAAGTCCAACCCCCTGCCATGGCATTAAAGAGTACTGGGGTCAAACAACCCCAGCAAGGTGTTCATCCAGCCTCCTCTTAAAGACCCCCAGGGTAGGAGCCAGCACCACTTTGCTTGGAAGTTGGTTCCAGATCCTAGCTGCCCTGACAGTGAAGTAGCGCCTCCTGATGTCTAGTTTGAATCTACCCGCTGCCAGCTTGTGACCGTTATTTCTAGTCACTCCTGGGAGTGCTCGGGGGAACAGGGACTCTCCCAATGCCTGCTGGTCCCCTCCGACTAGTTTGTAACAGGCCACTAGATCCCCCCTAAGCCTTCTCTTGTGGAGGCTGAACAGGTTCAGGTCCCATAGCCTCTCCTCGTAGGGCCTGTCCTCCTG
>NW_017729014.1:8937027-8938580 GCF_001723915.1 Gavialis gangeticus
TCCTCCTGCACCATGCTACATAATGCAAAAATGAGCATAAAAAACCCTGACACTGATCTCAGAGAAAATTCATTCCTAATCCCAAATCTTGGGGTCAGTATGACCTCAATATATGAACAAGTAAATTATCTGACAGAATATTCTGTCACACTGGTCCACTCTACCCTATTGTCATATTTCTAGCCACAGCCAATCTCCGAGGCCAGATTAGAAAGTAATTAGATTTTTAAACAAAAATTTAAGATAAGCTTCCCCACTACATAAAACTGCTCTCCATCCATTTTACTTCATGACTATTAAAAGCAAGGGGCAGTGGCTCAGGTTTTATGGAACACTAAAGAGCCTAGTCTGTTGCATAGTGGTTACAGCAGTATAACTGGACAATAAGAAAGGTGGAGGATCAAACCTTGTCTGGGCAAATGGGGTCTAGAACACATGTCTCTAGCTTCTTGAGTACATGCCCCCACCACTTAGCTATGAGGGCTAAAACATGAGAAAACCCCCTGTGCTTGTCCCAGGACTTATGAATGTATTATTTTACATGTGGCCAGTATAACCTACTGCAACTCTGTCTAGAACTACACACATTCACTGCAAAAGAAAACACAACTATGAACTGCATGTGAAAAACATTATTTATGTAGCTGGAAAACTGCCATTTAGATGCCTAAACGGAAGTAGAACTCCACCATTAACAATAAAGTAGCAACTGATTTAAGTTTATTTTAACACTCAAGAAAGTCTACAAACTTTGTACCTGGAATGATTTGTTAGTATCTGTAGTATCATAGATTTCCATAGCTCCATAACCAAGTAAGACTACAGTCCATTCTGTTAGTGCAAACTGAAACTACATGTGATATAGTGCTGAAAAACTGTTCAACTTACCCATTATAATGCGTTTTTACTCTGATGAAATCTCTGTTCAGATTCATTTTTGATCCCATTCTGCTAGGCATGATACTGATATGTAGTTTAAATAAAAATATTTTGCCAGTGTTTGGAAGAATCTTCCAAATCATTCAAAAAAGATGACCGATTTTGTGCTAAATTCTAATGAGCAAGTAAAATTTCCAGCTGACAGCCTGTCCATCTGCACACAGAAAAGAAAAGCAGCATATAAATGCACATATACACACACAGAGAATTGTTAAAATACAACAGAAATTTACATGTGCAGAGCCAAATCCTGGAAACCCCAGTGGAAACCTTTAAACCAGTGGCTCCCAACCTCGGGGCACGATGTAAACCAGGGTCATGGGGGGGTCCGTGCCTTGCTCCACCCCTCCTGCCTGCAGGGCTCTCTCGGCACATGGTCCACACGGCTATCACCGTTGCTGCCCCCCACAATCCACTTGTGCACTGCCGGGCACAAGTGAGTTGGTGGCGAGAGTGGGGGCCACAACCTGAATTTAAGGTCGCAGCAAAAAAAAAAAACAAACAAACCTGGGAGCCACTGCTTTAAAGAATACACCTGAAGCAGTTGGACTATTTGCATCCATAGGGCCCTTTGTCCCACAGAGAAATGACTATGAAATAAGTTACTAGCAGTA
>NW_017729014.1:8943580-8944713 GCF_001723915.1 Gavialis gangeticus
AAAAAAAAACAAACAAACCTGGGAGCCACTGCTTTAAAGAATACACCTGAAGCAGTTGGACTATTTGCATCCATAGGGCCCTTTGTCCCACAGAGAAATGACTATGAAATAAGTTACTAGCAGTAAAACTTAATCAGACTAGTTAAATTTTATTTTACACAATTATTTTGGTTTACAGAAGATCAAGCCTCAGAAGATTCCTGTTTCCACCAATTAAAACGTTCATCCAGCACCTGCATGGACAAAACAATGTCGTATCTGACAAGGGTGTTTTGGGGGTTTTTTTTTAACTACTTCTGAATTAAACTTCCAGCCCTTTAATCCCAAATAAAACACACCACAAAGACAATCTTGTCTTAAGAAGACTAATGACAAGCATCAGATCCCCTTATTTACAAGTCTCTTTTCTAGATTTTCTTTTCTTAGTCACACAACAGCATTTCACTTTTTCATGTCCAAAGCACCTTGCACACACGAAAAACACTGCTGTATCGGAAACCAAGGCTAGTTACACCTGCTGCGAGAGAGGAAGGGAGGTAAATCCGAGGCACGCTGGGCAAGCTCGGGGATGGAAACATAGCTCGGAACTTCCCAGAATCAGACACCTAGCGTGGGAGGGATCTCGGGAGGTCACATCCCCCCACCCCCAAACACATGTGCTCACACTCACACCCCCAGCAGGACCAGCCCCACACAGATTGGGGAAGACCCTGTTGCCCCCGGTTGGCAGGTACCCCTCTGAGCCGTGATAGTTACAGGGGTGTATTTGGAGAGTCTCACAGGCGGCTGCTGTTTCCCACCGGAGTCTGGGCCACGTGGCTTATTCTGGCCACTGTCCCTTCTGCCCACGGAAGGTTTCGGGGCACCCCCGGGGGGTATTTGTTTTTCGAGGGGGGGTCCCCGTGTCCGGGAAGGGGCTGCAGTTGTTCTGGTTCCCGGCTGGGAAGGTCTGGGGGTGCCCCCGTCCGCCTACCTGCTGCGGCGGCGACTCCCGCCGAGGTGGGTCCCAGCCCTTCCCGGGCAATCCCGCCCCGCGCCCCGCCCCGCCCCGCGCTGGAAGTTGCCCGAAGTACCGTGATGGGGGCGGCCCCGCTCCCCCGCCCCGGCCCGGCCGGCTGAGACGGCGGCGGCGG
>NW_017729014.1:8945099-8950284 GCF_001723915.1 Gavialis gangeticus
GAGCCCCGCCTGCCCCGCGCAGCCCCGCGCCCACCTCAGCTCGGCCCGACTCAGCGCCCCCCGCCCCACGGCTGCGGCAGCACCAGCACCACCACTCCAAACATGGCGGACCCAGCAGGTTAGCGCCCACAACAGCCAATAGAGCGCCTCCCACGCTACCTGCCGGCCAATAGCAAGCGCCGGCCCACCTGGAGCCAATCCCATGAGGGATCCCGCCCGCGTCTGACCAATCAAAAGCTCGCATCCGTTACCTGGCCGGCAGGGGCCACGCAACCAATGAAAAAAAAGGAGGAGGCAAGCGAACACCTGCAGCCAATAGGAAAAGGGGATAGGGAACCTAGCTAATCTACTTAGTAACCGGGGCTGGGTGATCTCAGGGTCTTGGGCCTGCTGGGCTCTGGGGCTCCTGGGCACAGCTCTGTGGTTGCAGCTCTGGGAGGGTTTGGGGGGCAAGGTGCTGAAGCAGGGGGTAGCCCTAGTGTCTGGGGATTCCTGGGTTCTGTTTTCAGCTCTGCATGGCTTTGCTGCCAGCACATCACTTCAGTTCCCTGTCTGGGGAGTGCTCTTGGAGTTGGGAGCTGAGTTTCTGACTCGCTTCAGCGTGTCCCATGATAGAAAACAGGGTGTTATTTGTGTCATCACCTCTTGAGCCACAGATTATGACCCACGGAATTGCTGTGGCAACAGGAGGTGTCTGTGGGCCCCCCCCCCCCGACGTGGTAAGCCTTGCATGTTCGGTGGCAGCTCCTTCTGCTGTGCAAGTGTGTGCTACACTTTCACATATTTTCTTTTATAATTTTAGGCCTTGTCTCCATACTTTATATCTAATAAAAAGAGCAATTTGCTACATAATATATCATTATGTAATCAGTTTCCAGGCACACTTGGAACAGCAGAGGTCACTGCATCCCTCAGTAAAAGTAACGGTTCCAAACCAATTAATAAGTTCATCAATGAAAAGAAGCCTCGACGTTCAATCAAAATAGAAGTTCCTCAGTGAGCCATTTTCCAATTTGGTTCAGAAAGCGCATCTTCACTCTGCTAGTTTTGTGACCTCTTCAATAAAATCCATATCTTCCTGTCCTCATGCATCTGCGCATAGGGGGCAGACAAACTAATAGACTTGATCCTGATCCATGCTCAGCAACTGTTTGTGTTTCATTTAGACATCCCTTCTTTTGAAAAGGAGATACAAGTCAAACACCAAACAAATCTTCTTTTAAACATATTTTCAAAGGAGGAAAACAACAATCAACACACACAAAACGTGGGGACAAAGGAAGTGACTAAGAAAAACAAGCAAGCAACATCACCAATGATTTTAAAAAACACAAACCCAGTAAAAACCTCAAACAAGCAAAGGATGGTATATATGTACTGGTGATGCTGCTGAGCTACCTAAATGTCCGTTATGGCCTGCATCTAAGATATGTCAAAGGAAACAGGATGATTTCCCCTGGAGGTATTGAGGGGTTATGTCTGCTAATTGAGATGGATAAAATACGTTTTTTATTCTACTGTTTTCTTGTAGAGAACTTAGAGATGAAGAAACGTAAAGCTTTATTTCCAGCTATGGCCCTTTACTTCCAGCTGTGCACCCGAGTAGTGGTGGGAGAGGCAAAAGAAGGGATAAACCACAGAGGCCTTGATTTGACAAACTTTATTCCTATTAAGCAAGAATTAGTATCCCTCCAATGGAGTCACCAGTAAGGTTTCAAAACTGTCCCTTAAAACTCTTTCAGTTTCCCTCTCTGGGCTAATGATACTTAGAATAAGTTCTGCAGTGGCGTGTGGAGGTACTCCAGCTAGTTCACATAATGGGAGCAGTTGCATCAAAGTCCACAAAAGCTAGTTTACTAAATGGTGGCACTCCTAGCTGTATCCTTGCCTTAGGGAACAATGTGCTTTAGGGGCAATAATCCTGGCCCTGTCTTCTCCCCCTGGCCCTGTCTCAACCTCTGTTCCCAACATGAAATGATACTGCTCTTTCTTTCTCATCCACCCTTGGGTCCCTGCTCCCTACAGGGACTTATGCACTGAGCCTGACTCAGAACCCCTATGATCTTCAGACCACTCCCATAGTCACAGTCTGAATCTCTAGTCAAAACAGAAACATAAGCATCTGCTTCAAACCAAAACTTGCACCCAATTTTGGATCGTTACCCCACAGCAAGTCATGTTCCCCCTAACTGTCTCCTGGCTGCCTAGAGTTCTGCCCCTTTTTCTGCGTAGCTCCAGGATCCGCTCTCCCAGTTGCAGCTCTTATCCCTGTTGCCTCTGGGTTGTTTGCTTTCTAGCAGCTGGCCTTTGCTCAGCTGCCACAGTAGACCTGGTTGCTGCCCTCTCCCCTTAAAAGTAACAGGAGCCTCCAGTTCCCTGTTACAGGGAGAAATGTCTCCCCCACCACATCTTGTACATAAAAAACTACCATGCATATTTACAAGACTTTAAAAAGCAAACTATTGATATTATAAATGTATCACATTAAGGGTTTCTTTCATTGATTAATATAGCTTTTATCATTTTAACAAAAATGTCTCAATTGTTACTGCTTTGGAATGTTTCATTAAGTGCCCACGACTTTTAAAATATATTCATTTCTTATTAGATGCTCCCCATGCCTATGGAAAAGGGTAGGCAGATGGCTCTTTTTGGATACGATGTCAGTTTCACTCTATGAATTAATTAACAAGGTTGTAATAGGTTTGCAAGTGCAACATATTGTAAGATCATTGTACCTGGCATATTATTTTTGAAATACAACCAACTCTGGTTGGCCTAAAGCCTGAAATCCTGAATATGTTCCCGAACCTGATTTTTTTCAGATTGCAAAACATTATGTTTTTCATATGCCATTAAGCTACCTTCAGCCTAATAAATTGACAATTGTTATATGAGGGCCCACTACAATTAAAGTTAAAGATCTGCAAATATTCCTATTACTAACACTATTTCTGAGAGGCTTCTAACTCAGCGATTCCAATTTGTGCTAGGTTGAAATAAAGGATTCAAGCCAGGATCCCACATTTAGAAAGAAAAAGGTGGGTGGAGTGGGTGGAACCACTGGAAAAATGTATCTTTTATTGATACCTGATGTCCTCTTTTCATATTTAAGAGCACACCAGAAATTGAACTGCTCCTTTTGTGAGAAAAGAAAAAATTGGAAAAATATATTCTTTGGAAATACTTGAGTCGTGTTTGAAAAGTAGCTTCGATCAGATCCAGCACAAATATGAGAGTGCTGTTTAATGCAGCATCAGCAAATCTCTGGAGTCTAGATCTTTCTTCCCCTTTTCTATGTGATGAATTGTGATTGAACGTTCAAAGGAGTAAGTTCAGTGACAAAACCACAGGTTGGTAAGAACACTTGATGCCCATCTTGCTGGGGTCTGATCCCAGCAGTCTTTCCTGCTCAAGTGCAGGCGGGGCTGGACCTGATGATCTGTAAGGTCTCTTCCAGCCCCTAACAACTGTGAAACAGAGTCAAAGAATATCTTTAAGTGTGGTAGCAGCTGGCACTGCAGTCACGAGGGTTAGCTGCAGTACTCCTTAAGGAGTAGGGTGAGGCCCTTGTTGGAAAGAAATTGTTGGTGGGTTCTTGCTATTTTAAATTTTTGAATAGTTCAGACTTGCTTGAGCTGATACTAACCAAAGGCCTGCAATAATGCCTGCTAAAGTTCATTATCAAGTTTCTTGATGAGCTGGACTGAGTTCATCCCACCTAGAAGAATGATAAGCAGCTGATTGAGTAAACTCTTTAAAGTAAGGGTGAGTGGCATGCCAAATTACACCCCAACTGACTTTGGAGTTATTTTGGACTAACATGGGTGTGACTGGGCTCAGAATCTAGCTCTCAGGCACATGTTATGCCCTGATAAGTATTCAAAGTTAGCATCCAGGCATGAATCACAGTCATTAATGAGAGCTGAGTTTGAGTTAGCAAGGAATACAGGACTAAGCATTTAAGGCATTTTTATACATGTAAGTGCCACAGTGCCGGGCACTTTGAAAAGTGCCCAATGCTTCGATGCATGCAATTGTATAAGTGGCAAAATGCACATCAGCACTGAGTAAATGGCAGTAGTGCGCTTTTGAACTAAAACACATAGAAGGTGCTTTATTTGAAAAGCGCACTGCTGTCATTTTCTGCACACTGATGCGCATTTTGCTGCTTATACAACTGCATGCAATGCAGTGCAGTGCACCTCAGCTTGTGTGCAGAGTAGACTTGATTATCAAGTCTGCTCCGAAAGTGGCAGATCTTCAGTGCGCAGGACTAAAAAGTATGTGTATAAATGCCTTTGGTTACAGTATGATGCTTACTAAGACATCATGGCTATGTGCTGCCACTGTCTAAAGTATTGGTTTTAGGATATAGCATTCTGAGTTATTTTATTTTAAATGATACCTATTGGAGTTATGGAGTAGGTCTTCCTACAGGAATGTGTGTTTATATATTTCCAGCAGATGGCAAGGTGTTCCTAGAGAACTGCTTTGGAGAAAAACACAGCTGAATACATGACGCACATATATCAAAATGTTCTTCATTTTAATGCTTCTCTGGCTACTGGGAACTGTTCTTTAAAATGAGTGCATTAACATTAATCCTCAACATCGAATTGGGCACCATGTGTTACCACATTGCAGTGTGGTGCAGGTTGTTTTTCAGCTGTATATTCCTGATAAGAATTCTAGGAAGCATTTAGAATCAGCTGCACACTATCTCTGAGAGCTCCTGGGCAGCGCTGCTACTGCTGCAGTAACTTATCAAGGGTGCATTGTACTTTCCCCTTTATCGTGGTCCCGCCTCCTCTGTGCTCACTTTAACTAGCAAGAAACAGGCTACTGTTGTGCAGTGACTGAGAGAGTTCCTTGGATTCTCTGTTCCCCTAGAGCCTCAAGGTAGAGATGGGTCATGTTCAGTCTTACTTCATCTGCAAAAGAACTGAGTCCACAGGGATGCAGTTTTATTTTTGTCTTAGGACCTCTTTAAAAGAGTATTTTACCATGTGTAACTAAGTACATGAGTAGTCCTATCAATTTTAATGGAACTTCTTATATACATAAAGTAAGCTTCTAAAGGGTACAGTATTGGAAGCCCAACAGGAAACTGTTCTAACACGATGGAGACACAAGAGTGGTAAGAGACAAATGTGGCTGCACAGAGAGCTTCTAGGATGCCTCA
>NW_017729014.1:8955284-8957035 GCF_001723915.1 Gavialis gangeticus
GAAACTGTTCTGACACGATGGAGACACAAGAGTGGTAAGAGACAAATGTGGCTGCACAGAGAGCTTCTAGGATGCCTCAGATACCAAAAGAAAGTGTACAGGCAATGGGAAGTTGGACATGCCACTAATGAAGCATACCAAGAAATAGCAAGAACTTGCAGGGATGAAATCAGGAAGGCAAAAGTAAAAAATGAGCTGCGTCTGGTGATGGACGTTCAGGACAATAAGAAGTTATGTAAGTATGTTGACCAAAAAAGAAAGACCAAGGAAGCCTTGGGTCCACTGTTAAATAGCCAAGAGGAACTCTTAACAGAAGATACAAAAAAAGGCAGAGCTACTCAACAGCTACCTCAGTCTTCCTAAAAAAGTTAAGTCAAGTTAAGCAACTAGACACCTAGTAAGGATTATTTGGATAAGGAAGGAAACAAACTGAGGAGTGAAATAAAAGAAACAGTCAGAGAACTTTTGACGGGTCTGAATGAATACAAGTCAGCAGGGCCTGATGAACTTCATCCCAGGGAACTAAAGTAACTGGCAGAAGAGATCTCAGAACCGTTGGCATTAGTATTTATGAAGTTGTGGGAGATAGATAAGGTACCAGAGGATTGGAAAAGGGCCAGTAAAGTGCTTCTCTTTAAATGAGGCAAAAAGGAGGACCCAGGGAACTGTAGACTAGTTAACCTCCCCTCAATACCCAGGAAGTTACTGGGGCATATTATAAGGAGTCCATGTGCAAGCATCTGGAGAAGGAAAGGCTGATCATGAGCACTCAGCATGGATTTACTAAGAACAAATCATACTAAACAAACTTGATCTTCAACAAAATAAGTACTTGGGTGGATGAAGGGAAAGCAGTGGATAATGTATCTGGACTTCAGCAAGGCTTTGAACAAAGTTCTATGTGACTATCTCATAAACAAATTGAGGAAATGTGAGTTAGACAAAACTACTGTAAAGTGGATAGACAACTAGCTCAATAGCTGCAAGCAAAGGGTAATTACAAATGGATCTATGTCAGAGTGGCAGGAGGTTTTGAATGGAGTCCCACAGGGGTCTGTCCTGGGCTTAGTGCTGTTCAACATATTTATCAATTATTTAGATGCTGGTATGGAGAGTTTCTTAAATAAATTTGCAGGTGACATGAAATGGGAAGGATTGTAAACATGGAGGACAGGAGCACAATTCAGCAGAATCTCAGCAGCTAGGAAAGCTAGGATGAAGTTCAATGCTGGCAAATGCAAGATGCTAAACCTTGTGAAGAATAATCAGAAACACAAATATAAAATGGGGGACACCTGGTTGGATGGCAGCATTATGAAAAAGCATCTGGGGGTCCTGGTAGATCACAGACTCTATATGAATCTTTAGCATGATATAGCTGGATGAAAAGCAAATGTGTTTTTGGAATGCTTCAACAGAAACATTAGGTGCAAGGCATGGGAGGTGATAGTGCCTCTATACTCAGCACTGGTTAGGCTTCATATAAAGTATTGTGTGCAGTTTTGGGCTCCACATTTTAAAAAGGCCTACAAAGGATGGGACCTTTCTTTTTAGTCTCAGGAGGTCTGCTAGATCCCTGGAGAGCCTGCACAAAGGATGGAGGCTGGGATTCACCTCCAAGGAGGAATATTCTGCACTGGTCCAGTCCTGCAGGGAGCAAACCAGGAAAGCCAAGGCTGCAACTGAACTCCAACTAGCTTCAAGCATCAAGGACAATAAAAAGTCCTTTTTCAGATATGTGGGGAGCCGGA
>NW_017729014.1:8957616-8958532 GCF_001723915.1 Gavialis gangeticus
AGTCCAGAGAAGAGCCACGTGCATGATCAGAGGTCAGGAAAACAGGCCTTACGACGACAGGCTGAGAGCCAAGGGCTCTTTAGCCTGGAAAAGCACAGGCTCGGGGTGATCTGATGGCCACCTATAAGTTTATCAGGGGTGACCACCAGTATCTGGGGGAATGTTTGTTCACCAGAGCGCCCCAAGGGATGACAAGGTCAAACGGTCATAAACTACTACAAGACTGTTTCAGGCTGGACATAAGGAAGAATTTCTTTACAGTCTGAGCCCCCAAGGTCTGGAACAGCCTGCCATCGGAGGTGGTTCAAGCACCTACATTGCACACCTTCAAGAGTAAATTGGATGCTTATCTTGCTGGGATCCTATGACCCCAGCTGACTTCCTGCCCTTCGGGCGGGGGGGCTGGACTCGATGATCTTCCGAGGTCCCTTCCAGCCCTAATGTCTATGTCTATGAAACTCTGGAAGTCCTTCCCAGCCCTACTTTTCTATGATTCTATGAAAGTTAAGTGCATACTAAATGCCTTACCAAATCAAGGCCATAAATACATTCCTGAAAAATTCACAAGTATTTCATCTCCCAAGGGTGACAGAATGGTATCTCTCTTCCTTATTAAAACAGTTTTAAAGCTCACTTGCTTCTCAGAAATATTTAAGGGAAACCCAGAAAAATAAACTAAAACAGCTTATTCTACTTGGTATGAAGCAGATGGAGTTTGCTACCATTCTCAGTGAAAAGAAAAAAATCCAAGTGCATGAAAACATATACCCTTTTAGGGTATGCCATTCAAAGGATCCAGTTAAAATGTCAATTTTACACTACTGCTAGAAATAAATGGGGGATTCTTCAGTTAAAAAGAAATCTAGTTTGGTGAATGAAGTAGAGAGAGAGATTTGACACCTTACCTGTAGTGTTT
>NW_017729014.1:8963532-8968291 GCF_001723915.1 Gavialis gangeticus
GTTAAAAAGAAATCTAGTTAGGTGAATGAAGTAGAGAGAGAGATTTGGCACCTTACCTGTAGTGTTTGTTTCAAGCATTTTGCATGCTTAGCTATGAAATGGGGGAGGGGGAAAGAATAATTTTAAGATTTTTTTAAGTCAGAAGGAACCATTATGATCAAGTTGGAACTCCTGCATAACACAGGAAACAGGAACAGATTGTTCCAGGTGCTTTCTTAACTCATCCAAAGGGAATTATTCTGGTGGCTGCTTAAGGATCTGTAAGTAATGTGCATTCTTGGAAGGTGGCAATTGCTTCTGAAATTACTTTGTGTGTATTGAATTAAAGCCTTTTTTATTGCATTGCGGTGCACTATTCTTTATTTCCACATATGCTTTTGCCTTGTTCTGACCCATTTGTTATATATCAGAAGGAAAGTCAAATAAAAAAAAAGTACTTCCATTTTTCCAAATGGGTTCAGCCCAACTCTGCAAATAATTGCATTGCTTTCTTTCTAACATTTTCGTGCACAAAAGATCCACATGAGCTGCTTATACTTTATATTTATCCAGTGCTATTGTCACAGCAACACTAGTTGCCACAAAAGATATAGGATCCTACAGCTTATTCTTTCACAGCATGTACTACCACTTAAGTAGATTGATTGATATTTTAAAGATCAATGCAGTCCTAAAAAAGAAGTTTGGGTGATTCTAAGCTACAGAGCACAGAGGGACTTAGAGATTTGAAGTCAATGGGTTTTTCGTCTGTGTAAAGTTAGTAGGATTTGGCTATTTAAAAGCAAAAAATGGTGTGAAATACAATGAACAAAATTTCCTGTTTGAATAGACAAATGTATATCTATATGTTGAAGAACTCTGATTACATCGTTGTGAACCATACTGTTCCTGAAAACAAGCTGTGATGGAAGGCAGGCTGCTCTGTAAAAGATTTGTGACTACTATATATGTGACGGTTATTTGCATGCTTCTTGTTGAAGATATTTAATGGAGAAGGGTTGTTTAACACAGGGTAAAATACCTCTCATCAAACACATGAGCATGATTTCAGAATAGCGGGGAAGCTCTTCGTTCTGAGAAGACACACTAGCAGCCAGAGGCTGAGCTTATCTGAAGATGTTAGACCTGGACAGGTTTCCATGAGGGAATGCAAGGATTTTTTTTTGGCAATATCTTTTATTGGACCAACTATATAGTCTGGAGAAATGTTAGACAAGATTTGGGGCATAGAGTGCCCTTCCTCAAGTCTGGGATAGAAGGAGACAGCTTGTGCTAAATAATTGTTTCAAAGGTTGTGTATAACTTTGTATGTAAATAAGAACATGCTGAGTGTATGTTTCAGACAGACATGCCTAGAGACTCATCCTATTTCTCTAAATGTATTTTTCCTGTTGCTGAGATTAAACAATATTTGAGTTTTAGAGGGCTCTCTAATCATTCTCTTTGCCACTGATCAGAGACTCCCAAAGCAGAGAACTGCATGGGGTTGAATCCAGTAAGAATTGTACAGTTCATACACAGGGTACTTGTAGACTAGGGCCCAGTCCAAAAGTAAGAGACTGGGATATAGGTAATCTTGCCTAGTGGCTAGGCCACTGAGGGAAGGCAGGGGCCAGGGGTAATTTGGGGGCCAAATTACCAGGTCTGGAGAGAAGTCCAGGGGCAGAGTACAAAACACAGGCCAGGATCAGGGACTGGGAACAAATGCTGAGTTATTAGGTCCAAGAATCAATCTACAAGCCAAAGTCCAAGAACAGAGCCCAACCAGGGTCAGGAACCAGGAAAACCACATACAGCACAGGCTTATCTGTTGTACAGAAACCAAAAGGCTTTTCAAAGCAGACTAGGGTCAGAACTATTGGCCAGCTTGGAGTCTGCTGCCACAGCTTGGATTAAATGGGTAGTCCAGCAACCAAATAGAAAGCCAGCTAGTTAAGTAGTAGGGACAAAGAAACTCAAGGTAGGTGTGGCCGCCTAGGCAATTAGCCTGGGCTAGACTTCCTGCTAGGGTCCCTGATGAAGAGTTGGAACAGTGCAGATTTGATAAGGGTGAAATATAGGACCTGATCCTGTAAACATTAATTCAGGTATCCCCATTTCAGTGGGAATATTTGCATAAAGACTTGTTACAAGTACGGGTGTTCAACAGAAGTTTTGCCAAAAAAAAGTGTTAATAATAGAGGATTAGGCTTTTGCTTTGAACCTTCTGGTCAGGAAATGATGGCAGCAGGTCCGCTACCAATAGGTTTGGATAAAAATTGCAAGGAGTAAGTATTGACCCTTTGTAACATAAACTGGACCAAGAATATATCATGTAAAATTAGCAAGATGATACTTAAAACCACAAATCACTGTGGCAATTTTTTTGCAGGTCAACCTGCTGGGTTAAGTGCTGATGTTTTTCAACCCATATTAAAATAAACCAAATAATGTTTAGTGGCTTCACTGAGACAGCACCTTAATTAGGGAAAAATATAAGAGTATTGCTTGCGCATGCAGCGATGAAGGCAGGAAGGCCAAAGCGCAATTGGAGTTGCAGCTAGCAAGGGATGTGAAGGGGAACAAGAAGGGTTTCTACAAGCATGTCAGTAGGAAGAGCAGAATCAGGGAAAGTGTGGGTCCCTTGCCGAATGGGGGAGGCAACCTTGTGACAGAGGATGCAGTAAAGGCTGAAGTGCTGAATGCCTTTTTCACCTCAGTCTTCACAGGCAAGGTCAGCTTCCAGACTACTGCAACAGGCAGTACTGTTTAGGGAGGAGGTGAGCAGCCCTCAGTGCTGAAAGAACAGGTTAGGAACAACTTTAAAAAGCTGAATGTGTACCAGTCCATGAGGCCAGACGGGATGCACCTAAGGGTGTTGAGGTAGTTAGCTGATGTGTTTGCAGAGCCATTAGCTATCATCTTTGAAAACTCATGGCAATCAGGAGAGGTCCCAGATGATTGGAAAAGGGCAAACATAGTGCCCATATTTAAGAAAGGGTAGAAGGAGGATTCAGGGAATTACAGACCAGTCAGCCTCACTTCAGTCCCTGGAAAAATTATAGAACAGATCCTCAAGGAATCCATTTCTAAACACTTGGAGGAGAAAAAGATGATTAGGAACAGTCAGCATGGATTCACCAGGGGCAAGTCATGCCTGACCAACCTGATTGCCTTCTATGACAAGGTGACTGGCTCTATGGATGCGGGGAGATCAGTGGATATGGTGTACCTTGATTTTAGTAAGGGTTTTGATACCGACTCCCACAGCATTCTCGTAGGCAAGCTAAAGAAGTATGGGCTGAATGAATGGACTGCAAGGTGGATAGAAAACTGGCTGAAGCATCAGGCTCAGAGAGTAGTACTTAATGGCTCTATGTCTAGTTGACAGCTGCTATCCAGTGGAGGGCATCAGGGGTCAGTCCTGGGGCTGGTTTTGTTCAATGTCTTCATCAACAACCTGGAAGATGGCATAGAGAGCACCCTCAATAAGTTTGCAGATGATACCAAGCTGGCGAGAGTGGTAGATATGAAGTAAATCTGTTTTGCTCCAGGGCTGGCCTTAGATCTTTCAA
Source organism: Gavialis gangeticus (assembly GCF_001723915.1). Lineage (NCBI taxonomy): Eukaryota > Metazoa > Chordata > Crocodylia > Gavialidae > Gavialis > Gavialis gangeticus. The sequence continues at coordinate 8,967,087 of NW_017729014.1, forward strand.
TGCCCCAAGCAAGACTAAATTGTAATGCCTCATTTGGAATGAAAGATGAGGAAATTTTTACTAGGAAATTTTACTAACAAAATAAAAGCTTTAGGATTTTGCTTCATTTCAAAGAAAGCCATATAGCTCTGGGAGCAAAGATGTTACAAATGCTATCGCTATACATTCATTGGAAGAACAAGGCCTGGAGCGCAATTCTTCTTTGAATTAAAAATATATTTCTAAATAACTTCCCTCTGCTAACCCCCCCCCCCAACAGATTTCTGCCCAGCGGGGGAGACATAGGAAAATGTCATTTCTCTGGCATTGTTCCCAAAACCCGTCCTCTCCTGGGCTCAACAGTACACATTCGATGGAGCTGGGAAGAAGTTAGTCAGGAAGGGCCAAGGATGGTGGGGAAGGACACACTGTGCTCCTTATAATGGATTTCCCCCCTGCCCCTCATATTGGAGAGATTTGGAGGCAGCAATCAGAAGGGAAAGATCCGTTAAGCCATGTCCACGTGAGTGTGGATGCTTGTTTCCCTGGGGACAAGTAGCAGTGGCACCTGGGAAGCACCCATACCATGTGCCCTCTGGCACATGGCAGATTACCCTGGGTGGGGTAGGCGGGGGCTGGGGTCAGCAACTGTGCTGGCCCCTACATCCTTACCTAGGGTCTTGGGGGCCTCGGGGAGCTGCAGCCATGATGCTTCTGCAGCTGGGAGCCTGGCTGGCACCAGTTTTGAGCAGCACACACTGCTGCCACATGTGCAACCCTGCTTTTCTGTGGCCTCTCTCTACTACTCCCTCAGACCAAACTGTTGTGCTCTGTGAAAAAAAAAATCACGTCTGAGAACATTAGACTTTTATTACTGCTCTAAGTGGCAGTAATATTTGACTGAAAGTAAGAACTGATAACAGCCATTCCTAGCTCTGGCTGCTCCAGTTCCAGGAAACATACAGGTGGACTCCACACATCTCCATGCTCAAAAACACCACTGGAAAGAGCCTGAAACTAATCAAAGTTCTCACGTGTTTTTATGAAGAGTCCCTTCATTTGCAAAACACCGTATGTCTCCAGTTTATAAAAAATGTGTAGCATCCTGTTGATATATATTTCTGGGAAGATGAAACAGAGGATAATTCCAAAGTGCACATATAAAACTATAGTACGTTTCTTCTAAGATAGATTTAAACACCTCTTACCTCTTTGGGCAACTTTGA
>NW_017729014.1:8973291-8978593 GCF_001723915.1 Gavialis gangeticus
ACTGGGAAGAGCCTGAAACTAATCAAAGTTCTCACGTGTTTTTATGAAGAGTCCCTTCATTTGCAAAACACCGTATGTCTCCAGTTTATAAAAAATGTGTAGCATCCTGTTGATATATATTTCTGGGAAGATGAAACAGAGGATAATTCCAAAGTGCACATATAAAACTATAGTACGTTTCTTCTAAGATAGATTTAAACACCTCTTACCTCTTTGGGCAACTTTGAAAGGAATGGAGTTGTGAAGGAACAATCTGGATGGAAGATCATACCAGATGTTTTACAGATTACTTGGCATGCCATCGTATCACCAATCTTATTTTAACCCTGTAGGAGTGGAATTGCAGTACTGGAACAGGGTCCATCTAGCTCAGCTGACTGACTCTAGCAGTGTCTGTGCCAGATACTGCCTCAAAGAGAAGAAGGCATTTCTACCCTTCTTAAAGCCCCATAGTTGTATGCTACTTTGCAGAGAAAAATGCTTTCCTCACCCCATCTGGTAACCAGCTTATGCTCTGGTACACGAAGATTGAGAGGCTTTGTAATATTTATTCTGGTTAGTGTAATTCTAATAATTGGTTTTGTTCTAGCCATTTATCCAGTCACTGCATTGCACAGATTGGCATATTGCTAATTTATGATGTTATCCAAGGACCTTGTTAAAGTGATTAAGGCCCAGATTATAAACTTCTGTAAAACTATTTTAAACTTGTTGGTGGAAATGTCTTATTCCAAACAAATGGAACTGTATATAAAAGCTGAAGAGGAAATGCATAGGGATATAGGGCTAATTCTGTAGTCACTCCTTGGGGAAGGTCATCAGAATGTACAGCAAGAGTCTTATCCATTGCTAACCCCAACTCCTTTTACCTGTCCATTAGGGGGTTTTGTGATTCAAGGCACTTTGCACATGCTCCATTCACTGGGCTGAATTTCACCCAAGGTGCAGAACCTCCACTTGGATCGGAGGAATTTGCACATCTTATCGACATACATTTTATCTTATCGACAAACATCCTATCGATGTTTGCAAATGGGTCCCAATACAAAAATGGTTGAGAACGACTTCATCCAGCAGTGGGCAATTAATTTGGGTGGAGGGCCATATGATAGGCAGCCAGGGGCATATAAATATTAATTTTCTAAATTTTTTTAGGGGCTCCGTGGGCTGGATAGAATGGCCTGGCAGGCCACATTTTGCCCACCCCTGACTTAGTCTAATTCCCTTCTCAAAGCAGGAACATCCCCAACCATATCATCGTAGCCAGGGCTTTGTCTAGCCAGGCCTTAAAAACTTCCCTTGCTGGAACTTGAAACCACTGCTCCTTGTTCTGTCATCTGCCACCAGTGAGAACAGTCCAGCTCCATCCTCTTTCAAACCCCTCTTCAGGTAGTTAACAACTATCAAATCCTCCCCTCAGTCTTCTCTTCTGCAGATTAAATAAGCCCAGTTCCCTCAAGCTCTCCTCACAAGTCATGTGCCCCAGCCCCCACACCATTTTGAGTCTCTGCTGGACTATCTCCAATTTGTCCACATCCTTTCTATAGTGGGGGGCCCAAAACTGGACACAGAACTCCAGATATGGCCTCGCCAGTGCTGAACAGAGGGGAATAATCACTTCCCTCGATCTTCTGGTAATGCTTTTACTAACGCAGCCCAATGGAAGGCAATCAAGTTGCTCAGGCATGACTTGCCCTTGGTGAATCCATGCTGACTGTTCCTAATTAGTCACCTCCTTTTCCTCCAAGTGCTTAGAAATGGATTCCTTGAGGACCTGGCCCATGATTTTTCCGGGGGCTGTGGTGAGGTTGGGTGTTCTGTAGTTTCCTGGATTCTCTTTATTCCTTTTTTCTTACTATATTTGCCCTTTTCCAATCATCTGGGACCTCTGCCAATCACCACAAGTTTTCAAAGATAATGGCCTGCAGCTCTGCAATCAGATTGGCCAAGTCTCTCGGCACCCTCAGGTGCATCCCATCTGGCCCCTTTGACTTGTACACATCCGACTTTTCTAAATAGACCCCAACCTGTTCTTTTGCCACTGTTGGCTGCTCACCTCCTCCCCAGACTGTGCTGGCAGGTGCAGTGGTCTGGGAGCTGACCTTGCCTGTAAAGACTGACATAAAAAGTCATTACTTCAGCCTTTTACATGTTATGTGTCACTAGGTTGCCTCCCCCATTTAGTAAAGGACCCACACTTTCCCTGCTCTTCATCTTGTTGCTGACATACTTGTAGTAACCCTTCAGGGAATTTCTCAAGTCTACCAGGGCTGTGGTATTAGACTGAAACTCAGAGGCCCCCACCCAACTTTGGGCTCACAACCTGCCTATTATTAACTCAGCAAGCAAGCCACTGAGTCACAGAAGACTGACCTTTAGATCTGTCCTTTAACGTTTGATCTTGTTAACCCTTCATATGCCACCCTGCTATTGTCAGTCCTTTGGACTTGCAGATCTAAGTTTATTAACTTTGGGCTCTGAAACAATTATTTTTCAACAACTTGATTTCTTTTTTTAATCAAGTCATGTAAAAAAAACTTAAAGGACTCTCAGATATAATCAAGTGTACAAAGATAACAAATATGGAAATTTAGTTGTAAGAGTTGCTTTCCATAAGTTACTTTTTAAAATCTTTCATGTTACCATACAACAGGAAGATCTAGCAATATTTTATTTTCTGTTGATTAAATTTCCCATAGAATATAAACTGTATGAGGAGTAAAGAAATTAAATCATCTTGTACTAAGATGTTATTTGTTTTCTGTTGGTTGTTGCTTAACGTTCAATGCAAGAATATAAAAAAACTAAAAACAATCAAAAAGTAATGGATGAGCAATTGGAGTCTGTTTCACATTTAGACCCTATGGCTGGTTTAGTCTCATGCCTCATACTGGGCAACAAGTGGCACGGGCTGCCTCTGTGTGTGGCATGCATCAGGCTGGGGAGGGGACAGGCAGTGCAGTGGCAGGTAGGGTAGGGAGCAGAAAGTGGAGCCAGATCAGGCAGGGAGCACAGTGTAGGAAGCAGAAAGCTGAGCAGCAGACTAGGTAAGGGGAAGGGATCAAAGAGGCCCTAGGGGAAGGCAAGGTGTAGAGCTAATTTGTGGCATGCCTGCTAAAAACGTTAGCCACTACTGTACTAGGTCTGGGGAAACAACTCTGATGTTTTTCTTACTACTTAATCTCTGGGAGCAGGCAAATACCCACACTCAATCCTGGCAGGTTTTTGATGTAATTGTTACCTAACAGACAGTCATTATTACATATCTGAAATGTTCTTGGTCCTTTTTGAGGGCTTTGTTCCTAAGTGCTTCACAAACACTCAGTGGTCTCTTTAAAAAATATAGCACAAGGCTTGGAATTAAGATGGAGCTCCAAGTTCAGATGTTGTGCCCTCCTCCTCAGCTAAGTTCAAGAGTCAATGGTTTTGGTTTGAGGCCAGTTATTATTATGAGCTACAGTAACAGCTTCTGTTGGTTCTTTGGCAATCCTTCACAGATGAGGGCGATTGTTTTCCATGATTGTCTTATCTGTGAGTCCAAAGATGGCTGACGAGGCCAATCCAAGATCAACAAACTCTGTTGCAACTTGGGCACGTGTTTTCATGTGGGGTGGGTGGCTCCAGATTCTTGATTCAGTCTGCAACATGATGCTTCTGCAGCTCCCAGTTTTCCAACTCCTGTTGTCGTTGTAAAGTTTCAAATTACTGAGATCTTTGCATCCAAAGCTGACCCTAGGGGGGTGTGAGGCCTGGGGCAAATCAGCCTGTGTGGGCTTAACACTGCACGGGGCCATGATACCCCTGCAAAGGGAGGGGGGGAGGTCTCCGTGCTTCTTTTGTGGTGTGGGGCTGAGCCACCAGCTCCAGGTGGGCCCAATGGGAGGGGCCACAGCTGATCCACCTGGCTCCACAGGGCCACCCCAAAGCACAGGGCCCAGGGTGTTTGCCTCAATTTGTTGTACCCTAGGGATGGCTCTGCTTGCAGCAGACTCTCCGTTCATTCAGGGTGGTCCTGCACAATAGCCTCTCATGAGTTGATGTCAATGTTGCATTTTTTTCAAGTTGGCCTTGAGGACATCCTTGAACCGCTTTCTCTGCCCTCCTCCTGATTGTATGCTTTGATTGAGCTGGGAGAATAAAACTTGCTTCAGGAGTCTGGAGTCAGACATCTGGATGATGTGGCTGGCCCAGTGAAGTTGATGTTGAATGATCATTACCTTGAGGCTCGTGGTGTTTGCTTATGAAAGAATGCTGATGTTGGTGCATCTGTCTTCCCACTGGATTCAAAGATTCTTTCTCAGGCAACATTGATGATACTTCTCCAGCAACTTGAGATGTCTCCTGTATGTTGTCCACATCTCAGCTCCATAGAGTAAGATGGAGATTACAACTGCTTGATATACACCATGTCCTTGGTTTTGGATCTGATGTCATGATCTTTGAACATCTGTTTCCTCAGGTGTCCAAAGGCTGCATTTGCACATTTGAGATGATGTTGAATTTCTTCACTGATGTCAACCTGCTGCAAGAGATGGCTTCCAAGGTATGGGAAATACTCAACATTCTCTAGAATCTCACTGTGAATCTGAATTACTGGAGCTGGGTATTGCTCATTAAGAGCTTGTTGATGGGAGGACCTTAGTCTTCTAAATGTTAACCATCCATCCCATTTTCTTGTATGCCTCGGTAAAGACATTGGCAATCGCCTGTAGATCTGCTTCCAAGTGAGCACAGGCTACAGTATCATTGGCATACTGGAGCTCAATGATTGAGGTCAGGGTGCTAGCAGTAACAGCTGTTAGCACTTACTGTTAGATTTGTGACATATTGTGCTTGAGTCCCCTCTTACATTCACATGCATCAGAAGTGACTCAATTTAAGTTAAAGGAGCAGGACTGGTATAAAATTGTTGAAAATAGTGAAGAATCAGTAGGGCTGTGTGAAGCTTCTGTCCCTGATTTGATTCAGCAGAGATTCAGCCCGATTTGGTGACCAAATCTCCGAATCTGAATCGAATCAGAGGACCCTTTAATCTCTCTGAATCAAATCAGAACCTTCTGAATCGATTCAGAGAAATTCGGAAAGATTCAGCAATTCGGACATAGAGACAGCATTAAATATTTTTTCTACATACCTCTAGGTAGCTGGGGCTCGTGAATGCTGTGATGCTGGGGCACACGGAGTGTCCCACAGAAGCATGGAAGGGTCCCCAGCGTGCTTGGCAGCAGACCCAGAAGTGGACCAGAAGCACTTCCGGTCCACTTCTGGGTCTGCTGGGGAGCATGCAGGCCCCCCGCCCCCC
>NW_017729014.1:8983593-8986943 GCF_001723915.1 Gavialis gangeticus
CAGCCGATCAAGCCGGAGGGATGTGGGGCGGCTCACCTGCATGCTTCCTGGCAGCTTCCCAGTTTGCTGCTGAGCATGTGGAGGGCCCCACCGCACTCCTGTGGGGCACTCCATGTGCCCCAGCATCGCAGCAATCACAAGCTGTGCTGGTACCTCAAGGTATGTAGAAAAAACTTCTAAAGCTGTATCTGTGTCCAAATTGCTGATTCTCTGAATCAGCATTGAATCTTCAGATTCAGATTTGGCCGAATCAAATCAGGGACAATCAAGAACTACTTCACAGTTAGGGCGGCTAGGAGCTGGAACCAACTTCCAAGGGAAGTGGTGCTGGCCCCTACCCTGGGGGTCTTTAAGAAGAGGCTGGATGCCTACCTGGCTGGACTCATTTGAGTCCCGTTTCTCTTTTTGGGGTTTTTTTGTTGTTCTCCCGCCCTGGCGGGGGGTCGGGCTAGAAGATCTACTAGGTCCCTTCCGACCCTTAATCTATGAATCTATGAATCTATGAATGAATCAAATCGCTATCCCTGATTTGGGCCAAATCCAAATCAAATAGGGCCTGCTTCGCACACCCCTATGAATCAGGCCTACCATGTGCTATATAATGATGTGTCTTAGGTCCCTGACACACGTTATATCTATTGTGCAATTAACTTGTTAGACCTGCTACATGTGTAGGGTGACCATATGTCCTGTTTTAGCTGGACAGTCCTGGATTTCAGAAGCTGGTCTTGGCCAGCTGTTGGGAATTATAATGGGTATCCTGCAAATGCAGGGGCATTGGGTAGAATCTGGCCAGGGGAACAGTGTCCTGGATTTCCGGGATTTCCATGTGGTCAGCCTATGCATGTGCAAAGTAATTATCACACAACAAAAATGGCCAATGAGCTGCATAATTGTTGTTCAGAAATGTAGAACATTTTTGCAGCTGCTTTCTGTTGAGCTTTATGTTAAACATGTGGCATGTCACATACAGGGTGATAGTGTTTGTCAGGTCCTCCAACATTTCAGCGTAGGCTGCTGTTCCCACCCCTCACCTTCCTGTAAGGGAACTCTCTATGATTCATGCTTAACTCTGCTGCCCAAGGTTGCACTACCAGGAAGTTGCTTCTTTAAGAAACCATTAGCACCTCTTGGTGAGAGCTGAGGTGTAAACAAATATTCAAGTGACATGCTTTACTTGTCTGACATGGGGAGAGATGGAGAAGGGAGTTTGTTCAGAAACCTGTGGACAGGACAAGAACAGACACAAAAGCACCTTGGAAGTACCCCAGAGAGTTCAAGGCCTGGTGTTCCTGCTACTTCCCCTGTCCTGCCTTCACATGGTCTCTTTGGATCTTCACAAGAATTAGGGGAGCAGCTCCTTCACCCAGGGAGAGCCAAGCTGACTTCTCATTCCCACCACAGCTGAAGAGAGACAGCTCTCTCCGGCTCCCCTTGCTGGGAATTGCTCGCAGGGTATGTTCCGAAGACTCATTCCCCCTTCTAGATGGCTTGCCCTCTAAACGTGTAGAAGGTTGCATAGTATGACAGCACCCATCAAGCGATATTACCTGTTGCTTGATGCAAATACCACCAACCAGAGGCCTAGTGTTTCTCAACTTCTCTAGACTCAAGGCACTCCTCATTAGAGCAATTTTTTGTTGCAAAGAACTCAGAAAGACAAAAGGTCTGAATACTTTAACACTATGGATTCTTACTTGAAATCTCTGGGTTTATTTTGTGAATCATGTTTGTACACCGAACAGTGCTAACATTACATGGCACCCCACAGCACCCTCGAAAGGATCTCAGCCATGGCACCCTGGTTGGGAATTACTTTTAGACCCCCATACTAATTTCATTTCAAATTTCAGTCATAAAGACAAGAAAGGACACAATATTTTGCAACTCAGCCACTCACTGTCTCCAACTGGGCATATTCATTGATGAATATTTGTTGAGTCTTCATTAAATGAAGCTCTGCAATTTGTATTTTGGCATTATTCTCCTATTCCCTTATAAAATTAAATGAGCTTTCAATCATTGCTAGAGTTTCAAATGTCTGTAACATAAGGAAAAACGATCTTGGTCGTTGAGTTTTTGAACAGAAATATTCTTGGTAGCTTGAATGTTTTTCTTTCTGTTATTTATTCTGGCACCAACTATTGCACAGGCAAGTGATCAGAGGGGTGTTGTTTTCCCCTAATGTTCAGTGCTTTAGTTTCTTTGTGTAATGACATTGGATTCTGAAAAACTGAGCAACCATATAAATACTCTTAGCTGCACCAACTGTGGAAGCCTCATTGAGTTAAAATTGGTTTCACTCCATTATCTGTTGGTGCAGCAAATCTACTAAGGACTGATGTGGGAGTTTTTCTTTAAATTCGGGTGAATAGTTCCTTTTCTGTACAGAACTGGGGCAAACCTGAGTATACGTCACAACCTTTTAGCAAATAGTACAGTTTCTGAAAACATTGCTTTTCAAGCAACCCCTGCTCTTCTTCGTCCATGCTTTTTCTGATTCTTTTCAATCTCTTAAGAAAGCAACAGCTGTTCTTCAACATGAATATAAAAGTCTTCATAAGTGCTCCACTGAGAGCAGCAGTGAATATGGAATGTTGCATTTTCTTTTGTTGTCAAGGCCAAATTAGGGTTTAATGGACCCCTGGGCAATGCAGCGGCAAGAATCCAGCACAGGATGAAATCCCTGAGGTTATTTTGATTTTCTTTATTGTGTCTTTTATCTTCCAGTTTAATAACTTCATTTTGCCAAAATGTTTAGTTTGTCAGTTCACAAAAGCTACATCCTCCTCTATAATGTACACCTTATTAACATTTCACATTTCCACAGTAATAACGTAACCCTTTGACTTGTCATCCCCCCAAGAGTATGCAGTAGTTTGCAGTCCATGCAGTAGTACTCATTGATCTGAAGGCAATATCAAGGCTTTGGGGCAGATTGTTCCATAGCAGAGAAATGATTACTCCCTGGTTCGTGACACGGTTCTGCATTGTGTATTGAGCAAAGCGTGGACAGTTTCGAGTTGACACAGTTTAGTTCATTTATGTTTGCTTATTCAGTGCTCAGTAAAGGCTGCTTAGAATATACAAGGACCTACTCTTAGTTTTCTGTAAAGGGCTGTCTACTTTTTGCAGCTGTGTACAGTGCTGTATAAATGATTAAAAGATGAAAAACTGTGTTTAAACAGCCACCCCTAACCTGCTCATACAGAAGCACCTTATTTATGCAAAATCAAGCTCTGTAGAAGGCACCTGTGCTTCCAAACTCTGCTCTAAGCAAGGCTGCCTGGCAATTGAATTCACTTGGCCTTACTCTGAAAACACGGTGAAGTAGCTCTAGCATAAAGGCA
>NW_017729014.1:8991943-9005211 GCF_001723915.1 Gavialis gangeticus
TGTAAAGGGCTGCCTACTTTTTGCAGCTGTGTACAGTGCTGTATAAATGATTAAAAGATGAAAAACTGTGTTTAAACAGCCACCCCTAACCTGCTCATACAGAAGCACCTTATTTATGCAAAATCAAGCTCTGTAGAAGGCACCTGTGCTTCCAAACTCTGCTCTAAGCAAGGCTGCCTGGCAATTGAATTCACTTGGCCTTACTCTGAAAACACGGTGAAGTAGCTCTAGCATAAAGGCACTTTCCAACACAGGCTGCATATAGATGTTCACTTCTACCAGAAGAAATCTCTTCCAGTAGAAAAATAGCCTGGGAGCTAGGGGACTTTAAAGGGCTGCTCCCTAAGCCACCTCTGCCCTTAGGGGAGCCCATTACTTGACACCCTTACCCCCTCTCCCCCCTGGAAGGGGTCAGGCCATCAAATGGCAGTTGGCAGCTGCTGAAAAGCAGCAATTGCCACAGACAACCAGGTGATTGGCAGGAGGTGGGTGGGTATTCTCCCATGGTGGGAAGCCTTCCAGTTTCTCCTGCCCCCCACCACTCCTTTCATGCCTCTGGGTGACCTGGAGTGCAGGGAAAAGTGGGGAGCACTCAGCAACTGTGGCAAGGTTCTGGGAGTCTTACACTAGGGGCATAGCTGCCTACCTTCCCCTGTGCTGCTCTGGGGTGACCCAGGGGTGACCCAGAGCAGTTAAGGTGAGGCTGGGGGCATTTCACTGCAGTGGCAAGGCTCCCAAGCTTTGTTGCCACAGCACAGCAACCTGCCTCACCCCATACTGCTTCAGGTCAGCTGGCTGGTACAGGTGAAAAAGGAAAGCCAGAGGATCTGGGCTGGGGAAAGTTTCTGCACTCTCAGCTCTGCCAGCTTCCCTTTGCCTCCCCACCACTCAGCTGAGTAGTGGGTTGGTGATTTAAAAGCTGGGAGGGCCAGAAGCCAGGCATGTAGAGGTTTTCCCCAGCCCAGTCCTCAGCTCCTAGCTGCCCCTTTCAGCCCTGTCACTTAGCTGGGGGACAGGGCAGCAAGGAGAGCTGGTGGGAGCCAGGTCGTGGAGACTTGCCTGGCATCCCACTCCCAGATGCCAGCTTTTAAATTGCTATTCTGCCCACTCAGCTTGGAAGCAGTGGCAGTAAGAGAAAGCTAGCAGGAGTCAGCAAAGCCCTCTGCCTGTTCCCAAAACTGCGGGCTGCCTTGTTTGAGGAAGAGTCAGGGAGCAGTGGCTATTGCTCTTCTCGCCTCATACTCTATGGGAATGGGTGAGCAGCCTTCTCAAGACTGGGGTGACCCTGGCCTCAGGAAGCCAGGATGCCTTTTTTTGCTTCCACTCCTCCTAGTCCCCAGGAGGAGTTAAGCTAGGGAAAAATGTACAGCTGTTCAGTCTTCTAGGAGAAACTCTCTCCCAAATGGTTTAACCCTGGTTCTTGGGTTATTTTTCTCCCAAAGCAGCCATTTTTGTTCTGGGAGAAAAAGCCTGAATAGCTGTACACTTCTGATTTCTCCACTAAGAACAGCAATTCGCTCAATAGAAATTGAATATCTGTACCAAGTCATAGAGGTGCCTTGACCTTGAACTGCTTCTTCAAGTGCTTATATAATACAACAGTGGAAATTCTCATTTTTTCTTCTGAAACACTCCCACGCCAAGCACATGCACTCCATTACCAGGTGTACCCTCCTTTTGGCACACTGACTACCTCCAGGCCATTTGCACCTTCAGTTTTGTGCCCTTTCACCCTAGGACAAAGGTAGGCTTACTAATTCTGTTTTCTGAACTGATTTAGCACCCAGTAAGTTTTGACATGTTTTAGGCAAATACTGCTGCCAATTTGTTACTGTGACCAAACACAGCTGAGGCTCACAGCTCAACCATCTGCAATCAGAGAAATTCACTAAATAAATCCAGATTTATAAAGAAATCAATGAGACCCACAGTCTGCCTGTGACTGACTATTCTCTGGGCAGAGAACTTACATTGTCCAGTAAATTGTTCTTTGTGAGTGTTCTAGTTGGTTGCAGCCTAGGAGTCTTACACCAGAAGAACAGTTGCAAAGTGTCTCTTCTGAAGCTCTTCAGTCAGACATCAACTTTTTAGCTGGATCAGCAACCTTCTTTTAGCTTATTAGTCTGAATAATCAGCAACCACACACTAGAAAAAATCAAGACTAATTTACTCTCCACTAGACTTGTCTGCAAGTATTTCCTTCGTTTCATTTATTCTGTAATTTCATTCTTGGTGAGTGACAATGCACCTGACAGACTACATGGTAAGTCAGGAGTTAGAGACTATTTTTTAGACCCTGTTTCTGATTTTACAGACATATTACACTGATGTGACTTCACTGGCTTGAGTGGAGGGGGTGATGCTACCTCTCCACTGTCAGATCCTTTCCTAAAATGTGCTGTTCTGATGTAACTCTCAAAAGCATTTAAAGGTAGACTGAAGGGCTGGATTTCCCCAGCAGGTGCAAGTTCAGGCTGAGGGTGTCAGGAGGCAGTGGTGACCGTTAACCATCTTCACACCTGCTCTGATCTTAGGGACAGTCAATAGTTGAATGGCCTCTGAGTACAACCTAGAGTAGCCATCGCTTGCAGAATAAAGGAAACGGAAGAGATGACAAGGAGTTCATGTAAGATCATAGAAACAGCAGCTATTTACTGAAGGAAAAAGCATTTAGTAAGAAATGGCACGATCCAGGTCCATTCTCATTCCACTCTGCTCTTTACATTTGTGTGAACTAGTCACCAGCCAAGGTCAGGCCTGACAAAGAAGGACAGCAGATCTTCTACCACAGCTGGAACTTAGAAAGTAAGAAATTCCCTTCTGGAGTAGATGCAGATAAGTACAGGCCTCCATGTCCTCAGGAAGAACTAGATGCATTTTAGTCAAGAGCAACTGCCAAAAAAAAAAAAAAGAGAGAGAGAGAGGAAGAGAAAGAGGAAAGCAGGAGGAAGAAGAGGAACCTGCCATTCATGGATGCACATTAAAAAAATAAATACAAAGTTCCAGAAACCTCCTTGTTGAGGTAGAAGAAATCTAGTCCCCTTTCTGAGCTCTTTCTGGTTTGGGCTCAGTGTGGGAGGTTCTCAGATACTGTGGTGATGAATTTATGTGAGAATCTAGAGAGATAAGGACACTAATACCTAGAACTGTTGTAGGGCTGTTCCTCCAGAGAGCAAAAATGAGTTTATGGAAGACATCAATATCTTTATACCTATTTTAGAGATTCAAAAACTGAGGCACAGAGAACTGATTTGTGCAAGGTTACCCAGCAAGGAAGTGGTAGAACAAGGAATAGAATCTGAGAGTTACAATCCAGTGAAAAATCCATAAGGCCACACTGCCAGGAAGGATGGATAGGTTTGTGGAACACCTTTAGCTTTATATAAGTTTATATCTTCCATCATGGACATGGCAAAAAGTTCTCCATTATGAGAGAAACTGGAGATTTAAGTGAATGTAAGCTTGATTTATAGCAGAAATATATTTTCCATTACAGCTCAGTTCAGGATCATTGATTTTTTCTTCAGAACATTCTCTTCTATGGTAATATGGGGGCATTTTTTATTTTAAGTTACAAATCTACGTTAAAAAAGTAGATGCCCTGTCGTTCAGCTCTGGTCATGTGAAAACAAATGACATGTCATAAGGAAGTCAGTCAGGAGGAATGTGAGCAGGCTGCACTTTGATCAAATGCTTGCACCAGTCTTGCTGTAATCTCAATTATTAATCATCAGTCATCAAGTTCAAGGTCCTCATCTTTAACGTGTAGCACAGCTCTGCTCTTCCCTACATCTCTGCTCTGGTTTAATTGTGCACCTCTCCTGCTCCAAGCTACTTCCTTTGTTTCCCCACTCCTACTCTCACCTCACATTTTCTTCTGTGTCACTCTGTATACTTGGAACAACCTCCCACGTTCCAGGCACCAAGAATCATCCTTCCCACCACAATACCCGTTTTATTAGTGAACATTCCTCTTCTGGTCTCCTATACTAATATAAGTCATATGCCTGAATCTTTATACTGTTTACTGTACTTTTCTGAGGGTCAGATTCTGAAACCTGCACTTGCAAGACTGCCACCTTTATCTGCTGAAGTCAGTGGGACTTCTTATGGAATAAAGTAATTTTCAGCCTGAGTATGGGAATCAAAATCTGGGCCTGTGTAGGGAAATCCTGCATATCTCATCATCATCAGTTGCACAGAAGTCATCAAGAGCTGTGAGTGCTTGGTACCTCCTAAGATCAGACCATTAGATGAGAAGGATAACATTTTCAAAAGCATCTAAGTGGCTTAGGAGACAGTCTTGACATTTTTAAAAGGGACTGAAGGGTGCCTATAGACATGCTCCAATACATTCTAATTAGAACGCTCCAGCATAGCCGCATCCTCGTGTATTAAGCCTCTCCACATTTCAAAATGGCCATGGGGGAGTGTGACAGGAGTATCACTATCGGAGCCTTTCCGGGGTGGCTCCGCCCTCCTGTAATGGGTCAACCGCCTGCTTACTCGTCTGCCATGCCTTGATCTTACTTGATTAGAAGATGGTTGTAATCAGCAGGAGGCTGTCCATTTTTTCTGTGCCCCGGTGACAGGGGGCGCTACCTGTGGCTCCTTTTCCTCCCCTACACCGGAGCCCAAGCCTCACAGATGGAGTTGACGTGGTTTGACCTGGGCCCTGTTATGTTCTGGCCCTCCTCTTTACTCCCAGGGCTCCTCACTGCCCCCTCTTTCTCACTCTGGGGCTCCTCGCTGCCCCCTCTCTCTCACTCTGGGGCTAGGGCCACTGCACCCCGTAAATGCTGTGCCCTCTCAGGCGCCAGGAACCCCCACACTACTAGGGAGTCCCTGTGAGGCCTCCTCCAACCCCTAACAGCCTCACTCGGTCCTCCGGTCAAAACAGTAAACATAAAACATAAAGCCCCTGGGCTACAACAAAAAACTAGACCGTCCGGTCAAACAAAATCTACTCCCTACTAGAGAGTGAGGGAGAAGGAGGGCTCCCCAACCCCAGCAGTGACTGGGGGATGCTCTCACTACCAGAGTCCTCCCCTCTGTCTGTCCAAGCTAAGTCCCTACTCCCATAGCTGCTGGAGAGGGACTGCTCTCCTGGCCTCCTACCTGGGCTTAAGAAGGGATAAGCCCTGCCCCTTCCTGTCAGCTGGTTTTACCAGTTGCCCCGGCAACCAGCACCTGTGCAGCCCTGGTGACTGGCAGCTGAGCCTCCCCCTTTCTGCCATTAGGGGTCTCCCCAGAGCAGTCTCTGCTCTCAGGCGCAGGGCACCTGAGTGCACTGCGACAGGGAGCTTTAACTAAACCTGGTTGAATGAGCTTTAGTTAAAGCATCCCCATGGCCATTTTGAAACACAGGGGGCTTAATACATGTGACAGTGAGCTGTTTTAATTAGAGTCCCTGTTCAGGAACCTCTCTAATTAAAAGGGGAGTCCCTCCCCCCATCTCTGAGTATGTGTAGGCAGCCGAAGTGACTTAGCTATGAATGCTAAAGAAGCATAATGGGGAGATTTTCAGAGGCACATACGAGGGTAGTCATGTGTCCATTTGAAAATGGGACATAAGTTACCAAGTCACTTCAGCTCTTATGAAAATGTTACCCCTTAATCCTTTAGGACCTGCACCCTGAGCTTTGCATATGTGTCCCTGTCACTACGTCCTTTTATAATGCTATTAAATTAACCAAAAGAATTTGCAGTTGGAGAAAGTGTTTCAAGTTTCCTTAGCTTAGGTCTGAAATACAACAAAGCGGTAATTAACAATTCAGTAGGGTACTATGCAATATACTTTATTTCATGCTGTGACTAAAGAAGAGCATCAAAATCTTTAAAATACTTTATCCATGACAAATGATAATTTGAGTAAAACCCTCTGTCCTGCTCTGCTTCTCACATGCTTGAATCCTAATATCTTTATATATAAAAATGATTGTCCTTTCCCCATCCTTGTTAATCTAGGACCATCACATAAATGGCTTGATAAAGAAAATTACTCCCATGTGCAAATAGAAACCTAGCTGTCTTGCAAGAAAGGAAATGATCTGACTGTAGAAAAATCAGACCTTCATTATCTGCTGACCTTTAAAATGGGAAAATACCAAACTGTAATTTAGGATTTGGAACTCCACTGAGGATATATACATGTAAGAAATTGTTTCACTCAGAGATAGAAAACAAAAGGATTGGACTGTTCGACAGTCTAGAAATAACAGATGTATCAAACCACATTGGTAGTAACCAGTTTGCCCCCTGCCAGTTTTAGCTGGAGTTGATTGCAGAAGTAAAGCAAAAAAGATGTTCTGCTTTTGAGAAATATCTGCAGTGCACAGGCAAATACTCTGCCAGAAGATGGACCAGTACAGTTTCATCAGATGTTTTGTAATGGCTGAGTGTTTTAGTTAGGTGGCCAACAGTTTACCTCTTCAGAGGACATTTTTCTTCTTACATTGTATACGCAACCCAGTAGATAACATTGACTGCTGCAAAAGCTGCTGGGAAAACTGCTCTGGCGTAAATATCAATAGTGTCAGCATCAATGGGCTTAAAAAGGGACTTTATGCCACCCTTTTTGTCAGACTTCATTTCTTGGTGCTGCTTTGTCTCTCCAGTTTCAACTTCCACTGGGCCATATGATCCAGGAAATCTTCTGGGAATACGATGCTGTCTGTTGGAAATCGCCAGTTCCTGGTTAACTCCGGCAATAGAAAGTGAAAACAAGACAATGGCATTCTTGACATTTACCTGCAAAGGAAAGAGAAGAACTTTTTGAAACAACCTGTATGGGAAAAGAGATAAGATATTTAACCTAAGCTAGCAAGGTCCATGTGCAGTCAGTCTCCAGTGTTGGGGCATTCATGACAATCCAGACTGTAGCAGTGGCAAAACACACACCATGTCTTATATTGTCAGTGACTGCCCACTGACTAAGTTCAGTGGTGGACTACAGGAACTGCACATGGCCACTGAGGATACTATCATATGGCTCAGCAATTATACACACGCTGACTGACCTGAGCTAGCCAGGTAGCTTAATGGTTTGATATGCAGAAGATCCAGATGTGAAAAACTGTGCTACCATGCAAGTTTGAAGTCTGGTTATAATTGTTCATTCCCTGGGCTACTGAAGGGGCTTGAGGCCTTGCAAAGTCAGAATGTTTATCCCTGGGCTGACTAACAAGTAATATTGATTGACCATCAAAGGAACTGTTATTTAGCTCACTGGCCTGGAACATAGGCAAACCCTCAGGGTTCTTTCAAAGCTTGTGCAGAGCAGTGAGGAAGGTTAAGTAAAGAACCCAGATCAATTATATTTGCTAGCAGCTTAAAAAGCCCTAAGTCCAGGGAGCCAAAAGGACTGTCAAAAGCATTATTTCTCTAATGAATTCACTCTCTTTCTTCGGCCAGTAAGGGAAAGCTAAGTATACGATTGGAGCAATTGAACTATCTAGACAGAAGTTACTGGAAGGAATTTCATTTCACTGATGTTTTATTCTTACAACCTGTTGTTTTGGTCCCTGGATCTACTTTGAAACAAGCATTCTATCTGTGAGCAAAAGAAAATCTAACTGGACTTTCTCTTACAACTAATATGGGAACAAATTAATCTCCTTCATTAGCGATGCATTGGGATGACACGGAGGGGGAGGCATGTGCCCCCCCAAATTTCTGTGCTGATGGTAGGGTGTAGGACATGGGGCCGCATCCCAGTTGGAGCCAGGGCCTGGCAGCAGCAGAGGCAGTGGCAGTGGTGGTGCAATTTCTGTACTGACTGTGGGGCACGGAGCTGCAGTCCTATCAGAGCCAGTGCCTGGCAGCAGCAGTGCAGAGTTGTGCCCCTCTACTGTCAATACTTATACGTTGCCTCTGATCTTGTGTAATAATGTTGAAGATAATAGGTCTGGTACCCACTTAGGCTAAGAACCTTTTACAGTGTACTAGCAAAGGAAAGAGGCCTTAAATAGCCACAGGAGAATATGCTCTGTCCATGGGTCTCCCCGCTTGGTATAGAATTGACTCCACATGAGCCCCAGTGTTAGATCATGACATAGCGGTTATTGATCTGAATACCCTTGGTGCTGTTGTATCTTACACCAAGGGCAGAACACATCCCCAAAGACACCATCATATTATTAGAATGCAAGGGATGCATGTCTGGCTTAAAAATCACTTAAAGTCCCTTCCCTCCCCTGTCCCATGCTGGCTTAGGTCAGGAACATAGTATGTGATGATGATTGGTTGTACATGCTGGTAATTATCCTGAAACTGGGCTTGACTCAGATTTTAAACAAGTAGCAACCAGCATGACTGGATTTAGGTGCTTAGCACTGAAATGGCAAATGTACTAACTTGACCAAAGTCTTCCTCACAGCCACCACCACTCAGATTACTGACCTCCCCACTCTGTCTGCTGGCCTTCATTTTGGCCTTTTGCTTTTTCATGTAGTCAGCATTGAAATGTGCAAATGCATATTCCACCAGAGCAGCAAAGACAAAGACGTAGCAAATCCAGAAATAAACATCAAGCGCTTTGATGGCAGAGGCTCGTGGAAGTGAAGACCGAGCACTGACCATCAGTGTTGTCATGGTAAGAACTGTAGTTATACCTGCAGAGAATCACAAGAAACTTTCTTTAAGAGTCCATGATACCATCCCAATGGTAATGCACAATGACCTGTATTTTGACAGGGGTTTTATTCCAATCCAAGTTAGCTGAATTTTTCAAAGCTGTTTAGGGGATTTGGAGACCCAATTCCAAACTTGGTATGCAGACACCCAAGGCAGCTTTGTAAATCTCATCCTGTTAGTCACTGTCTTTTCTGTTACGAGACACAGATAGACAAAGAGAAATCCCTTGAGGGTCTTGTTTCCTTCTTAGCCCTTAAACTTGCAACTCTTACTCATGTGAGTAATGTTCCCTCTAAGGTGTACGATCTGTGAGCGCGCCACTTTGGCCTGTGAGCGTGCCACTTCGGTCCGCTCCTATTAATAGTGTAAAAAACATATGACCACTTGAATAGCAATTGAGTTCTGCTTAAGCACTCTTATGTATTGTTTGAATAACCCTGGTGGGACTCTCAAAGACAGCACTCAAGGTATTGTGTTTGTGGGGTATTATACATTCACAAACAGATTTAAGAGTTAAAATTGTCAGCTGTCACAAGCAGCTAGACGGTTAGGGTCTGAATCCCCTTACACAAAATCAGATACCAGCATAACCTCAGTAGAGTGATGATACAAATTAATATATGCAAGAGGAGAATCAAATTATTTGTACTTGAGTGTGTATTGATGAAGAACTCCTATAGGTACTTGCACATTAAATGAAATGGCTTTACCCAAACATCTTACAACTCTTACTCATGTGACTCACATGATGTGAACAGACGCACTGACTCTGTGGCATTCTTAGAGTCTGTGGGGCTGCTTTTGTAGTAGTGGCATGGTACACATACTATTGCTTTTAGGGTAAAAGGTAACTGCCCAAATGTTTTATCTTCCGTTCTTTATTAGGGCTTCCCTCCCTAATCAGGTGACAGAAAATGGAGCCTGAAAGGAACCACCTTTAGAGGCTCTGCTTTGCCACTGCAGGCACAGCATTCTTGATAGCACATCAGAGATGACTATTACAGCTTTTGCTCCCCTTCCTACTGAGACCCCAAATCCTTTTTTTTTTTTTTTTTTTACCTAGTGACACCCTGGCAGGCACAGCTGACTGACTGATCCAGAAGGACACCCACGACATAGCCACCAGTAAGATGGAAGGAACGTAAGACTGGATGATGTAAACACCCCGATTCCTCCGCAGGTGGAAGTGGAGACTGAGCCTGGGAAACTGACCAGCTGGTGGAAAGAGTGGGCAAAGGGAAAAAGTATGATTGTGTATTAGAAATGTTGGTTTACAGTTAAGACATAAAAATGATGCGTATCTGCATTTACAGCACTTTCACACAGGGCTATAACAAAGTCGGGGTCCCAGGGGTGGCTGTGATGCCCCCTGGTGGCTCCATGACTTTGCCCTGCTCCACCTCTAGGGTGCTTTCTTGTCTTGCCCACCATGCCTTGATGGAAATATAATAAATAGGGAGGCTGTCCATGGGCCTTTGCGTGGCCCCAGTCTGACTGAACCCCCTTGCTAGGGTTCCCTGGCACCCTCACTGGGCCTCTATAGTCCCAGACCCCTCGCTGGGCCTTTATAGTCAACTGTGCCCAGCAGGGCACCCAAAGCCGGGCTAATTGTGCGGCTCCAAATCCTCTCCTACACCATGCCCTGTGCCTCACAGGTGTGACTATAATATTGTTCCCTCTAAAGGGGCAGAGGCCAAACCCCCAATAAATTTAGCTAGGCTTTGCCCATTGTATCAGATCTGGCTCTGAGGCACTACCTCTCACTTGTCCTTTCCAGACCCTGGCCCCTGTCTGCCAGGCCCCAGGCCCCTGCGTGGCTGTGCCCCTCTCTGGCACCAGGCTCCTGGCCCCTGTCTCACTGAGCCCCTCTTAGGTGTCGAGCCCCTGGCCCCTGTCTGGCTGCCACCTTGCACTCTCTGCCCACACTGGGCTCAATAACTGCTCAGGCCTTGAGCCTGCCTCTGGCAGGGCTCAAGACTATTGTGTGCTCCGCTGGCACTAGTAGGACCTCTGTAAGTCACCCCTTACTGTCCCAACCCAAACTGTTGGCTAAACTGTAATATAAACACTAAGCCCCTAGGCTACAACATAAACATCAAGGGATAACAGCCCTCTATTCCTTTAAGACTGTAAACCTGCACTCGCTAATACAGCATGTCTCCCAGCCTGGGCTCCTTGTGAGCACCCCGAGCCTCAGTGTTCCTGCAGGCAGCAAAGCAGTCAGCCTAGTATCCCAGGATAGCTCTCCTGGACAGGAGCTCCTTCCCCTGTGGCTCCCTCACCAGCCCCAGCCTTGGGCTTATATGTTTTCTGCCTGCCTCTGGTCAGCTAACCGCCTGCAGGTGTTTGCTAATTGCTCCATTAGCCTGTTGCTCTGGAGACCTGTGCCCTGCATAGCCTGCAGTGCTCCCTGGCTGAGCTGCTTTTATCTTAAAGCAACGGGGAGCCCCAGGCTCTCTGCTACAGGCTCATAAAAGGCTTTAAAAACATTCATTAATTAAGCCTCATAACTGCCATGTGAGGCACTATAGTTAGTGCTGGCACTGTTGGTCCTAAGAATAGGTCAAGTGATTTGCCACAGGTCACACTTGCTAGCTCTGGAAGTAAACTCAGGAGTACTGACTTCCAGTGCCTTTTTATAAGAGAACTGCTTCAAAAAGCACACTGCCTTAATGTTGTTAGAATCTGCTGTGGAAAGTCCTCCAGATACTAAATTTAGATTTTTTTAAAGGCCAAGTTAATTTCAAACTTGCTTGGAAAAAAAAGCTTGGAGAAGATGGGTACAGTATAAAAGAACATTTAACTATGTGAAAAAAGACAAAAGTCAGTAGGAAAAAAATGCCTTCAAATTTTATAATCAATGCAGTCTTCTGGCTCGTATGTACATGCACTACTGTCCTTAACTGGATGAAGCCAGAACAGCTTGACTATTGGTTATAAGCCCCATATTGTTTGAGTTCCAGGAGATTCTCTTTTAGCCCAAGTTGCAAATGAGGACAGGAGGATTTGCCATTTCTGCAAAGAACCGAATAGCCCCTTGTGTAGCATCTTAGCAAGCACAAAGCCCTAGATGGCCATGGATTTATCACAATATATTACAGTAGCTCCCTAAAAGACCAGTAAAACTTGACCTCTCTTTAAGTAGAGGCAAAACAAAATTGTACTAGATACATGATGAATAGTTTAAATACATGACTTAAGAAAAGCAGTTGCCTACAACAGATAGTGAGGTCTTTCCCTGTGCAGGAAAAACACTCTAATGCAGACACAGAACCTATTACCGGATTTGAAGTTCATCATCTCTGTGGTGAATCGGTAATTAGTGATTGTGAATTGAGCAAGCTGCAATTTATCCAGCCCATGGATCTCCTCCTGGTTTTCCGACCATTGGTACACGATGTCCTCTGAAGAGTAGCCATCTGCCAGAAGAATTGAATAAATGCATAGGAGAAATAAAGATAGATGGGCTCAGAGTGGAAGTCTGCCATGCTGCTCACCATCAGTTCTACAGCAAACATGTTATGTTCCAGGCTGTGTAAGTCAATGTCTTGTCAGCCTTGAGGATGCCAGGGACCCAGCAGGAATAACTTTCCCACAAGGAAAAGAATCCAAGTTGGATCACACTGACAGTATGTCTACGTGGCACAGTGTGGTGCCAGGCAAAGATACTCAAGGTAGCTTGGTTATCAGAAGCAGGTTGAGCACATTAGCTTGTCTCTCTACTTCAGCTAATTGCCCCTGTGCCATGTAGACATTCCCTGAGCTACACAGAAGTTTTGGAGTATTTTAAGTCAAGAAGAACTTAGCTGCTAGAGCAGGGGTGGAAAAAATGGTGGATCCAGCTGGTGGTCCGACTCCACTTCCCAGCAGCCCCTGCCTGTGTTGCTACGGCCAGTTTCCATGGAGATCCCAGCAGTGGCAGGGCTGGGACAGCATGGGGGCAGGGTTTCCATGGAGACCAGCACTGGCAGTCCTGGCAGGGTGCATGGCTGAGTGGGGAGCTGCTCTGCGGCTGGGGCTGGGACTCTGCAGTGGTGACAGCATGGTCTGGAGCTGGGGCAGAGCCACAATCTGCTGCTTGCATACCTCTGCCTGGGGCATATGAGCAGTGGATTACATCTCTGCCCCAGCTCCAGACCACACTGTCACCACTGCGAAATGCCAGCCCCGGAGCAGCTCCCCACCCAGCTGTGCACCCTGCCAGTGCTGCTGGGGCCAGTCTCCTTGGAAATCCTGGCCCTGCACTATCTTGGTGCTGCTTCTGCTGGGGTCTCCATGGAAACTGGCTGCAATGATGTGGGAAGCAGCTGCTGGGAAATGGAGTCTGCCATGGGCCCAATCCTTGCCTGCCCCTGTGCCTACTGTCCCCAGCACATTAATGAGTAAACTAGATCGGAAGGGCTAGGGACAGAAGTTGCACATAAAGCAGTTTAAGTAATCAGAAACTGGTTTAAAACTGTAACAGAACAGAAGCTCAGTGTACATAAACCAGTTTCAAAATGGCTAAAACTGGTTTAAGATAAATCTTGTTGAATGTAGTATATCAGACTTAACTGACTTGGGTCAAACCAGTTTATGAAACTTCTGTCCCAGACCCCTTCCTGCTTTAAGTTAAATCACAGTCCCCCAGCATC
>NW_017729014.1:9005495-9010383 GCF_001723915.1 Gavialis gangeticus
CGGCAAACCCTGGCTGAGGTCTGGGGCCAGGGAGGGGGGTTAAATCCCCCTTCCCCAGCTCAAACTTACTGCTGACTGCAACTGTGGACTACAAATCCCAGAGGCACCAGGAAGCAGGAAAAGGAAGTAGAAGTGATGAGCAACCCTGCAGTGTCCTGCTGATGTAATTCTGGACTGTAACTGCCAGAGACCTCAGGGGCAGCAGGAAGGGGAAGTGAACACACAGCCAGAGAGCCATGCTCTAGTGCCTCCCAGCTTCTGGCTTCAGCTACTGCAGGCATTTGGCTGCATTTCCTGAATCAAAGTTAAATGTCTGTTCACTTAATCTGTGCAGCTTAGACTAACCTGCAAAGACTGAATAGATTCAGCCTGGGGCTTTTTGACTGTCTGTCCTTGACAGCCTGCTTTTTGACCTAGCCAATATCGATTCTGCATCTCAAACCTGATTTAATGGCCAGTTCAATTTTGCAACTGGAATGAGAGTTTAGTGCAGGGGTGGGCAAAATGTGTCCCACGGGCCAGATGTGGCCCACCAGGACATTCTATATGGCCTGCGGGGCCCCTAAAAAATTTAGAAAATTAATGTTGGCTGCCTGCCTGTCATGCGGCCCTCGATGGCTTGCCAAAACTCAGTAAGCAGCCCTCTGCCCAAAATAATTGCCTGCCCCTGGTTTAGTGGCTAGGAGCACTGTCTCAGGTACTTCCTCATCTAAACCAAACTGACCTTAAAGCAGTGATATTCTGATTTTAGAATCTGGTTCAAAATATGTAACTTGTCAGCACTTGAACTAGGTGGAAGGTAGAGTAAGGTACCTTGTAACAGCACTAAAATTTGACCCAGGCCATGCTACAGAATGGTGAGTCCCTTTTGAAATACACAGTCAGACTGGGAAATGCCTAGAGGAAACCCTGTACTTGGAAACAGTATGGAGTAATATCCCCCTGATTTTTACTTTAATGCACTTACTTAAAAAGGCTTCATTTCTGCTTATGTTTATTGCACTGAAATAAAAATCCTCAATTTAAAACAGAGAGAGGGAGAGAGAGAGAGAGAGAGAGAGAGAGAGAAATAAGCCTCTGCAAAATTTGCTGGGAGAATGA
Source organism: Gavialis gangeticus (assembly GCF_001723915.1). Lineage (NCBI taxonomy): Eukaryota > Metazoa > Chordata > Crocodylia > Gavialidae > Gavialis > Gavialis gangeticus. The sequence continues at coordinate 9,006,597 of NW_017729014.1, forward strand.
ATTGATTGCCGGTTCATTGTCTGCTGCCTCTGCATTTGCTGATTACATAAGTAAAACTGCAGATTGCTATTTTTGACAGGATCAAATGGTATTGTGGTTAATTGCCTAGAAAACAGAGTCAGTGCTAAAAAAGAATAAGAGAAACTAAAGCTCACACCAATGTGGCAGTATGTTTACATCTGCTGAGAAACTCTGATAGCCCTAAATCTTTAGAAACATAGGGATCGTTTTTTGCCATTTGTATGACTGTTTCTTATATGTTCTTATACTGAAACATAGGAGTAAGAATCTTTTCTTCAGTCTCAAAAAAATAAAATATGGGGCTGGACTCGATGATCTTCCGAGGTCCCTTCCAGCCCTAATGTCTATGAAATCTTTATTCTCCACTTGATGTCCAGAACACAGAAAGCCAAATTCACAAAGCTATTAGTTAGTGTGGTTCCTTCTTATGATAGGTGGTAAATCTGGGTTCCAAGCATTAATATTCATGTGAATTACAATCTGATCAAGGGAAGACTTGAATCTGAACAGAACATAAATTTAGTTTATGCTGATTTCTCAGGTAAGCAGAAAATGGAGTTAAACCAGTCTGTGGGCCAAATTATGATGGAGTCTCATGTGGATGCGAGGGTCAGGGGATGTCAAGGAGAGACAGTGCCTGTGCCAGGCATAAACACAAGCATAGTCCCTGTATGCAAGAAATTCTTGCCCCATCCAGTTTTTCTTAGAGAGAGAAGAAGATATAGGAATTTGCCTGAGCGCAGTCCTTCTGAACTCTCTGTCCCTCATAGCTTGACATTAATGGAAAGAATCCCACTGCTTTCACTGGGCTTTGAGTCAGGCAGTCAGCTCCTCTTCAGACTGGGAGGATTCAATCCTTAATCCGATTGAAGGATGCTCATCACCTTGCTGGATTTAGCTGTATAGTTCTGAATCAGGCTAGCGTACAACTAGTTTTGAAAAGCCTAGTACCTTAACACCCAAAACTTGGAGCCAAGAGGTTGGGGATTGAGTTTTATATTTTCTAAATCCCGAGCAGCCCTTGTTTGTGATCTATGGAAGCAGAATTGCTTAGGCAGACTGGAAGCTAAGTACCACGTGTGCAGGCTTTAAACAAAACACATTATAGGCAACTCTATGCTCAGGCCTTACAGCTTTCTAAATCCAGCATGCACTCTTGCTCATCCATCGGATACTTGGAAAGGTCCATGTCACAGGCTACAGTTGAGGTAATCCTGTCCCAAGCAAGGAAAATAAAAATACTAATTAGTTATATTCAGATAGCCTGTAGGCATTCATAACTTGACATTTAATTTTCTTCATAATCCAGACACTGAGTTGGAAACCCACCACCTATCTCCCATAACACTACTACCAATGATAAAAATATTTTCAAAGTCTTTTTTGATTATTACTTCTAGTCTTCAAAATAAAAACTAGAATTTGGAAACTGAGATAAAAAGAAATTAAGTGACTTGTCCAAGGCTGGATGGTGATGATGACAATAATTCTTTTATATACTCTTGTGAGTCGAGCTCACTCCCGCATAAAGTTACATAAGTTGATTAAGTCACTTCAGGACTGATTTTAGTCCTACATTTTCACAGCATCTCATGTACAGTAGCTAACTCATTCTTAAAATGTGCCTGCAAAGTGAATATGTTTGCAAACAGTGACGGTGAGGACAAAAGTGCCCACAGTTCCCTGGGAACTGGAGTCAGTCAGATGGAAGCCAGGAACTTTTTGCCCCATCTACACTGTCTTGTGATTGCTAATGATACCATTAATGATATTCTTGTGATTAATGATTACACAATGGGAAATGTGTTACTGTTGCCACAGCTGCAACTCCAGCAGCATAGCCCTCCCAAAGAAGGGTTTTCAGAGTAACATTTTTTCCCATATTATTGGTGATTTTCAGGGACACCCTAGGAAAGAAGGGATGAGTATTTCTGAAGTATATACAAAAGGCTAACATCTGACAGAGAGCACACTCACACTTTTCACTCTTTCTTACCTGATACTATATAAAATTACTCCATCAGGTTGTAGCCTGATAAGTTTGTTTTCCACTGTCACATCATGGAACCAGGCGGACTTGGCATTTACTATGAATGTATCTGGTAACCAGAGCTTATCCACAAATCGACTGTCCAAACCTAGAGTTTCATTGGTGTGATTGTAAGAGAGCCGGTCATCTCGCCAGCTCTGATGCAGAAATACTGTCATAGTATATTCCTAGGGCAAGGAGAATAAACAGTTAAAAAAGCATGTGAAACAAACACAGTTGCATTGCCTTGGGGTTTGGTCAGATGTCCTCGTCTCAGTCTGGAACAGTTATTTCCCGGGTACTGGAATACTCAAGCAAAAATGAGGCTGCTTGGATATTTTATTTTATTTACTTTTATTTTGGATGACCCTAAGATAGCTCAACATGTGTTCTGATTCAAAGGCATTATCAAGTATATTGTACAGTGGGAGCTACAAGACCGTGTGCTACTAATGGAGAAAATAAGGTTAATGTTCCTCCTGAGCCCCTTTCTCAGGTAGGAACAGTAGTTTTTGAAGAGAGGGATGGGGGATGAGTTAAAAAATAGGTGGAATCATAAATTCTTTCTGGTTCAATAGGTTACAAAAATGCAACTGATGTTTGCTGTTCTACACAAGCATGCCCCATGCCACCTGACTTGTTGCTTTGTTTGGAGTTTGCACATGACAGGGATGGGAAAGCAAGTGTCCCATAATTAAATAACTTTTTACAGGAGCAAAAGGATGCTAAGTTCCCTCAGTCTTTCTTCAAGAGTTTCCATAGAGAAGTGGAATTTGAGTGGAAGCTGTATGTAAGTCTTAAAAATAGTTTTTCTAGCAGTAAGGGCAACACATTTCAGACTACAACCCTGTACTCCCTAATATACCATTTCAAATACTCACCTAGTAGAAATCAGTGTAGCTCCAGCTAATTTATACCAACTGAGTCTAGATGCACAACTGTCTATAGATTAGACTACAACTATGTTTGCTCTTTAGAGTATGTCATTGTGGCAATTTTTCACCTGAAATATTTTAGAAAATCTTTTCCCTCTGCTAATTTTTCACCTAGTAATACTGTTTAGAAAACTGCTATTTATCCTGCCAGTCTTCTGTGCTTTTAGTTGTTGCAGTATAAGTTTTCTCATTACAGTCTTAACAAGTTTAAATGATAACATACCATATTAACTTCTGAGATGTGGTCGATGCTGGCTACTTCAATTGCTAGGGCAACATTGACAGGAGGGCCTGAGGAGACACGTTAAAATGGGAAGAACTGCATTATCTAATATGCATTAGCAATACACGTAAGTCCTGATTTTTCTAGAAACCATGACTCCCACATTAAAAAATCCTTGTCATAGAGAAAATACAGAAATACTGGTGATAACCATTTAATATGGATAAAATATAACTTTCCCACAGCCAGTGTACAGAACATGGAGACGGTAGGTGTATAGGAATGTGATGAAGAAAAACTCAAGCTGTTAAGTATGCCTTTTGCTTATAGTGTTTAGTGAAGCATTCAGCTATAAGGTTCTCTGGAAGTAATCTCTCCAACATTATCTAACATAAGAAAACTTCACAACTTTTGAAATTAGCTGCTTCAGGAAGAAAATAACATTCCAGTTTACCAGACTGCCAGTTACCAGTGATTACAACATGAATAAATTGCCAGTGTATCTATATTCCCCATAGAATTTTCTCTGCCTTTGTGAGATTGAGACTTTCCTTCCATATGGGTACATGCTTCATTAAA
>NW_017729014.1:9015383-9019439 GCF_001723915.1 Gavialis gangeticus
TAGTTAAGCATTCAGCTATAAGGTTCTCTGGAAGTAATCTCTCCAACATTATCTAACATAAGAAAACTTCACAACTTTTGAAATTAGCTGCTTCAGGAAGAAAATAACATTCCAGTTTACCAGACTGCCAGTTACCAGTGATTACAACATGAATAAATTGCCAGTGTATCTATATTCCCCATAGAATTTTCTCTGCCTTTGTGAGATTGAGACTTTCCTTCCATATGGGTACATGCTTCATTAAATTCACTGTTTTGTATATGGAGATCTCATGATCACTCGGAAGGAACACTAGAAATTGCAGTTGCCCAATGCTTTCTAAATGCCTATTATCTAAGTATGTTGCTGCAAATCTGCAAAGACTCCAGTGTCTACATATACTGATCACTCTATACACATGGTCCTCCTCTAATCTTTGGACCTGCTCAAATAGGAGGAAAAAAGGCCTCTAATTCCTGAGCTAGGAACAGCAGCTAAAACTCTGCAGGCCAGATACAAGACTGGCAAGATTATAAAACTGAGTGGTTATTTTTGATGTTTCCATTGTGGGGAACTCAATTTCAGACCTCCTGAAGGAGTCTGCTTTTAACAAAGTGCTTGAGCATCCACACTCTTAAAATTAGGCTTATCCAAAGTTTCTCAATTGTGCATCTAAATCACTAGTCACATTTGAATTTATATTTGCTTATAATATGCTTCAGTCAAATTGGACCTGAAGAGTCCAGAGTGGTTTTGCTTTTATTGTACTGAGTAACACCAAAGTCTATACATTTCCAGAACTGCTTGGTATTCATACACTGGTAGGTTTTATATTGTGATCATTACCATGGTGCCTGACTTCGTAGTGTCTTTCCTGACCCACACTCATAGAACCATTTGTTGTTTCACATGGTTGAAACACCCTCTTTTTTAACAGTAAAGAACCTGAATCAACCCTGAAACCCTCAACCCTTGGAGTGCCCTGAGACTGGATGCAGTTTCAAGATTTGTGGGTTAGACCTTCTCTCATTTTTAAGACAAAACTTAACAGACTTGCTGTGCAGGAAATCATGAAAATATTCTTGCCATCACCCCATAGTGTGTTTACATCAACTACGTTTTGCTTTGCTTCTGATTCTGACAGACTCAAGAATCACAGAATCATAGACATTAAGGGCTGGAAGGGACCTCAAAAGATCATTGCTCTGGGTAGGAATACTGCTGAGATCAAATGATCCCAGCAAGGTGTTTATCCAGTCTCCTTTTGAAGACTTCCAAGGTTGGGGACTGCACCACCTCCTTGCAAAGACTATTCCAGATTCTGGTCACCCTTACTGTAAGAAGTTCTTCCTTACATTCAACCTGAAACCATCTTCTAACAGTTTATGACCATTGCTCCTTGTCTTCCCCAGGATGCCTTAGTGAACAGTTTTTCTCCCAGCTCCCGATATTCACCCTATAGATGGCCACCAAGTCCCTCCTCAGTCTTTTCTTTCCCAAGCTGAACAGTCCCAGATCCCTTCGTCTTTCCTCATAAGGTTTGTCCTCCAGACCCTTAATCATTCTTGTGGCCCTTCCCTGGACCCTTTCAAGATTCTCCACGTCTTTTCTGAAGTGCAGCACCCAGAACTGGACACAGTACTCCAGCTGGGGTCTCACCAATGTTAAGTAGAGAGGAAGTATCACTTCCTTAGCTTTGCTTGCGATGCATTAGCTAATGCATCCCAGTATGCTATTAGGTCTGTTGACTACTGCATTGCATTGGTGGCTCATGTTCATCCTGTGATCAACCATAACCTTGAGGTCCCTTTCAGCCATCGTGCTGGCCAGAACATCTCCTCCTAATCTATATTGAGGTCGCTGGTTACTGCTCTGCAGGTGAAGCACTCTGCATTTATCCTTATTGAACTGCATCCAGTTTCACTCTACCAACCCGTCCAGCTTGTCCGGGTCCGCTTGGAACCACATCCTATCCCCTCGCATGACTGCTTTTCCCCTTAACTTAGTATCATCTGCAAAGTTGGCAGGGGTGCTTTCCACATCCTCATCTAAATCATTGATAAAGATGCGGAACAGCATGGGACCAAGAACTGAACCCTGTGGGCATAGGTGGCGGAAGGGCAGGAGGGCTAACCAGGCTCAGCCCCCACAAACTCAGGTCAGCAGGTAGGGTTGTAGTGCACCCCAGCCGCAGGCTGCTGCAGCAGGGGGGAGGGGTGGGCACACTCAGATACCCTGAGCACTCGGAGCTAGGATCACAGCTGGCCCAGCTGCAGGCAGTTAAGTTTTTATTTCAGTCTTTATCACTGCCTGGCCTTCGGAGTAGGGCAGGAGAGAGTGGGGTAGGTGCAGGGCAAATCATTCACCCTTGCCCTGCTCCCTTCTGCACTGCGGGGATTGTCCCTTGACCCAACCTGGCCAGGGCCCCATTCACTGTGAATGGGGCCCCGGCTCGGCTGGGTTGTGAGACAATTGGAGCCCAGTGGCTCCTCCAGGGGCACAGTGCCGGGGAGCCAAGTGGGGGGCATGTGGCCCCCCGATCTTTGCACAGGGCAAGGGCGGGCCACAGCTGCGAGCTAGGCTCTGCCTGCTTCCTGCCTCTGTGTCTTGCTGCTGCCATTGCTTTACAAGTGGTGTGGCGCAACGCCATGTACCTTGCTGCATGGCACCGTGCTGCTTTCAAAGCAGAGGCAGCAGCAAGATGCAGAGGAAGGGGGCAGACAGAGCCTAGCTCACAGCTGTGACTTGCCCTCACCCCATTTCTTTGGGCTGGCTGTAAGCCTGGCTTGCCATAATTCCTGTAGTACCGCCCTTACTGTTTCCTTTTGCCCCTCCTTACATTTTGACGAGTGGCAGTCAGCTCCGGGTCAGAGAGTCATCACCCCTCCCCAATTCAATCAATTCATCGAGTCATGGCAGGCAAGAACTGAGAGGAGCACTGACCTAATTGACTGACTGGCATCTATCCAGCATAAGAATGGCAAGTGAATGTCAATGGGACGCAGAGGTCTGCATCCGTACATGGTGATATCCCGACAACTTGTACATCAGATGAAGGAGAAAGGTGAGGTCTGAGAAACTTTGGCAGTACAAACATAAATTCAAAACCAAAATGGAAAAAACAAAACTTGTCTGAGGTTGTATTAATTGTCCTGAACTGCAAAGTGCCTCAGGCTCTTTGCAAAGGCTGACACAAGCAAGTACTTATTGTTATTTCTACTGTCCAAGAGCAAGGCAATTACAAACTCTTGATTTGAGTGTGTTTTTATCTGGCAAAGCACAGAGGTTCACATACATTTTTGCTGTTAGCTTGAGTGAAGAATTTTTTAGAAATCAGAAGAGACATAAATCAAACTCTTACCTCCAATCCCAGGCCTGAAATTCCGTGCATATCCTTTCATCAAATCATCCAGATTGGGTAACCAGGATATTTCAGTGTTGGAACCTATGTAATCCCCTATGTCATTCATTGCTCTAGATAAAGAAAACAAGTGCCTTTTAAAACTTCACCAAGTATAGAGAGATTAAAATGTGAAAGAAGGTAATTGGAGGCCTAAGCTTTAATTGTACATGCATTCCACTAAAGTCCAGCTGAAGTGTAATCAGGTCAGGTTGATTGGTAACTGATTAGGATAACGCTTTGTGGATAAGAGGACCATTTCACTCTATGAAGATGACAAGTTATGCTTAAATTAGAAAATAGTATACACTACTACAGGATAGTACAGATTATCTCTGGAAAATGAGGACAGCAGCAAACTTCTTTTAATTTATTTATCTCTCCCTCCCCAAATGAATAAAATCAAGGTTTAAACTACATGATTTATTTTCCTCTTAAGGAAAAATTTAATTAAAAAATTAGCTGGTTGAACTAAGTAAGGACAGCACTATTAATTCAACTTCCTTTTTTTCTGCTAATTGTTAAAAAAAATTAATGGGAAGCCATTTAGTTATAAATGTGTCCTGGGAAACCTTTAGGCCTGTGCGAAGTGGCTAGTATTCACTTCAGATTCGGCTGATTCGGGGGACAGTGATTCAATTCGGTGATTCGAATCACTGTCCTGATTCGATTCGGCC
>NW_017729014.1:9029542-9030912 GCF_001723915.1 Gavialis gangeticus
TATCCAGCATAAGAATGGCAAGTGAATGTCAATGGGACGCAGAGGTCTGCATCCGTACATGGTGATATCCCGACAACTTGTACATCAGATGAAGGAGAAAGGTGAGGTCTGAGAAACTTTGGCAGTACAAACATAAATTCAAAACCAAAATGGAAAAAACAAAACTTGTCTGAGGTTGTATTAATTGTCCTGAACTGCAAAGTGCCTCAGGCTCTTTGCAAAGGCTGACACAAGCAAGTACTTATTGTTATTTCTACTGTCCAAGAGCAAGGCAATTACAAACTCTTGATTTGAGTGTGTTTTTATCTGGCAAAGCACAGAGGTTCACATACATTTTTGCTGTTAGCTTGAGTGAAGAATTTTTTAGAAATCAGAAGAGACATAAATCAAACTCTTACCTCCAATCCCAGGCCTGAAATTCCGTGCATATCCTTTCATCAAATCATCCAGATTGGGTAACCAGGATATTTCAGTGTTGGAACCTATGTAATCCCCTATGTCATTCATTGCTCTAGATAAAGAAAACAAGTGCCTTTTAAAACTTCACCAAGTATAGAGAGATTAAAATGTGAAAGAAGGTAATTGGAGGCCTAAGCTTTAATTGTACATGCATTCCACTAAAGTCCAGCTGAAGTGTAATCAGGTCAGGTTGATTGGTAACTGATTAGGATAACGCTTTGTGGATAAGAGGACCATTTCACTCTATGAAGATGACAAGTTATGCTTAAATTAGAAAATAGTATACACTACTACAGGATAGTACAGATTATCTCTGGAAAATGAGGACAGCAGCAAACTTCTTTTAATTTATTTATCTCTCCCTCCCCAAATGAATAAAATCAAGGTTTAAACTACATGATTTATTTTCCTCTTAAGGAAAAATTTAATTAAAAAATTAGCTGGTTGAACTAAGTAAGGACAGCACTATTAATTCAACTTCCTTTTTTTCTGCTAATTGTTAAAAAAAATTAATGGGAAGCCATTTAGTTATAAATGTGTCCTGGGAAACCTTTAGGCCTGTGCGAAGTGGCTAGTATTCACTTCAGATTCGGCTGATTCGGGGGACAGTGATTCAATTCGGTGATTCGAATCACTGTCCTGATTCGATTCGGCCGAATCTGATTCAGAGATTTGGCAGCAGCCAAATCTCTGAATCAGTCAGGCCAGGCCCATCCCCTGCCCCTCTCCCAGCCCAGCAATGACTGCCCCGCCCGCCCCAGCTCCCGGCACTTGGAACCCCCCCAAGCAGCATGGGACAGTGGGGGGCAGCAGGGCTCACCCCCCCACCTGGCAGCACCCGGTGAGCATTGGGGCTTTTTTTTAATGTACGGAGCTGGGGCGGGTGGGGCAGCCACGGGCGGGGCTGGGGG
>NW_017729014.1:9031163-9032456 GCF_001723915.1 Gavialis gangeticus
ATTTGGAGAACTTTGAAATGATTCGGGCCTTTAAATTGGTCCCAATTCAATTCGGATTCAGAGATTTGGCCACTGAATTGGGCCGAATCTCCTGTGAATTGAATCACCACCCAAAGCTTTGCACAGCCTTAGAAACCTGCTTATGAAGATACCTGGAAATAGTGCAATATTAATTTATGATGGAATAGATTCTAACACCTGAATTGTTCTCTGTATCATGATGTGCAAAATAGCGAAAGGGAAGATGATGTGTCGCAAACATGAATTCACCATAAGCTGGCTCCGTTGTATACTCAACTGATTGCCTGCCAGAGCAACATAACTGGCTAGAAGAATTTTTTATTTATCAAATAAATAATGTAATTTATATTTAAACTGAAGGTGTGCTGGAATTATGTGAAATCTACTCAGAGACCTTAGCTGATTTTATATATTGTTGAACTCCAATTACAGCTCCATGATGGGTAAGTAGATTTACACCTTTTTGTTCTCAAAACAACCAGTTAAAAAGTTGTAAAAGTGTGAAACTGTGACTGTTCTAGGAGCAAACTGATGCTTAAAGCCATATGCACTAATCTGAGGTAGCTAACTCAATGTTAAAAAGAACATTTCTCTCTGGGTCAGCCAAGCCTAAATTAAAAACTTCTTGTTTAAAACAGTCAAACAACATATGAAATCTGCACAAGTATGTGGAAACTGGCTCCAGCCACCCCTACAAATCTACCTCTCCCTCTTCTACTGCCCATCACTGTGTACTCTGTCCTTTCTCAAGGTTCTGTGGGGCTTCCCGCTGCATCCACTGAACCTGTGTTAAATAAGTAGCTGATAACTTCAGTTACTGTGGCTGGTGCATTAGAGTCCAAAAACCACCTTAGGATGCTTGTACATGTGATGGGGTATAGTTCTCAGGGTTTCAATCTATGCCACCTAAATTGAAATCGTGGGTTTTAATTTGTTCTGTCATTGTGGACACATGATCACTCAGAAATTTCATAAAATGTTCAGTGCTCTATTCACAATAAATTATTGCAGGGGGCACCACATAGCAATCCACCCCACTTAACTCTTTGTACTAAATTACAGCGGGGGTGCCCGTAGCTCGCAGTACGCTAATATGTACAGATCACCGAAAGTTGTGCTGTTTCATTAATTTAGATAATGTAATTGTCATTTCATTAATGTTTACACATATGTTTACACATTTTACCAATATTTAAAACAATGTATTCTTATTTTATTTTTATTCTTTTCATTCCTGTGGCAGGGCACTGTTGGTGCCTGCCACTTTAAGGG
>NW_017729014.1:9037456-9037757 GCF_001723915.1 Gavialis gangeticus
ATTCGGCCGAATCTGATTCAGAGATTTGGCAGCAGCCAAATCTCTGAATCAGTCAGGCCAGGCCCATCCCCTGCCCCTCTCCCAGCCCAGCAATGACTGCCCCGCCCGCCCCAGCTCCCGGCACTTGGAACCCCCCCAAGCAGCATGGGACAGTGGGGGGCAGCAGGGCTCACCCCCCCGCCTGGCAGCACCCGGTGAGCATTGGGGCTTTTTTTTAATGTACGGAGCTGGGGCGGGTGGGGCAGCCACGGGCGGGGCTGGGGGAGCAAGCAGGAGTTGGAGGGGCTGGAGCAGAGGGGGG
>NW_017729014.1:9042757-9052812 GCF_001723915.1 Gavialis gangeticus
GTACAGATCACCGAAAGTTGTGCTGTTTCATTAATTTAGATAATGTAATTGTCATTTCATTAATGTTTACACATATGTTTACACATTTTACCAATATTTAAAACAATGTATTCTTATTTTATTTTTATTCTTTTCATTCCTGTGGCAGGGCACTGTTGGTGCCTGCCACTTTAAGGGCTGGAGCAAGCAGCAGCCAGGTGCTTCAGTATGGCAGCCATTTTGGAGACCAAGGATATATATAGAATGAAGCAGCAGAAGGCTGCTGGCATCCATGAGAGAGACATCAGCTGGCGGAGCTGAGGCTCAGGAACAGCATGGAGGATATGGGCTGGGGCTATGGGGATGGAGGAGGCTTCCGGTTCTGGGCATGACTTAAAACTCAACCTTGCCAGGGATTGGTGGCCTGGTGGGGCTCCTAGTGGCGTGGGAGCCTCCAGGAAATGCCAGGCCAGTTACCACCCTGGTGAAAGGTGAGTTGGGGTGCCTTAATAACTCCAGCTCCCACAACCAAGTTACCAGCTGGGTAACCCTGTAGTAGGGCCTGAGAAGGCAGACCCATGTGAGAGAGTGTGGGCTGGTTACTCAGAAGCCTGACTTGAGGCACCTTCAACTAGTCAATGCTGAGTGGAGCTAGTGGCAGGAGCGAAAATTTAGACAGGAGCTCCTTAAATGAATGACCCTAGCCCCCACTCATGAGCAGGCCTCCCCTCCCTGCTGGGAGCTCAAAAGAGACCCCTATCTGTGATCAGCCCCGCATACTGACAACCTCAGCGACAGGCACTGTGCCTGCAAGCAAGGGGTGGCCCTCCTCTAGAAGGACAAGGAGAGTGCCAATATGCTTTAGGGACCAAGGGAAGGGAGAAACAGAAGGGTCATGGGGGAGGGGAGTTGGGTAAGAGCCAATGATGGATGATGAATTTTTAGCTGTTAGTGCTTTGCTGATGCTTCTGTAGCAAATCAGGAGAGTGGGTATTGTGTTTCTTCATTTTTTCTATTCTTTGGTTTATTTCACAATAAAATAAATGTTTAGGTGAAATTAAAATGAATTTTCATCCATGTCTGTCTACTGATATGGGAAGGGTTGCAGAGGCGTGGCCTGCCCACGCTCCCCCTGGCCCGCAGGTTGCCTCCCCACTGCACACAGAGAGTTCACCTGTGTGACCAGTTCAAAATTTTATTGAGCAGCCCACGTCTCCAGAGCTGGGTGGCACTGGCCTCTCACACATCGAGGAAGGCATCGATACTGGTGGCAATGTCCTCCTCAGCAGCAGGGGGCAGGGACATGTAACACTGCAACAGGTAGCCCTCCAGCTGGTGGCGGAGAATGCATGGCTGTCCAGGCTTGTCCCCCATACTGTCATAGCTCAGGGTTCCAAACCAGGAACACAGGCGTGCCCAGCACACCTGCAGGATCAGCAGGAGCAGAGCAGTGGTTCAGGCACCCCTCCACCTGCACAAACAGATCATCACACACTGCCCGGGGAACATGCTGCAGGGGCACACTCGGGGTGCAATAGTGGCACAGCAAGGGGCTGGCCATAGCACCTCCCTGGAGAGGCCCCCTGCAGCACGGGCAGGGGCACAAGCAGCCTTTTGCCTCACTTGTTTGGGAGCCCCACACCTGGGCGTTGTAGGCTGGGCGGCAGCATGCTGGCAGCAGAGTGGCTGGCCTGCAGGGAGTGGGGGCAGGGCAGCAGAGTCTGTTGATGCAGCAACTGAGAAGAGGGCAGGGGAAGCAGGCTGCCTGTGGGCTGCACACAACAGGCTGCCTGCCCCAAGAGGTTGAGCGAGGATGGGTGGCTTGGCCAATGGCTGCCTGGGCATGGCCCTACCTGCCTGAACCGCTTACCATGTTCTCTGGGCACCTGCGCACTGCCGACCTCTGATCTGAGGCTAGGCAGTGTAGGGCCCCTGCTGCAGAGCATCTTATCTCGGCAATGTTGCGATCTTGTACAAAAAGCTTCTGTGTCTTGCCTCTGCAGGGCTACATCTGGATGTGGAGGAGAGGCTGCAGGGCCCTGTGGGAATGCTGCTTCAGGGTTCCTGCCACCCGCTGCTGAAGCCGCCTGGGTGTGCTGGCTGTGCCTGTGGGCGCACCAGAGACTGGACCCTCCTGCTCCATGAATGGTCAGTTGTGGCTGCTATAATTGGTGCTCCTGCACTGCGCCCATAACATTTCCTCTGAGCTCATGCAGCTTTCCATCATTCCCTGTGCAGCCCACCCGAGGGGGAGAGCTTGAGGGGGCAGGTGCTTTCAAGGCCCAGGATTTTATTATTGTGACCGGAGAAAGTTTCAACTATGAAACTATGAAAGACACATCAGGCAATCCAAGACTGGCTGGTGGGATGGCCCAGAGTTTTGCTAAGGTGGGGAGCGCTAATGGCATGGGTCCTCTGACCGCATCAAGCTAAGAAGGGGTCAGCAAACAACTTCCCCCCCACCTTCCACAAGCTAGAAAACCACCCCCCCATCCAAAGTCCCCTCTTAAAAAGAGAGAGCATGAAGTGAAAAATCCAGCAAAGCAAGTAGAAACCTTTATTTACCACCAACAAAAATTTAAAAAGGAAACAAGCCACAGAGCAACTCTTTTAAGATAGTGATTCATAATCAGTATGAATTACTATGAATTACCTTAACGGCGCATGAATAGTTAAAAATCACAATGAAAATAACAGTGTCATTACTATAACAATTACTATAATGGCCCACTTACTATAACAGCACATGAATCATGAAAAAAAAAATCAGTGATCAATTGTAACCAAAAGAACCTGGCTGTGACAAGGCACAGCTTGTGCCTGTCACTCAGAAGGCTGCGGGCAGCCGGCATGGCAGCCTACAGGTGACTTTACTCCCAGTTAAGAGTCACATGGCCAGTAGGAGGCTGCCTGATATCGGAAAGGGGTACAGCTGTTTGTGATAAGAACAGGCCCTGAGCAGTGGAGCCAGCAGTTTGCTGCAAGTAGCCAAGGGAAGAACATTACCCAGTTGGAGCTGCTGCTCATATAACATCTTGGAGGTAGAGGACAGGAACTATGGGGATGGCAGAAGGTTTCTGGCCATGGGGCATGACCTAAAACTACACCCTGCTGGGACTGGATGGTGTGGTGGGGCTGCCGGTGGCAGGGCTGTCCTCAGGAAATGCCACACCGGGGCCTCCCCAGTGAAGGGTGAATATGGGGCACCAGAAAGCCTCAGGCCCCGCTGCCTTGTGGTTACCCCATGGCGGGGAAAGGCTAGAGGAGCACACCCTGAGAAAAAAGTGAAGGGCCCAGGTTTACTGTGTGGAGCCTGAGGCGGGGTCCAGGTCATGCGAATGGGCCTGAGATGGGCCCAGGTCCACAGCAGGGCCTAAGGCTTATGAAAGAGCTGGGTGTAAGGCTCCAAGGGCAGAGGTATCGAGGTCCAGTGTTGGGCATGAGATGAGATCCCAGTGTTGGGCAGGAGGGGACCAAGAGGGTCCAGAGCCAGGCAGGGAGCCTGAGAGAACGGGAGGGGTTGGGAGCTCCAAGTGGGTGTGAATCGAGACCCCAGTGTGGGTGCTGCAAATTGAGAGCCCAGTGTGAGGGCACAGGGATTGTGACCCCCAGTGTGAGGGCATAGGATTGAGAGTCCCAACATGAGGACACTGGAATGAGAGTCTCAGTGTGGGGGCATGAGGTCATAGGCCGGGTGACAGGCCACGTAAGTTTAGGCCAGGTGATAGGCCATGGATGCCAGCTGTGAGGCATGGGACACAGGAAAGGTTCGGAGCTGTGTATAGGCCCTTGGCATCAAGGCAATTAAATGGGCAGCCTCCCACCTGGGAACATCATAATGATCCATCAAAGGCATGGCAGGTAAGGCAAGTGGGCGGTTAGCCCTAGGAAAGTGGGCGGGTCAACAATTAGACTGGTCCTGGGAGTCCCACTTGTTACACTGGCCCTCAGGTAGACTTTCATTCAGAGCTTGACAAAGAACTGTTGGATCTCAGAGCACGGAGCCATGCCCACTGTTGCTGCCCCCGCAGGGACAGGTTCATGGACAGGTGCAGGATTGGGCACAGAATCATTAACAGTACGCGTGTCAGTATGTGCCAGTCCTGCCGTGTCTTGGAATGCCTCCTGGATGCAGCGCAGGTCCTTTTGTGGTGGACAGCCATGAATCTTCCCATAGCATCATGGACCTGTGTGACCAGCTTGTCTGGCCACTGCTTGCATTCCCTGAAGGCAATCACCAGCCTGTTTTTCGTGCATTTGGCTGCATCCTGCTGTGGTAGCCTGCATGTCCTTGGTGGCGGTATTGGAATCAAAACTGAAAATCAAGAAATGTGGGAAATAGAGTAAATTAAGGATGCTTGATGCTCGAAAAAGGCACACTCGGTGAAACTTGCAAGCAGAAAAGAAGTGGTTGGCCAAAATGATGGGGAAGGGTTGCTTGGCCACAGGGGGTTGCAGGCCCTGAGTGGCTGTAAACAAGTGAGATCTCGCTTCAAATAAGTGGCTGAAAGCAAGTCCCTCTCCCCCCACTTCACTTCGGAGCCCAGCCTAATCGCAGCTGTCAGTTCAGGTGATTATACGGTTCCCCAGAGCTTCACATACCAGGTGTGGATGTCAAGCTTCTTGGTCTATCCTCCTCAGAACTGGCAGGTGATATGACTGGGACATTTCTGCTGTTTTCTTCACTGCAGTCCCTGGAGTTCCCACAAGTCGCAGCCATGGTTGGTGAAGTGTCTGCAGGCAAGGATGCCCCAGAGGCCTCTGTCCCTCATTGTTCATGCCAATCCAGTACCTTCATTAGTGGCTGGAGGTACTTGTAGAGTATTACGTCATGCAGTGGGGTGCCCTGCCACTGTGCTCTGGTGACATCCCTGTGGAAGGCAGCCTGCAGGATTTGCACTCAATGCTTTGGTCTGGCATTGTAGTGTGGTCCTGCTGTGCTCCTGCTCTGCCATTCTCCTTGAAACCTCAAGGTAGATGTGCCAGTTGGCCTGCGAGCTGCAGACAAACTGGTGTACAACCTTAGGGTCCCCCAGCACCCACACTAGGCTCTTTGTTTTAGCAAAGGTCCAATTGGACCTAGACCTATGTGCCCCAGTCCACTCCATTCTGCTCTGAATGTCAGACAGATCAATAAGGGGTACCCCAGGGAGCTGTGCGATCAATTTATAGGTCTTGAGGTGACCTGGCCAAAGAAAGTTCACTCCCCTTTGCCCCAGTATTGTCTGTGCAAAGTTTGGACAGCAGACATGCCCCACAAGTGTTGCAACTTTTGACACTGATCCCAGCAGGACATGATGTGAGATGCTGAGCAATTGAGAAATAGCTCACCCGCTGTTCATAAAGCGGCCACATTTTGGACTTGTGATCGGGTGCATAGAACCCTGCTTATTGGTTTCACATAAAAGCAGTGAGCAAATTAATGGCATTATGGGGGTCAGTGAAGCTGCAGCCAGCTGAAAAGGTAGCCAAGGGCAGTTTGCTCCCTCCCCCCACCCAACCCTGTAGCATCTCCCAGTGACATGCTCTGCCAGTGTTGCAACTTTTGGTGGCAGCCACAGGAGTTCACCTGGGACATTCTGGGCCAGGTTGAGTCAAGCCAGGGAGGGGGCCTCTGGCTGCACCTGTAGCAACTCTGTGTATCTTATGGGCATGCTCATTCTGGATGCCATGGAACAGTACCAGACTGCTCATTCCCAGGTTCACAGAAATCTGCTTGTCAGGTTTATGTAAAAGCGACGAGTGAATTAATGGTGTTATAGGGGACAATCATGCCACAGCCAGCTGAAAAGGAATGCTTTAGAGGTGCAGAGTGGAGGGCCACAGAGGTGCTGCTCCCAGTCGGACTTGTTTCTTGTAATGACCCCTCCTTTTGCTGGAGCAGAACATGCCCAACAGGGCCAAAGATAATCTCCCCTGTTGTTGCAAAGACTGACAGCAACTTTGGAAATGCATTAACCTCCTATTAGGTGTTAAATGCTCAGAGCAGAAGCCTTCAATAGCATGCTTCACTGTGCAGTATTTATATAATAACGCTGAGGGGGTCAAGGTACACCACGCACCACATTATCCCTGATAATGGAGAAGGGAACACATACACAGCAGACACGGACTGATCTTCAAAAGAGACTGGGATCACCCCAGTCTTCACCTTAGGATACCCACCACTCCAAGTGAAATAGGAGATGATAAACAAAAAAAGGTTTCTTTGAATTATTTATTTAATAAAGGAAGAAAAAGGTCAGCAGAAGATTGATTCATGTCAGGCTCTGCAGCTACACCTGGTGTCCTAAAATGTTCATTACACATAAATACCTGCAAATTGTAGCGACACCTGGTGGACAAAGGGGCTCAGGACACATAATTCAGTGAATTAGCATGTATGTGTGACAGATTTATGGCTGCATCACTGCAAGTTGCATCACTGCAAACTAAACTACATTAGGATGTGGTTTAGTTTTTAACAATGAGAACAAATTTTAAACCCCAAAAACTGATATACGTGTCCAGTGTGATGCGACTAAGCCACACAAAGGGAAACTTCCGTCACGTGTACATTGTCTCAGTGTCATGTGTACAAGTACCCACAGATACCAAGAGACAGCAGAGAAATCCTGTGGGGTGAGTGAACCTAAAAAGTAAGTCATAATGCTCGGCATCATCAAAGGCACTTTCTTCATTTTGCATTCTTTTGAAAAGGGTTTTTGCCTGCCAGCGAGATGACAAAAACTACATTTCATCTACAGGTAATCTTTAAACTGTCATAAAGGCACTTAAACAGAAGCATGTTAAAGGGCGCTATCCAGTTTTAAGCACTTGCTAAATGTTTTAAAGATAAGCCAGTTGAAGCAAGGGTTATCTTTGGTCTGTCTTCCCCAGGTTGTTCCATCAACGTATCGATAGTCTGATCCAGGGAGGTAAAACGCTTAATTTGCAGTCCTCCAGCATCCCAGGATGCAGAGCTCCCAGCCCCTCTATCCATTCCCACCCTTCACACCTCTACTGTTCACCCCACTTTCATAATGGGAGCAGCTACTCTAAGTAGCTTAAGTATAGCAAAACCACAGAGCGGGGAAAGCATGGCTCCCCGGTTCCATGGCTCTCTGCTTAGTGTGGGGCTACCAGGGCTTCAGTGCAGGAGACCTTGCAGTGGGGGGAGGCATGCTTCCCCTGGTTCAGTGGTCTCACCATGTGATTAACTGCCAGCTGCTCCACCCTCAGTGTACAGCCACTGCCATAATTGCAAGGAGACCTGAGAGCCCAGGAAAAAACACCTCCCTGGGGTCCCTGGTCTCATTACTACATAGCAGCTCTGCACTGAGAGTGGAGCTGCTGGGGAAAGAAAACTGGAAGACCAGTTAGGGTCTTCAAGACCTGGGAACCCATGGAAGAATGCTTCCCCGAGCTCCTGGATCTTGCTGCATAGCGGCTCCACATTTAACCCTGGCAGCTCTGCTCTCAGCATGCAGCCACCATACAGCAAGACCAAGGAGCCTGGGAAGGAAGAATTCTTCCCGGGCACTTGGGTCTCACTAAATTTAATGCAGTGGCTCCATGCTGAGAACAGAGCTGCCAGGAATCAACTCCTGTGGCTCTGCTTTCAGCACAGAGCTGCTGGGTTAATTTATGTAATCCACTGATTCTCAAACAGGGTGTCATGGCACCTTTGGGTGCCTTGAGATCATTTTAAGGGTGCTATACAATGTCAGAACTGTTAATTTTACAAAATACAAGTCATAAGATAAACCTCTTTCAAATAAGAATTCATAGTGTTGAAAGCACTCTGCCCTGCTGGGATCTTTCTGAGTTCTCTGCAACAGAATTTCTTTATTATTTTTCTGTAGTCTAAAAAATAAGTGAAGACTAGGAGTTGGCATTTACCATGGGGTGTCTTGATTCTATCAAGGTGTGCCTTGAGTCTGTTGAGGACTGCCTCAAGTAGCAGCTTGTCAAGGCAATTTAAATGCATCCAGTTCACTAGAACTAGAGGGGAAGAGACAAACAGCTGTAAGGAAAATGTGGTTGGGTATTGCCTGGACCAGGGGTGGGCAATTATTTCAGCTGGAGGGCCACTCCACGAATTTTGTGAGCTGTTGAGAGCCACATGGGTAGCCGCCCCCGCTTGACAATTGCCCCGCCCCCTGATCTCCATCTTGTGGCCAGAAGTCCCACCCCCTAACCCCTGCCCTTTGCCACTGGAGGTCCCTCCCTTTGCCCCCAGAAGTACTTTTGGGCTGAGATAGTATGGCCTTGGAACTGGAAGTTACATTCTGTCACATGGCCTATGTCAGGGGTAGGCAATGTTTTTCAGCCAGAGTGCTGAAAAAACCACACTGTCTACCGTGTAAGGTGCCGGAGTGCTGGCAAGCAACAACAACAAAAAAAACTGGGGGGGCGGTATATGGCAGGATGCACTGTATATTAATATAGTTAATAATAATAAACATCTCTTTTTTATGGTAAATACCAGGTTTTCTAAAAATTCTAAACCTGGTGACAATAAATAAAACTTCATAGAGGGAGAAGAGAGAAGGAAGAGGGAGAGAAGAGAAAGGGAAGAGAGAGAAGAAAGAAGAGAGAAGGAAGAGGAAAAGAAAAGAGAAGGAAGAGAGAGGGAAGAGAAAGAGGGAAGAGAGAGGGAAGGAAGGAGGGAGAGGGAAAGAGAGAGAGGGAGGAGAGACACGGGTAGAAGCAGGTGCAGCGGGAGGCACAGTGGGTAGGCTGGCCTGTCCAAGCCCTTGAGAAGGTGTCAGCCGGAGGAGACTGGGGGGCCAAGAGGGGAGTGGAGGCTGCCCCAGAGCTTCACAGATTCGGGCCACAGCTGGGCCCCCAGCAGCACCCAAGGTGGAGCCCAGCCTGGCCCACACAGCTCCGTGGGATACGGCGCAGCTGCCCTGCCCGCAAGAGGATGCTGCCTGGCAGGACGCTGGGTTTGGGGGGGGCTCCCAGCTTGGCTTCTATGCATGCTGGACACAGTGCAAGTGAAGCAGAGTCCCCCAGGGCACAGCAGGAGCCCCCAGGGCTCTGGGAACAGCTGTGCAAAGCTGCGCATTTACCTCCACCAGCCTGGCCCATCCGGTCCCAAGTGTACATGGCTCAGCCACCACTTCTCACCGGTGCCGACTCAGCTGGGCCCATTGCATTCTGAGCAGCATGCAGGGAACCAGCACCTGGGTCTGATTTGCTGCGTGCTGCTTGGGATGGGACGGGCCTGGCAGGGCCGGCACTGGCAAGGAGAAGTGGTGGCTGAGCCAGCTGAGCTGTGTGCTGCTTCCTTGCATGCTGCTCAGCACAGCAGCCAAGTGGCACAGGAAAGTGGCACGTGTCTCAGCTGGCTCAGCCACTATTTCTCCTCGCTGACCCAGCTGGGCTCATCCTGTCCTGTCCTGAGTGGCATGCAGCAAAGCCGGCCCAGCTGCTGCTTCCCTGCATGCCGCTTGGGATGACAGGCTTGGCTGAGTCGGCACCAGTGAGGAAAAGCAGTAGCCGAACTATGTGCCCCTTGGGACCGGCCGGGACACGCCGGCAGAGGTAAATGGAAGCCATGGCTTTGCTGTATGCCTCTCAGGCCAGGCTAGGCTGGCACCAGGAAGGGAAACCCATGGCTGAGCTGGTCCCAAGCGGCACATGGCTCAGCCGCTGCTTCTCTTTGCTGGTGCCAACTCAGCCAGACCTGTCATGTCTCGAGTGGCACACAGCAAAGCTGGCCCAGCCACTGCTCCCCCATGTGCTGCTCAGGATGGGCTGGGCACCAGCGAGGAGAAGTGGTGGTTGAGCTGAGTGCTGCTTGGGACCAGCCGGCACAGGCCAGCAGAGGTAAGGGAAGGCATGGTTGAGCTGTGTGCCGCTCTGGCCGGGCCAGGCTGGTCCTGACCAGCAGCCAGCTCAGCCTCCTCTTTTTGCTGGTGCTGACGCAGCCGGGCCTGTCCCATCCCATCCCGAACGGCATGCAGCAAAGCCAGCTCAGCCGTGGCTTCACCATGTGCCGCTCAGGACAGGACGGGCCTGGCTGGGTCAGCACCAATGAGGAGAAGCAGCTGAGTGGCATGTGCTCCTGCCACTCCCCATAGTCCCTG
>NW_017729014.1:9053217-9064932 GCF_001723915.1 Gavialis gangeticus
CTGTCATCTTTGACAGGCAGCGAGGGGCAGATAAAAATTAATTTTCTAAAATTTTTAGAGGTGCCGTGGGACAGATAGAATGGGCTGGTGGGCCACATGCGGCCCGTGGACCGTATTTTGCCCACCCCTGACCCAGACAGACAGCAAGCACCTACCAAAGCTTTGCTTAGCACTTATGTGTCATCCATATATTTCAAAGCACTTTGCAAAAGAAACTCAAAATCATCTCTCACATCGGGAAACAGGCAGAGTGACTTCCCGACACCACATGGCAAGCTAGCAGCAGAACCAGGGCCAGAGTTCAGCTCTTCTAACTCACAGATCAGAGCATGAGCTAGACAGCACGGTTTCTTGCCTGTTTGCTCTCTGTCACCTCATGAACAATATATGAAGGATAGAATGATGATATGGAGACCTCTTTCATTCCCTCCAGGCCACAGCTGAGGCACATGGGTGGAGGTTGGTCCTATTTCTGCCTTTGCTATGTATACCGTGTGGATAAATTCAGAACTTCATTCTCTAGGGCAGTGGTCTCCAAAGTGGGGTGCGCAAGACGATCAATTGGGGTGCAGGAAGAAAACATTAGAACTTCTATTTAGATGTATATTTATATAAATATACATATATTGGAGGTGCATGCTCAAAAATGTTTTACTGATAGGGGTGCGCGAATATAAATATACATGTATTGGGGGGGCATGCTCAAAAATTTTTTGCTGATAGGGGTGTGCGATCAAAAAAGTTTGGAGACCACTGCTCTAGGGCACCTTTAACCGGTGCTAAATCAACAGAGATAAAAGCAGTTTCCTTGCTAAGTGTCCCTTCTCCCTTCATCTCCTTCTCAGCCTCCAAGCTGCATGCCACCTCCCCTCCTTTCCCCTACCAGAGAATAGAGTCCTAGCTCCTGCCCATGCCCCCACTTGCCTGCCCTATAGTGGCAAGTCACAGTCGTGCAGGTCTGAGATGGCGTTAAGCATTTCTGATGGCATACAATTCCACAGATTAAAATGTTTTAAAGATAACCTATACCAGTACCCTAAGGCCACGGCTAGTGATTTAATTCTGGGCTCCTCCCCATAAACCTCTAGGTCCAATTAAATGTGAAAGAAGACAGGATTTCTGAAAAGTGGTTCAGTCTGACATAGGAAAGGAAGAATAAAGGATTAATTGTCCTGAGAAAGCATCTACAAGGGACGTGGAATGTCACAGAAGTCCTTTCCCTATTTGCACCAGCCACAGAAATGACAAGAGAGAATAAGACAGTCACTCTGTGTCAAAGAATGATAATGCTGAGCATATGGTAGGGCTCACTCCTTAAATCAGATGGAGGTGAAGTGGAGGGGTCCCAGAGGACTACAAAGCTGTTCACATACTGTAAATGTAGCTACCCCAGTAGAGGAATATAGCAGCTATCCAATAGCTGATAGCAGCGCTACACAACAGCTTAGGTCAGAAAGTGAAGAATATATCTAATTGTAACAGCAGGAGGAGTTTAAGGAAGAAGAACATAATTACTGCATTGGAATTTAGCCAGGAGACTGGGGCTGACATCCCTGCTCATCTGAAAAGTACTGTTGGCCATTGCAACTACAGGGAAAAAAAACAAAGCAAAATTTGGGGGATCCAAAACTTTTTGAACAGAGTGGCCATGCTTTGCAAACCTTTGGTCAAAAGAGACAGCAAGCTGAGAAAGGCAGCAAAACTATTCTGGAAACATGCTTTGCATGTCTCAGGTGTCTTCACACCTGCATTTGATCATTAGAGCTCATTTTACAGTGTCAGACACTGGGAGTTCCCAGCTCAAGTTAAAGTTAACAAGAGTTGCACTTGCACTGAGTTGACAGCATAACCTCTCCAGCTTCCCCTTTTCATATAATGAGAGAACTAGTTTAAAAACCTTCACATGGGTAAAATGGTTATTGAGCTGAGAAGGGTTTGTTATTTGACCCTACACAGCAATGTAAGACAGAAACTCTCAGGACTCTAAGACACTCGTATATGTCAATGCAAAGATCATATAAGAGCTGTCTGATCACTGGTGCAGCAATTTCCACTCAGCTTTGCAATAAGCATGGAGTTTAAAAGATATATCATTAATAACAGAAGAACCTTCTTAAATATTGATGAAAGGCTGCAGACTAATATACCATAAGCAGTGCCTGCCTTGGGACATACGGAGAACATTCATATGACATTGACCCACATAAGCAAACATTTTTTCCCCCAAAATGTACAGCTCTTGGGTGTATTCAGCTCATAATTTACACTTAATACAGTATTTGGCACCAAACAGTTCTTCCTTTCATGCTGGGCAGGAAGGGAAATATTTGATTACCCTGGTGATGATACCTTTTGCCTCATACATGGAGGTAATTATGTAAGAAAGCTCTGGGATAGCAGCATGTGAATGTAAGGTCTGAGTAACAGAGACATTGCCATTCTAAGTTAATAGAGCTGTCAAGATTTAAAGTCTCCTTAGAAAAAGTACTAGGACAGTTATTGCCCAACAGTGAAATTTCATTAGCTTGTAAAACATTTTAAGGTTACGGATGCTTTTTTAAATGCCTTTATAATGTTCCCTTGCCACAGACTCCCTTATCTATTTATCTATTTATCTATAATATGTATCTCATATATTTCTAATGCTTCTGTCTCATTTTTAAACCTGTAGTCTCATTTTTCATGGAAGCACCTCAGAAGACTTCATGAGCCAAATCCTTAGCTGGTGTAAATATGAATAGTCTAATTGCTTTTGATGGAGGCTATGTCAATTTATACAACTGTAGGTTTTTCTTTTCACCTGTAAAACCTGCTCACTTACCCCTGTCTGTCTAACTTAGATGTTTATCTCCTTGGTTTCTTGCCCTTTCATCATACGTGCTAAGACCCAAGTTCAAGGTTCTGGATTTTTCTTTCAGCAGTGGATGGCAAACATTGCAGCTTAGTGGTTTCTTTCTTTCTTTTTGCATTCCCTGTCCTATTTGGGGTATCAGTGGGTGCGTCTACATGTTCATTAAAGTGCCATAATTACAGTGCATTAAGTTTAGTACCTGTAATAACAGGTACTAACTTAATGTGCCGTAATTGGTGCTACTCTACATTACTGTGGTTGAATGCTTTTTGTGTGATGCTTAATGCCCATTGGACTAATCACTGTGCATTAGCACGGTTTTTGCCAGGTGCACTAATGCGCAGTAAAATTAGTCCAATGGCATTAAGCATCTCATGTAAATGTGCCTATGTGTCTACATGCAACCCTTAATGCCCTTTGAACTAATTCTACTGTGCATTAGTTCACCTGGCAAAAACCGTGCTAATGCACTAATGTGCAGTAGATTAGTCCAATGGGCATTAAACATTACACAAAAGCGTTCATCTGTGCTAATATACAATATATTTAGTACAATGGGCATTAAGTGTCACACATAAAGCATTCATCTGCGCTAATAACAGCACATTAAATTAATACCTGTTTTAATGAATATGTAGACATGCACACTGGGTGTGTCTACATGTGCAATTAATGAGACTGAATATACTCTGGCTCAATATATTCTAGCTTAATTTGAGCCAGAATAAACTAATCCTGATGTCACCGTCTACACATACATTTATGAACAGAAATTTACTGCGTTGCCAGATACTTGTATCTGACAGGACTATCTGGTCAAGCTGTAATTTAGTCTGCTGTTCCCTAATTGCCACACATATGTAGACGGTGGCACATTAGTGTGCAGCAAATTAGTCTGCTGTGCAGTAAAGTGTGTCATGTAGATACAACCACTGAGGCAACCAGCTGATTGAGTGGAAACACAACCAAAATGTTTGCAGATTAGTGAATACAGTGATGTTTTTAATATTTTTGTTTTTAAATGTATTTGTTTGTAATTTTGTAAGTCTTGACCTAAAATAGAGAATTGTGATCTTGTTAATTAAAAACCCTGTATCCCATTTGCAGGTGTACAGTTGTTATCCTGGATATCTTGGCTTAATACCAATTTTAATAATTATATTCCACCCAAAAACCCCCACACGGTTTTAGCTGAGTACAGTATTCCTCCTCTCTTTTGTTCCAAACTGTTTTACAGTTTTGTTTAGTGTTTTTAACCAGATGACATATTCAGTACCAGAGGTAGTTACACTGTAGCAGTGGGTGAAGTAATTATTACTGTTCATGAATCCCTTACTTATCCCTTGGGCTTGTCTTTGGGTCCTATTATGTAAAGACAGAAGGATCTTGCCTTTGGTGCTTGTTTGCACAGTGTTTGATAATCATTACATGCAACATATTCTACAAGTTCAAATCATTTTATCTATTATTTCAAAGCAAAGCCTGAAAAATTTAAGGAAAACTTTGTAGTTCCTCTTTCATATGCCTGCATCAAGAATCATGCCTGAACGACTGACTCATAATCAGTCACTTGCAATATAGCAGAAATAATATCATTGTAAGAGAACTGTCAGGAGCATCATCTTCTGTGCAAAATAAAAATCACCTAATTTTCCCCTGACATTTTTTTCTGTAAAAGCCTCAGCAATTACAGTATATAGCAGTGGGATATCATTATCTTGTGTCAATGTTCTATGTATTAGCATTAAGGAGCACAGAAGAACTAAGATAAGTTAATAGGACAATGTTGGGTTAAAAATCAAGGGTCATCTAATGCCTTGTGTTTTAGTAGGAATAAGCATCTGTCTGTCTCATATGACAATAGATTTGCACCAAGTGAAGCAGCCGCTTGCTGAACATCTGTGGGTGTGGATATAGAGCCCAATTCTTGAGTGACAGTCTCTTCTGCACTTATGACATTTGGGGCATGTCTACACGAGACACTTAATGTGCAGTAGACTAAGTCTATTGCACATTAGTACGTCACAACAAAAGCCGTGCTAATGCACAGTATAATTAGTCTACGGTTACTGTACATTGTCACAAAAAGATTGTGTGCCTTTGCTACTGTGCAGTAGCACCAGCTACTGTGCACTAATGTAGTATCTCATACTAGAGGTACTAAACTTAATGCGCAGTAGCAAAGGTGCATTAACACACGTGTAGATGCACCCACAAAGTTTAATCTATAGGGAGTTTTATTGAAAATTCCCCAGTGCAATATAGAACAGACTTTTAAAGAAAATGCTCAGCTCAGTTTTTAAAAAAGCCTTCAGGTCACATCATCAGCTGATGCAAATCACCATAGCTTATCAGGGTAATACTAAAGTCAGTGGGCACATCTACATGTGCAAATGCTGAGGAGTGACTAAATTACTCAGGAGTAAACCCACCTAAGGCAGGCATCTACATGTGCAGGGATGTGGGAGCAGATTAGCTGCTTTTGACAGCAATCTACTTCTGCCCCCATTGGCCCTGCACCAGCCAGGGGGATCTCTAGGCTCTCCTTTGGTTCTAGCCTAGGGGCTGGCAGGGAGCATGGGGCAGGAAACAGCTGTCTTTTGGTGGGGGGCTGGGAGATTGCTCTCTGCCCATGGGAGCTGCCTGCCACTGGAGCCCAGGTGGGGACAATGCCCCACTAACTCAGCAGCAAGGAGCTCCTGGCCTCAGCTCTCCAATCAGGGGCAGGGGGCTTGGAAAGAGTTGCAGGGAAGAGGCACGTCCAAGCCCTTATTCACTAGTGGGGCAGCTAGCAGTAAGTCTCTAGCAGCTAGCAGTAAGTCCCCAGCTAGCTGCTAGCCACCTCACCAAAGGATCAGGGCAGGGGAATAGGACCTGCCCCTCCTCTGCAGCTCTTTCCAAGCCCCATGCCTTGATTGCCTGATTGGGGCACAGGGCTGGGAAAAATCTGCAGGGCTTGAACCTGCCCCTGACCGGAACAGTTTCTGGCCAGCCCCAGACTGCACAGGGAAGTCTGCATGTGCAGCCCAGAGCTGGCTGGGGACTGCCTGAAACAGGACAGTTACTAGCCACCTTCAGGCTGCACATGCAGACTTCCACATGCAGGCTGGGTCTGGCCAGGAACTGTCCCACTCAGGGGCAGGTCCCAGCCAGCTCCAGGCTGAGCAAGGAACTTTCCCCATGCATGAAGCTCCCAGCCCAATGGCAGAGCAGGGGCTAGGATATAGTTCGCTGCTACCAGGGCAGGAGGACATTGTCTCCACCCAGGCTCTGATGGCAGAGCCCACCCCAGCAGCAGGCAAGTCCTGGGGGCAGAGAGCAATCTCCTGTCCCCTGCTGCCCAGCTGACGAGGAGTAAATTTGCTTCTGGTTGACCATCTACACATGCCGTACTGCATAGTAATTACTCAGCTGTTAATTTGCTACTTGCATTTGCAGATAGCATATTAACTGCTGAGTAGAGGAAATTACTGCACAGTAAGGGTCAGCACATGTAGACAAAAGTGTTCCATGTAGATGCACCCCTTGACCATATAGGAAACTTCCAGCTGGAGTGACATACATTGCAGAGCTTTTTTGCATGACATAGTAGTCTGCCATTTGAGTGAAGAGAGAGGGGATGACAGAGGAAGCAACAAGGCCAAAGAATCTCTTACTACTCCCTTTGAAGAACCTTTTGGAGGGATACACCAGCACCAAATTTATACCAATCCACAGGCCCCAAATCAGCATGGAGAGTAGCAAACAGTAATGCAGCACATAAACGGAAGATTATCTTTAGAAGACAGTGCTATAGCCCCATAATATGCCTGCCCCAGTGCTATGGACTTTCCTCTACCTGACACCAGTTTTTAGGACTGTGTGAAGAATTTGTTTTACCTTTGATGAGCAGGGAGTGATTACCTGTGGAGAAATTATTAATGCATTTTACATAGTAACATGAGGACTGGCATAGAAATACAAGTTGGGGAGGATTTACATCCAAGCAATAAGGATGGGAAGAAAGGGAGCTGCCCTCTCAACCTTTAGTTGATTCAGCAGCTTCACTTCTTGACCTAAGCTGTTGTATAGTGTTGCTCTGTAGTGAAAGGGACTTTATATATTTATAAAACTGCAGGAGCTTGCTACAGCATGCAATGAAAAAATAGCTTATCTTTATCCTGCATGAAGCTAAAGAAGGGGTCAAGTTGATTAAAGAGCAGTAAGCTCATGAATACCAGTATAACCCTTTCTGTAAAGCTCTCTGCAAGCTGTAGATCAAGACAAGGTTTTTTTAACTCTCACCTGCAGCCTTTTACTCTCACCTTTTCAGGGCAATGGCTGCATTATCCAAAGTATGCCATATTTCCATTGCTTGAACTTCAGTGCAATTGGAAGCTTAATATTTTGTTTAATACTTTCTTAATAATTTGTTTAAATAATGAATAAATACCTATTTTTTCTCCATGGTCAGACAAAAGGATTTAGTCCTCTATAAATATACAGGAAGTTAATTTTTGCAGTTGCTTATATAATCTAAGAAAAGCTCTTTTGTGCCTAACAAGTCTGTTCTTGACATCAGTCAGGGAAAGAAACTCTTTCAAATGAGATTTCCAGGAAATGCATCTCTTCTAGAGCTAAAAGCACAACCACTGGTTGGAATGTGAGGAATATTTGCCCCTTGCTCTTTCCTATCCAGATGATGCCTTCCGTTGGAGAGCTAAAGAATCAAAGCACTCTCACTAATGGAGCATGCTTAGAGAAGGCATGTCTATCAACTGGAATAGCACAAATTCTGCGTAGACCTTTCCAGATAGTGAGATAGTGTACACTCTTTACCCTCTCCAGGCACATTTCTTGACCATTTTAAGTGAAAAGACCTATTAAATAATTCAGTTAATCCAGGCAGAAGGGTAGCCTTTATGAAAGAAATCTCTTAATCTAGACATTGACATCGGCATAGGTCCTTTTGGAGAATTCACATGCCAGTCTATTGAATGACTGGCTGTGAGTGATGTGGTGTTTTGGGATGAATTTGTTTCCTTTTGCTACCATTTTTTCAGAGGACCAATATCCCATTCAGAGCATTGTCAATGCCATTTTTTTCTTGCTAAAAGCTCTTTAAAGATTAAGTGGGGTCAGTGAATGATCTGGCCTGTATCAGGCTCCAATACTGTCTAGGGCAATATGTCTTTTACATCTGCCATCCTCCAGTCTAAGTGAAACTCACTGTAAATATGTTCTATAATTTAAAATGGAATTGGAAGGCATTAGGCTTATTTCATGGCAATCCTATGAATGTAAAAGCCCTTATTTCCATTTCTCTGTGAGTTTTAAACAACATAAAGTAGTCTACTCTTTGCATATATTTCACATTTTAAAGCTTTTTTCTTGACTAGGAGTAAAAGATTGAAAGATATACATTGCAAAGAATAGCTAATTATATACAAGTAGACAAGGATCATGTTTGAAACCGAAGAATTCAAAAACAGGTATGAAAAAATGATGCTTCTGTTGCCAATTAGAGAATTACAAGGCATTTCCCCAGTGTTATGGAATCAGGGGCTTATGAACTCTTAAGGATAATTCCTATAAATAGTAGTAGGATTAAGCACTGCACCTGAATCTCTCCCAGCATGAGAGAATAGATTTGACTAGGTTTTCTTTAGAAAATCTCAGTCATTATTATTGATGTATATTAAGGTAGTGACTACTGTGTACCAAGTTTTGTCCAAGCAGCAGTTCGGGCCCTAAAGAGTTTGCAGGCCAATAAATGCGGATTTTCCAACAGTCTCTCTCTCTCAGAATTACCCATCCAAAATTTCATAATAAATTTGGTAAGCTAAAGTTAACCCAGGTCTAAGTGGTGCACCTCCAGTGACCTTCAGGCTGAGTCTGGCCCATTGACTCATGTCAAATAGCGCGCGTTCCAGAGAAACTTCTTCAATTAGTCTTTTTTAAGAGAAGTCCAACAGGGTTCACAAACTACAATGGTTGGCATACTACATGTGTTCTCTTCTTCCCAGTGTGACAAAAAATGTAAAAAATAACAGTAATTTTAGCATGTTACACAAAAGTTGATCCTCAAGAAGCCTAAATTTGTCCTGAGGAATGTAGGCAGGCAAGGTTCTTTGAGTAGATGTGATATCTTTTATTAGACCAACTGAGTAGTTGGGGGAAAAATTTCTTGGCAAGCTTTCACGCGCAGTCACCCTAGGATCGTCTAAACACCACCTCCTTTTGAATAACCACTTGGACACTCCTGTTGTCACTGGGCACATCTACATATGCTTTAAGGCACTTTTCTAATGCACATTAAATTTAGTATCTCTAATGTGAGGTACTAAACAAATGAGCATTAGGCTGCCTTAATGTGCAGTAATGAACGCACAGCTTTTAAGTGACACTTAATGCAGTAGCCTATTTTACTGTGCATTAGCATAATCAAACTTTTTTATGTGACACTTTAATGTACAGTAAAATAGGCTACTGTGCATTAAAGCACATGTGTACACACGCCTATTATGCTCTAGGTATATTATATTTTAAAACCAAAATTAGATCACTAAATGGAAATGTAACTATTGACAGAATTTTACATTGTCATCTCAGTGAACAAAACTACTAGTAAAAGATGCCCATATTAAAACCCCTTCTCCTGTATAAACCAGATTGCATCTGTGTATTTTGACAATGAGCGTGCAAAAGAACAAGAAAGGTGCAAAGGTTCAGCCCCTCAAAGGTTGAGCTTTTTCACATTCAAGAGACATATGCCAGTCCAACTGATCAGAACAAGATACTGAGGTTATAAGTCAGTACCATCGGTTAGCCTACATAAAACTTCAGTGCATTTGCCCAGGAGCCTCAGCCGTGCAATTCCCCAGGTTGCTCAATAATAAGGCTTTGGTGGGCTAATGCAAAATACACACTTCTAAAATGTTTTCTTCGATGGTTTTTAAGCCAAAGATAGTGCTGTTGTTGAGCTGTTCAATGAGAAAAAGGAATGACACTGCAGAGAGGGAGTTTTCTATTTCCAAGCATTCTGCTGGCAAATGTGGTAGCGCTAGGAATTGTCTTTACAACTCAGAGCCTGTTCCAAAGCCCATTGAAACTGAGACTTCCTTTGATTTCAATGGGCTTTGGATCAGGTTCTAAGCAAACACAATGAAAACCAGTTTCCACTCTGTTTTAAATATAGGTTCAATAACAGAAGATCAGCTTTAGTATCCACACACTTTATTTGCCTGATATATACAACCAGGAAATTCTTTTCCTTATCCAGCCCTAAAGCCAACTGGAAACAGCTTTCAAGCCCATTATATTGAGTCCCACTCTCTCCACCTGTGCCAACCTTCACTAGTTTTATGGTGGCCACCAAAAAACTGAGGAAGATTTTCATTACTTATAAACTTTGGTTCCAATACTGTGAACATTTACACGTACAAGGCATTTTACTCACGTGTTTAGTTCCATTAACTCAATGGGACTACACAGTGAGGAAAGTTACACCTTGGTTTGTTTCCAGGATTGAATCCTTTCCTTCTCTATAGGGTTTACAAATGACCTACCAGAAGAAATAGGTTGTCCCCTGAGCTTTCAGAAGACTACACAATACTAAAAAAGCCACCTTTCTTTGTATTCAGGAAGCCTTTTGCTTTGGGCCATTCCAGATAAATCACTAACATTATCTGAACACCAAAAATGAAATCCGAAAAGCAAAGCAGCATTTCCTTTGCGTTTCCACTCCCCTGCCTCAAAATACATACATTTCTAACAAACAGTTCATCACTAGTGTGTAGCTGGAGGAAGAAGGCCAAGTAACTAAGCAATTAATCCGGTAATAAAATCATGTATGTAAGAAATTATATGTTGCACACATCCAGGCAGTTGCTAAGCCTGGAAACAGACCTTGAAGTCACAGGCTGAGAAGCGTAATTGCTAAAATAATAAGAATACTTGTGTGTGTTATACTGCACCTTCCGGCCACTGACCGCCCCGCGTGACCAGGGGAGCTGGGACACAAATCACGGGCCAGTGGCTATTTTCAACCCCTGCCTGGCCCAGGTGAAAGCAGGGGGTTGCTTCTGCATCCAGACACGGCCCGCGGAAACCTGCTGCAGGACAGGGGCAATACCCGATCTCTGCGGGAACCACCTGGGCCACTTACCCCCAAACAGCCAGGCGTGGGCAAGCGGGTCTCCAGTGCCCTCCCCTCACCTCTGCCCCATCCCCGAAACCATCACGCCCGCGCAGGAGGGCCCGTGGCAGCGGCAGCGGGGGCGGAGACCCGGGCTGCTTGCTCGGTGCCCAGGCTGAGGATGCATGGCTCGGCTCCCCCCGCCCCCGTCCCATTGCAGAGCTCCCCGGCGCTCCAACTTCCCGCCCGGCCCCGGCCCCGGCCCCGGCGCCGGCCCCGTACCTGATGCAGGCGTGCTGGTGGGCGCACAGCAGGACCAGCGGCGGCAGGATCCAGGCGAGCAGGTCCATGGCAGCCCCGTGCACTAGAGAGCGGCCAGCACGCCCCGGGCCGCCCGGCTCCCCTGCACGCTCCGCGGCGCTGCCATCGTAAGTGGCGGCTCGGCGGGAAGCGGCACCGGCTGCCCCCACAGCGGGAGCCGGGCGCGGGCAGCGGGGCAGCCCCGGCTCCTCCAGGCAGATCCTCCTCTGTGCGGAGCCGAAAATAACCCCCGGGCTGACAGATGTGCTCATACCACGCGCAGGAGGCAGCGAGCTGCGGATGCTCGTCGCAGCCCAGACGTGCCCCCGGGCCAAAGGAAGCCGGATCCGGCCCGAGGGGCCCTGGCCATGGGGTGGCTCTTCGGAGGGGCTCCGTGTGTCCTGCGTGCGCGTGGAGCCGCGCGGCCGCCCCCGCCGCCCCGCTGAAG
>NW_017729014.1:9065072-9068484 GCF_001723915.1 Gavialis gangeticus
ACCCGCGGAGTTTGGAGAAAGGAGGGAGCTGCTCTTAACAACAAGCAGGGCACAAGACAGCAGAGAAAGCATGGGAGGCAGAGCAAGGGCCTGACACATGCCCCCCCCTCCCCCCCCGCCAGTTCCAAGGGGCTCCCCTAAACGGAAACTTTTCTGTAACCCGCGCGAACTGCTCTCGAAAGAATCAGCACCCCGACTGCCCCAGGGCTGGCATCCCAGTTACCCCAAAGCTGGAGGGTGAACTGAGGCGCAAAGACCACAGGGACATGCCCCTGGCTACAGACTGGCTAGGGCAGATGGCTACAAGGGGTTGGTTCACTAGACGAGGGGCCCTGGAGGAGTTTGTCCAGGATGCTGTTGGGAAGTTTGGTCCTGTCTCTATTTACCAAGCAAACTAGTGGTATTCCTCCATGCCCTCTGCTTTTGGAGGCCGCTTTGTCCAGAATGGTAGTGCTGACATCTACCCAGGGGCGAAGAATAAAAACCAAACCCCGCCGCGCAGGCAACACTTGAAAGAATCTGCATTGCGGCGCGGTGAAAGGCAGGAATGAACAGAAAACATCCTGATACTTCAGCTGGATGTGTTTCCAAATGAAAGGATGTTTTGGGGAGGGTGGCTGGTGAACATCTTCTGTGTTCCTGATTTCACAGTTTAAGGATAATATTTTAAATACATAATGACAGGGAAGCAGATAACAGCCCTGAAGAGACTGAGGAGGAGAATATTTAGCTATCCATCCATCCACACATGTGGGGGCAGGGAGATTATGTAGGAATAATATGGCTTTCAGTTTTCTTTCTCTGGTGTTTTTTTCCTTTCTCTGTAAATTTCAATTGTCGTATTCTGCAGCTAATGCGTGCTAGGGAGGAGAACTCCTAAATGCTCACTTTAATGGTTGGCTGTGTGATTTCGGCTGCTTTTAAAAAAACTGTTGAAAGCAACTTATTATGGAGGGTGATGAGAGAAATCTAAAGATGCCTTTATGCAATCTGCACAGTGAGACTGGAACAGGATGATATGTGTTGGGGCTGATACATCTCTATAGCTTAAAAGACAGGTTTACATCTTTCAGACTTTCTCCACTGTAAAGTTTCCTGTTTTTCCTTCCTTTACACATGCCTGTCTATCTGCTGTTCAAACTGTGGTGTTTTGCTTCTTCCCTTGGTTAGACAGCTACCGCCTAATTATTTTACTAGTAAAATGGGCATACAATTAAATGTATTTCTCATAGGAATACACCTGTTACAATAACAAAAATCAGCCTATGCAAATACATGGAATACAATACATTTCTGTGTACAAGTATTATTAGCATCGTGTGTTCTTAAAAGATGAATGCTTCTATAATTTGACCATCGTAAGTTAAAATAAGCTAAACTATTTAATTGAGTGGAATCCTCTAGAGGAACCGTTGCTGAAAAAAAGAAAGTCGTATTTCTTTCTACACCTGCTATTCTTGGAGCGCTCGGTTCACTTCAGGTTCCTTGCTCCATTTAAAATGGTGGTTTCTGATTTTGGCTGTGATGTTGCACGATAAATGTAAGAACGGGTAACTGTTTGCTTGACTCTTAATTCTTCTGTTTTGCATTCTAATTTATCAACCCAGAATAGGAAGGGACAGATTAATTTCTTGTTTAAACCACTGACCCACATAGCTTCAGTGGGAACGTACGCATTTCACAATTGCAGCTTCTGATCTTTGCACACAAGCTGCAATATGACAAACTGATCTGCACAGGTGGAAAAACCACTCATTTCACTGGGTCTGTATGGGGACGATGGCTCATTGGCTGAGATCGGTAGCTTGCTAATCTCACCCTGAATAAGAAAAACGTCTGGTGGGTGAGTAAATTTTTCCACTAATATCATGGTAGGGCAATTAGGTTTTGTGCTTGATCTAGCAAATTCTCCTGACAATTTTGCAAGGCTGATTTGGCAGGCAGCTTATGTCTTCCCCTTGACTGAGAAAAGTCATGGTCTACGTCCCATTCCTTAAGCATATGCATAACACTACCCATGCGAGCAGTTCACGTTGCGTCAATGTGGCTGGAAACTTTTCCTGTACATTGTTTTGAAGATGGGCAGATACCACCTATTTATCTTAGTATTTTTGTCACAGTTTTCTGCATACTAATTCCTATTTAGGCAGATGAGATTTTTCCTCTTTTTTGATATTTTCCCTTAGTACCAGTATTAATGGTCCCTACTAGAAGCAGGGGAAGGGGGGAATTAAGATAAGAATTTTCAACAATAGATTTCATTTCAGCAGTCCCTGTAGGACTATCCCAAGCCCTTCACAGTTACTGGTAGATTAAATTACTTAATGATAGAAAATTAAAACAATTAAGATCAGTAATAAAATAAAATAAAAATAAGCCCCCAAATCTTTCTCATCTAATCCTCTTGAAAATAATTAATTTTTTTTGTTAGCTATGGGGCTGCATCTGTCACATACTCTTAAAAACATGGTCCATGGCACTAAATCTTTCTTAAGCAGTTTTGTCACCCTACCGTACTTCAATCTGGAGACACCAACTTTTATAAAAATAACTACTCTATGGATTTGGCCTTGTATACAGAGTTTCTGCTGATCATCAGAGACCTCATCAGATTAAGTTAAACGTTGCCCAAATTTGGGCTCAGCTTGGACTCAGGCATTTTGGCACATCCCTCCATGGCTGCTGCTCATTCTGTATGTAAAACCGCCAGAAAATTGGCAGAGCAGCTTGGTCCAAAACAGGACCACCAATATGCTGCCGCTATAAAGCTCTTGATTTCTGCCTCATCTGCTGAGACTGTAAACAGTGTAAACTTGACTGATGAAACCGAGTCCACACCTGGACTATCAGGAGAAATGTGGAACATTTTGGGATTTTCTTCAAGGTTTTTGTCTCTCTCTAGCTCAGTGATTCTCAGCCAGGGTGCTGTGGCACCTTGGGGTGCCTTGAGATCCTTTCAGGGGTGCCATGTTGTGCTGCACAGTGTTGGTACTGTCAAGTGATTCATAAATTAAACCTAGAGTCTTCACATAAGACTCCATAGTGTTAGAAACATCATGACCTATTGTGATCTTTTTGAATTCTTTGCAACAGAAGAACTGCTTTAGTATTTTGCTCTAGTAAAAAAAAAGTGAAAACTAAGAGCTTCTATTTTCCAAAGGTGTTGCCAGCGTATCACGAGGTACCTCATATCTATCAAGGGGTGCCTCAAGGCTAAAAAGGTTAAGAACCACTGCTGTAACAGATAGACAGGGTTTATAACTTGGAAGTCATTTTCCATCATGTCCCAAACACAAGAAACCCAGATTTCAGCAGTAGCTAGGATTTTTCATCTCTAAAACAGCTGAAGTTTGTAGTCTTTCCCTGACTGCAGTGATCATGCCTGTGTGACTGCTGGAACTGTCTGCAGTTT
>NW_017729014.1:9073484-9082515 GCF_001723915.1 Gavialis gangeticus
GATTTCAGCAGTAGCTAGGATTTTTCATCTCTAAAACAGCTGAAGTTTGTAGTCTTTCCCTGACTGCAGTGATCATGCCTGTGTGACTGCTGTTGTAAAGTGCCTGATATTGCTGAAATGCACATAGGATATTTTCTGTAGCAGAAAGTTGTCAGATCTTGGTAATCTGAGGATTTTAAGAATATATGTGAGAGAGACCATGCTACTTTAATTCTTTTTTAAAAGTTAAATCTGCATTATCTTATGTTCCTAATGAATCTTTTGCAAAGAATGACGGGAGATTTCACTTCCATCAGTCAGGCAAACATGTCTAATTATCTCATACAATTTTTAGAGGCAAAAATGTACCACATAGTTAATTAGTTTCACTCTCCCACGACTCCACATGAGCAGCTAGTGAAAGACTGTTATGCCAGTGTCTCCAAATGTCTCTAGATATATAAATTACACACATGTTCCTATTTTTATAAATGAAATTTCAAAATATCAATAACAGTCTTACCATACAAATATTTAGATTGTTAGGGTACTAAAGAAGGATCATCCCTAGCGCTGAAGTCAGATCCTGTGGTCCTGTCAAGAGTAGGTCGTTTTTTATATAACAGAGCTTTCATCATCAAAATAAGCAACCATCTGGATATAAAGATATCTTTTAGATATGAGCTGCTGAGCTCTGCCTATGCTCTGCAGACCTCGATAGTC
Source organism: Gavialis gangeticus (assembly GCF_001723915.1). NCBI lineage: Eukaryota > Metazoa > Chordata > Crocodylia > Gavialidae > Gavialis > Gavialis gangeticus. Next base: position 9,074,187 of record NW_017729014.1, read on the forward strand.
CTTTTAGCTTGAGAGAAACTCCTGTGCGCTTTGCACTTGCCACTTAACCTTCCTTCAAATTTACCTCTTGCTAACAAATTACTGCTTCGTGATATTGGTTAGGAAAACAATGGAATGAAACTTCCATTTTTTAATGCTAAACTGGTCGTGTTGTTATCGTCTCCTCTCATCCTGTGCAACCTATTTGTCTCTTCTGTACACTTACTGCATCCTGCCTGACACCTCCACAATAAACCCTAAAGACGGTTATAGATCTGTACAATGCTTTCACACAACGGGGTCTTCCTAATTGACCAGAGCTCTTAAATGCTGCCATAATAAAACCGTTGATAATAGAGACATTTTCCATTGGCGATACACATTGATACATTAAGAGTGTTTTCCTGAATAATGCACCGCAATTTCATTTTGTGAAGGATCACTTTTACAAATTGTATCTGAAGCGTTGTAGTTGTCAACCTCAGTATTTTAAGTAGTAGGCAGTATACTTAGCTCCTGATATCAAATTCCAAGCAAGAGTGTGCAGGCGCTGGAACGCAGCTTTGTCCCAGCTTTGGACCATGCTGTCACCACCAGTGCAAAGTCCCAGCCCTGGAGCAACTCCCTGCCCAGCTGCATGTCCTGCCAGTGCTGGTGGGGCCAGCCTCCATGGAAACCCTGCCCTGTGCTGTCACAGCACTGCCATTACTGGGGTCTCCCTGGAAACTGGCCGCAGCGATGCGGGCAGGGGCTGCTGGGAAATGGGAGTCTGGATGCTGGCCAGATCTGGCTTGTTGCCCACCCCTGTCTTAGGTGCTATCTGGCACCTGTTCTGGCAGTCTTAGCGAGGAGGCCATACCAAAAAATGAACAATTTTGTGATACATTGCAAACCAGCAGAATGTGGAAAGCTAGCAAGGTTGATGCCCATGCTGACCCTGTTGTGTAGATAGTGAATTTCATTCTCCAGAGATCTGATTATAACACTTTTCCCCAGATGTGAAATATTTTCCAATTACTGAGCTGTGGACCCATGCCTTCGTTCTGCAAGCCAAGCGGCTAGGCAAAGAGATGCTGGGGGCAAGGCTTGGAAGGAGGAGTATTGCAGATGTTGCTTCATTACTGCCTCTCATTCTCCGGGAGGAATATGCTGAGTTGTCAGTATAGGTTACCTCTGAGTTCTGGTTCTGGTTCCCTCTCCCCTTCCTCCCTTTGGGATTTCAGAGAGCTTCTGCTGCCAGGGGACCAGAAGGGGCCTTAAGAAACAGGAGGCATTGTGGGCACACAGGTATAGCATAGGTACAGGTAATACTTACGTTCAGAAGAAGCTAGGGGCCCCTCTGTTTCTTTGATGGAAAACATCATGTCATTCTTCAACCCCTCCCTTCCTACCCTGCATCCCACCCCCAGGAACACAGACGGTTCTTCATCCTGTTTTAATCTTTACAAGGGTAAAATATGAATTAGTATGTGAAGTCAAAACTCTATTAATGTATGGTATGGTTTTATAAAAGTCTGTGTATATAAGTAAGTCTGATAGAGGAAGGTAGACGCCATCTACAAAAATATGTTCTTACTTTATATATAGTTCAAGCCACCACTGCTTTTTGCCCAGTGGAATAGATGGAGTCAGGAGCAGTCTAACCCTTCCTTGATCAGATACCACCACAAGTTTCTTATCTGATTGTTTATAAATTCTCTGCATTCCTCAGTGATTCATCCAGTGCTGCCCTTATTCTGGATATATTTTTTTCTGATCATAGCAATGAGTGTTTGCATTATGCCACTATCTAAGTTTTTAATAAAGTTCAGAGTTTGACCCATAGGATGGAACATGTGTAGTCAGAGAGGCTATTCTAGCTAATCTCACATGAGGGACCATGCAAGAATCTAGGCTTCTTCATTACTGTCACATCTTCCTGCGTAAGAGTTAGAAATCTCCATACATGAGTTTCTGTCACCTTGGAAACATTTAGAAAAGAAATGCTATCCCTATAAAGAAACACAGTATTTAGTCCTACAGAAAGCTGTATTGTCCATTTCTAATGAGCCAGAAATTAAAATGCCATGAGTTGGGTATCTGTATCTTGTTTTCAGAGTTGCTACACTATCTTTGGGTGTGGTATAAATAATAATACTAATAACATGTATATAAGCTGTGTGAGAGCAAAATTGAAGACCCAAGGAAGTTCAACTAAATTAGACACAACATAATGAGGGATGGCTGTAAATAAAGCAGGGATGAGAGGAAAAGAATCCCTAACAGTATCCTCACTAATCTCATATGCCGTGCAGACTCAGTTCTCTACGTACACAGGCATAGAGGATGGAATGAGAAAGGGGCATAAAGCAGCATGAAGAGAGACATAGGGCACATAGAGATGAGCTGCATGTGTGTAATGTTGGGTAAGAGGAGAATGCATGGTAAAAATGTACACGCTCAGAAGGTCATGTGGGAGGACACTGGAAGTGAGTACAGTCTCAAAGATGGACAGCAGCATGGATGAAGTGATGAAATGGTTAATGGTTACAGCAAGAGCCTGTGACTTAAGCAAACCTCCTTTTCCACAGATTCACTGTGTGATCTTAGACAAGATTCTTAGATTCAGGTCTAGAGAGGTGGTTAGATGCCTGAGTCCCCATGAAATAAAGTAGAGTTAGACCTCTGGATATTTTTGGGGATCTAGGCCTTGGGCTTGGTGGGCATTGACAGACATGCAGCTCCCTGGCCTAACTTGTGGTGCTTCACAGAAAGTGCCATGAATTAGACCAACCCTCCTAACCCCACCGACGTTCACTGTTGGGTAGGGGATTGAGCTTCAATTTGAAACCAATCCAGCCAAGGAGCTTCTGTGCCTGCAGCTTCCCTCCGCTAGCCATGCCCCCTCCCTCCCAGCTCCAATGCTGTTTGCGTGATGGGACGGGGGGAAGAGGGAGGGGAGGAAGCTCAGGCTGGGGTTTGCCCAGTCTGCACTACAGGGAGGTGGGGTGGATTGGAGCCCCCCACCTCAGGGGGACTCCAATCCAACCACCCCCACTCCAGTGCAGGCTGGGCAAACCCAGCCCAAGCTCCATCCCTTCCCTTTTCTCCCTTTCCCATCATGCACACAGCACTGGGGGTGGGGCTGGGAGCTCAGCTGCCCAATCAGACAGAAGTTAATGAAGATACTGTGCTCTGGAGTGCCTTCATTTGAACCCTTGTATAGTGAGGGTTAATTTGTTGTGCGATTGGAGATTTTTAAAATGCTCTTCAGCCATGCAGTTCTCTTAGGGCACAGCTGTAGAGCATTTTCAAGGGCTGATCACACGACAAATATAACTTCTGTCTGTGTCCTATGTGCTTATATTCTCACCTGTAAAATGGGTTAATAGCATTGAGGCTCCCCATAGTTTTGAGGTGTATTTCATATTTTGAGGTGCTGAGATCTTATGAAAGTAAGAACCATGTAAGTTCTTAAGCTCAGAAAAAATGATTTTAGAGCAGAAAAATCTGAAGAATACAATATGAGGACTTGAGAGGTCACACAGGAGGAGGTTCAGATAGTTAAGTAGAGATATTGCTTCTTCATAACATTCAATAAAGAGACTTAGCTTTTTGTTCCCCAGGCCCATTCCATCATAGAGATACCTTAACAAGCATAAAAAATCCTTTCCAACAGATGGAAACCTCCTTCAGAGTGTCAGTGTTTTCTTCAGTTATTTAAAGAGCTAATACTGGAGTCTATTAGGGCTTCTTTATATGAGCAGGTGAAGGCACAATGGGATCTAATGCCACACATTCATGGCAGGATGTGCAATTGTGGGATCATGCATTAGATCCCATTGCACCTTTTTGCTGGTGCAGGAGGAGCCTGATCCTGGGCTCCCCCTGCACTAGTAAGAAGCAGGCTCCTGCAGGTAGGGTCCCCCTCAGCTGAGAGGGCTGCCAGCCATGGGAGCCCCCATGCACCCCTGGGCCTGGGAGACTGCAGCTGCTGTGATCTTCTAGCCATGGAATGCCCCATGTACCCCCCAGAGCTGGAAGATCACAGAAACTGTGATTTCAAAGCTGCAGGGGTGCCCCATCCAACCCCAGGGCTGGAAGATTGCAGCAGTGCCCCATGGCTGCTGGGACTGAGAGTCCCACAGCTGTGGGGCTGTGGGGCTCCAGGTCCCAGAAGCCATGGGGCACTGCTGGTCCCAGAGTCTGCAGCTGCCAAACACAGTCAGGGCGGAGAGTCCCCTTAGCTATGGGACTCCCAGCCACAGCTACACATGATACACCCTGTGGCTGGGAGCCTGGTCAGCTGACAGGGCTCCCAGTCACAGGGGCAGATCCTGCTACATGTGCAAATTAAAGCTGGGTAGCAACCACCTATAAAGTTATTACACATTTTCCAGGAATAACTTTATAGGTGATTGGGTCTTTTTATGGTGTGATGGTACTCTGGTCACAGTTTCTGTGTGTATGCACCACTGCTTGATACCATTTTGAGACTGGGAAAGATGCCATTCTGAAGCTCCCTCAACAAAGCTCTGACTGCAGTAGTCTGACTCATAAGATTAATTTTTGTTACGTGTTCACATAGTTTCTATCAAAGATATAATTGATATAAAGTATCTCTTTTCTAGCTTTTTTTTTTATAATGCCCATCCCCAAGGCAGCTAAAAACTGGCTTAAGAATTCAAGAAGTGTAAATTTAAGATAATTATCTAGTCTCACAAAAACTATGCTATATAAGGATTCTGAAGCATAAACTGTAAAAATATGGTTCTCTAAGGGAACTTAGGTAAATTATACTTACTAGCATCTTTATATGTAGCCTACATAAAGATGGTAATGCAGATATGAATGCATAAAGAATTAGTGAAAATTTCTAGCACATATACCTTAAGCTTTATAGCTTAATTTCATGCCAAATGTGAACTAAATAGGGCATTAAGCATGATTATCTACATTGAATTAATTAAAAAAATTAATTATATTGCATTTCTTTAAAAGCAGTAGCCTTAACTTTTTATATATGCTGGAAAAAATATTAAATGCATAGGAACATTTTTATATGGAACATAGGCACAGTTCAAATATGGAAATATGTTACTTTCAGTGGGAGCTTTTATTTTACTTGAAAATACTAAAAGTAAAATAACATTTAAAAAAACAGAAAATCACTCTAAATGCACAGAGTCAAATTCTTCTCTGGTATAATCTATCTCCACTTTCTTGAATAAAACTTATTTTGTAATTCTGGTTTATTTATCATGGTGAAATTTAGAATTAAGGAGTTACTTAGATGTATTTTCTGCTTTTCAGTGTAGAATGAAGAGTGTATGTTTGCACACGTGTGTTACCGAATGTGATAAACAGACTGAAGAAATCAAACAAATGACCTGTTCAGAATCCTTAGAACACTTTAGCCACATCCATCTTAGTTGCATCAATAGAAGACTAACAATAATCAGCAGGGAACTTTTTAACATTTTATTTAAAAAATTAGCAGCTCATTATACTGTGGCTATACAGTGAATGGAGCACCTAGAATGAATAGACTTTGTACCACGTAACTTAGGCATTCTGCCTCAATTTCTCCATTTGGCCATGACATCACGGGCAAATACAACCTTTAAAATGGTTTCATGTATTAAGATGTCTTTGTAGGTACTGTGTATACCAGATCATTTAATTTGAAGTAGTAAGAACAGTTTGGATACAGGGTGCACCCACATGTGCAATAAGGGCGACACAGTTAGCTGGCACAGTTCATGCTGGAGTTTATTGCTCCTAGGTACAGCATTTACATATGCACCTGGAAGCACAGTGCATTGAGCTAGGGTGGCACAGCCCCAGCTGCCAGGTCACCTGGGGGGTCAGCCTGCCAGCCTACAGCTGCTCCCCCTGGATCAATATGCAGTGGAGGGGGTGGCTGGAGCACAAGGGTACTATAGCACAGGGCTAGCCAGCAGGCAGCCCCCACACTGTAGCACCCTCATGCCCCATCCAGCCCCAGTTACTTTCTACGTGTGCATTGCGGCAGAATAAATAAGCCCACCATGGGATAGTACTTATGTCAGGCAGTACTAACCTATGGTGGAGTTAATTAGTTTACTCTGGCCTAATAACTCCTCACCTGTAAATGGTGATGCTTTATTGAGGAGATAATTAGGCAACTGCCACAGTAAGCATGTCATGCAGATGCCCTCACTGCTGCATCCAGATGGGCACAGACACTTGGTTCCCCAGGACAGGTAGCAGCAGCGCACCTTGCGCCACAGCTACTTGTCCCTGGGGAATGCCCATGTCATGTGCGCTTTGGCACACAGCACGTTACTCTGGGGACAGCAGGGGAGGCTGGGGCCAGCACTGTGCTGACCCCAGCAGCCTTACCTGGGCTGGAGACTGCAGCCCTGGTGCTCCTGCTGGTAGGGGCCTGGCCAGCAGCTGCAGCCCGGTCACTTTTCAGCAGCACATGCTGCCTCTGCATGCGCTGCTCCATTTTTTCCCCCCTGCAACATATCCAGGGGTTAAAGAAACCCACAGTAAAAAACCTGGAGCAGCACACGCGTGGGCAGCGCACGGTTGCAGTGTGGAGAACACCACAGTGCACAGTATGTGGTGCTGCAGATGCATTTGCAGTGCCATATACTGCACAGCTGCGCTCATCTGGACGTGCCCACAGTGGCCAACTGTAGGCGGAATTAAAACCTAGCCTCAGAAAGTTATTCCTGCTTGTGGAGAGAAAACAGTACTTTTGATGACTTCCAGCTTGCTTTAATGATTGTATCCAAGTACCTTTATTAAACTGAGCTTTTGAATTGAAACAAGGCAGAAAGTGTGTTGACTGCAATGATTAAAATGGCACTTTAAGACTAGCACCCAGCCATGAGTAAAATTGTCTTGCCATACTCCTGCAATAAATAATATCTTGGAAATTGTTATGTCTTAAATAAAATACAGTTTGGGAAAAGAGAGGGAGAGAGTCTACATTATTCCTAAGCAATGAAGTGGATTCTTTTCAGAGTGATGCATCATGAGGGACAGTAACAAAGGAAAAATCTGGCACAGGGGTTTTTTTTAGAAAGAACTACTAGTGCGTGTCACTCAGGTAACTAACGAGCAAATGTTCTCTGGTAGAAAAGAGACAAAATAAGGGGCAGATCCAGCAAACACTTAAACAGTTCCCACTCCGAAAAATCACCGCCCCCAGACAACGCAGAGGGTCCCTTCCTACACACACACACGGGCAACTGCAAGCTTGCAAGTACTTCCAGGGATAATTCCTAATGTGAAGAGAAGGGGTTTTGTAAAACCTGTCAGGGGACACGGCCAGCCTACGAAGAACACATTGGAAGTAACGAGTCAGTGCGCAGCAGGGGACGGGAACAGCGCGGATCGTGAGGCGGAGGCGCTCGCAGCGCCCCCTCCCCTCGCGCCTCCTCAGCCGGCTCCGCGCCCAGCCGCGGAGTGCAGGCGCGCGCGGGGGACACGCCGCCCACGCGCTGGGCGTGGGCCCGGCTGTGTTTGGGGCCCGCTGCTGAGGTTGCCACGGGGGTCGGGCAGACCCCGCTCGCGGCACAGGGGCAGCAGCCGGTTCCGCGGGAATTCATGCTGCTCCCTTCCACCTGCCACGGAGCGCGAGGGGCAAGCGGCGACCGGGACCCGACCCACAGGCAATGAACACAACAGTGAAGCGCGGGAGGAGAACAGAGCGCTCCACGCAGGGGGGGCGGCTGCGCCCAATTGCTCAGGTCGCCCCGACCACCCGACCGCCCCTGCCGGAGCGCACCATTCTCGGGGGGGGGGGGGGGAGGAACGCTGCAGCTCCCCCCCCCCCTTTCCCCGAAGTGGTTCGCTCCGTTGCCTTAGCAGCTCCTTCAACACACGCCGACGCCGCGTGGAGGTAGGGGGGAGGGGGCGCGTTCGCTCCCCGGCTGCGCCTGCGCCCCGGGGGGCGAGGTGCGCCCTGCCGGTGGCCCCCAAAGGGGAGGGGGCGGCCTTGGGGTGACCCCGGGGCCTGGCAAAGCTCCTCTGCAAATCCACCGCCCTGGGCCATGCAGTGAGATGAGCCCGCCCGGGCTGAGGGGGTGAGGTGCATCGTTTGTGGCTCCACCGTGGCTTTGCGGTGCTTTGAGCCGGTGTAACTGACACACGTCAGCCCGTCGTCATGTCGTGTGTCACGCTTCTTGTATGGCACGATGCGACCCAGTGGCATGTTGTGTCAGGATGGTATTTTGCTTCCGGTTAACGCTGATATAAAAAGCAGAGCTTTGTGGTCAGGTGAATCTTTTTGCAACTATTTTCGGTGTGTTTCTCTTTTTAAATAGCCTACGAAAACAACTAACTTCAAACTGGCGAAAAATCTTTGGGTAACACA
>NW_017729014.1:9087515-9088983 GCF_001723915.1 Gavialis gangeticus
TAAATAGCCTACGAAAACAACTAACTTCAAACTGGCGAAAAATCTTTGGGTAACACATGGGAGGAAATGTTGATCTGGTTCTGTCAGTTTGAGTGCCTCGTTAGAGTTAGGGGCTTACATTTCCTGACCTTGTGATATTTTGTCAGATTTGCATTTGTGTTGCTTTCTAGTGCGTTGGCAGTCTGGTGCATTGTCCTGCTATGCCATGATATTGTGATGCTGTATTCTGACACTGTCACTATCTGCATCTTTTCATCTTATGCTCAAAACTTGAGTCTAGGTTATAGCTTATAGTTTCAGTGTCATTCACCTCACTGAAGTGCATCTAATGCTTCATGAACAACCAAAGGCTGTTCTATGGAGATCCAGTTTTGTTCATGTATCCTACACATTGGGTACGTCTACACATTCATTAATGTGCTGTAGTTACTGCACATTAAGTTTAGCACTTGGCCAACCAAATACTAAATCAGTGCACATTAACTTGTGCTACTGCACAGTAGCACTGGCACATGGCTTCTTACTGATGCTTACTGTGCAGTAGCCTAATACTACTGCTCACTAGCATATTAACACGGTTTTTGCCAGGCATGCTACTGTGCAGTTAGCATCTTGTGTAGACATGCCTATTTCTTCGATTACTGAAGACAGTAGAGTCCTAGGACAATGCTGGAACATCTTTACAGGATCTTCTTTGTAAAATTTCTAGTAATGCTTAGTAGCCATGTTTGTCAGATGCTTGAGCTACTCAGGTTAAAACAGTTATATTTTGCTTTTGTTATTTCATTTGCTCCAAATTCTTAGCTAGCATTATGGGAGCTGGGGTTATATGGGTGCTGGGGTGCATGGGTGACAGCTCCAAAGTTGCAAGTTCAAGGTTGCAAATTCAAGCCTGCAACAGAAGTGCTCACAGTGTGGCTCTGTTAGATTCCAATTAATCTGTGAATTCTGCTAAATGCCTTGTAACAGGGACATAAAAGGAAGCCTGTATTGTAAATTACAGCAATGAGGTTTGTAGCAATGATTTCTATCACAAGCAGGGTACAGAAGTTACATTTTGCGCATGATGAGGCTCCTTAAAGCACTCTATAGCTGTTAACACAACAAATGTTCACAGCTGCACAGAGAAATGCAAAACTCTAGAGCTCTTGGTTCAGAGATGATACCTCTTATTAGATCAACTAAGAAATCACAAAAAAAAAATCTTTTTCTGCAAGTTTTCAGGCACACGTGCCCTTTCTCAGGCTCAGGGAAAACTTAAGATGGTAAAAAGTCGTTATAGGTAGAAAATAAACTTCATTTTTGCACAGGGGAAGCTGAAGGTGGAAGTGTGTTCCTCTGGGTCCATGAGAGTGTCTCTGTGAGTTGCTCCTTGATGTGCAGATAAAGGTGTAGACACCTGTACAGCACTTTTAAAAGGGTCAATCTTGTGCAAATTTAACCTGCATCTGATGAAGTATCAGACAAG
>NW_017729014.1:9093983-9098054 GCF_001723915.1 Gavialis gangeticus
CTGTGAGTTGCTCCTTGATGTGCAGATAAAGGTGTAGACACCTGTACAGCACTTTTAAAAGGGTCAATCTTGTGCAAATTTAACCTGCATCTGATGAAGTATCAGACAAGGGTGTTTTAAGACACAGTGCCTTTAGGGAACCTATGTACAGGTTCCCTGTGAGGGTTAATTTTGGGTGATTCTGCCTGCATTCTGTGAGGCTTTGCAGACTGGATTGATGCTCATGTGGGAGAGCATCAACCCAGCCCTGCCCCACCCCTGGGGCTGTCACAGAGAGCAGACAGAAAACCTCTGTCTCCTCCCTGTGCAGTGGGGGAGGGGGATGGGGGAAGAGAGCCCATGCTACTACATGCTGCCCCTGTGGAGGACTTGAGGGGAGCTGGGCTAGGCCTGTGCAGCAGGGGGGAAGGGAGGAGGTGTCCCCCTCTACCCACCCAGCTGGTGTCTTGATAGTGATCACCTCATAGCTGCCATGCCTGGAGCTGGGGGTGTGGGGTGCAGAAACAGAGTCCCCCTCCTCGTGGGCCTGGCTCAGCTCCCCCAGAATGATCCCAGCAGAGGTAGTTGGGCAGGGCCCGCAAGATAGAGATGCTCCTTTTTCTTCACCTCCCCCTGCAGCTCTGGCTCAGGAGCCAGAGGCTGCTGATGTCAAGGTGCTTGTGTGGGGGGTAGGGGAGGGGAAGAAAGCTGGCCTCAGCCAATCAAGGCAGGCTCCGAGCCCCCCAGCCCCATTCCAACAGGCACGCCTGTTGGGTTGAATGGTGCTGTAATTCATGGTGCTTTGTGTAAAGTGCAGTGAGCTAGAGGGTCTACCTGACAGGCTGCCTGAACTTCTGTGCGCACCTACAGGCAGGGAGGAGTAAGGGACAAATCCATCCTGGGGGGAAAAATATAGTTCTGTGACTTCAAAGTGAGATATGACTTCAAGGTAGGATAAATGTGGCAGACCTTTCCCAGCTGTTGAATAGCCAAAGCCTTTTTCTTGCAAGTGACCTTGGTAACCAAGAATGCAAGAGAAAAGAAAATACAGCCCATGGTTTCTAACTGGAATGTTTTTCGAAGTTTTCCAGGAGGTATCAGTGACTCTAAACCTTCTGTACAGACATAGTCATGCTTATTATCACTTTCCACATAATGATTTAAAAATAGCTGATGCTAATTGTTTTTTGATGGTAAGTACAGGAGTGCAGACACCATTTTAAATTGTTTTCCATATCATTTTTTGTACTTCTGGTCTAAATTGCTTGGTAAAAGCTGCAGAGAAGTCTCTGAAATAAATTCTTGTTGCTGTTGAAATGGGACTCAATCCAACACCCATTAAAGTGTGTGGGAATCTTTCTGTAGGTTTTAATAGACTTTTGGATGAAATGCCCTCAAGTATCCTTCATTACAATGTGTAGGATGATCTCCCATCTGGAAAGCATATTTCTTTGTCTTCATAGTGGGCACAACTTTTCCAGCAGGATTCAGGGTCCTGAAAATCTTCTGTGCTTTGATGGAGTTGGACTGTGGAGAGCTGTGAATGTTTTCTCAGAGGGGAACTCCTCTTAACCTGAGCTCACTGTAGTCCATTGAGGAGGAGGGGAATGTAGGTCCAGATCCTCAAAACTATTTAGGTGCTTAACTCCCATTGAAATCAGTGGTAGTTAAGTCTGTACACTGGAGTTAGATGCTTCTTTGAGGATGTGGGCCACCACTGTCTCTGAGCTGTGATTATAGTAACCCATGGATCACAGATCCAGCTGGAAGAGCAGCCAGGGAAGATGCTATAACCTCATCACTATCTCTGTTTAAAATCTCAACATAAAACCTTTTTACTAAGGCATTGTCTATAGACTTGTATCATTTTATACTGATTTAAAGAAGCCAGTGCAAAATCCAGTGTAGATACTGTTATTTCAGTTTAACAATAGTCCATGTCACCTTTGCTCAAGTGCATTCTGTGCTTTTCAGCTTTAGTTTCAACTTTTCCTTTTCCCCAAAAAAGAACATAGATTCTTATTTATATTAATGAAAGGTCCTGTTCCACAGTTAAATAAGTGAGGGTAAAGACAACAGGACTGTGTGTAAGATTAATCATGTGAATAAATCTTTGAGTGACTAGGGTCTTAATGATCTACCATCTGGTAATAACTCCTACTGGATGACACTCTGTATTTGTTCAGTTCTGGTAAATTATATTAATGTTTATGAACTATTTTCTGTAAAAATGGGAAAACTGCAAATGGCAAGCAAAGGTAATTAGGGCCTGGTTCTAGCTGACCTTATCCTAATTTTGTCAACCGGTGATCAAGCATGGAAAGATTCCTTTTATTGTTAGCAGGGGTGATTGGATGGAACTGGAATATTACACAGATCCAGGAAAATCTGTCCAGACAGAGTGCGAACCACATGCCAAAACCTGTTACAGTTGCTTTGTATCTATGAATAAATTTCATATACAGCAAATTCTATATGTGCATTATTAAAATGTCCACACAGCCTCTCTCTGACTAAACATATGCTGAGCAACTACAGTGAGACTCAACTGTTGTAGTTCCCTCACTAAAGTCACATGTAGCAGGGCTTTATTTTTATTTTTTGGATTTGTCTCTGCATATGTAATAGCATATTAAGGGCAGGCTAAGGGGTGAAGATTGAGCAGGGTTAAAGACCTCTGGATTCCTAGTAGAGTAGAAGCTGTACATAAGCACACTCTCCAGGAGCAAGGTCATGTGTGGTTATAGGCAAAGTATGCTTATATCCGAAGTTATCCCAAAGAAACAATGACATGTAATACTCAAGCCATATGCAGTGCAGTTTAGTTTAATGTTTAGTTGGTTTTAGTTACCATATATATATTTGCACAGTATTACATTTGCAATGTCTGGTGCTTATTTGAATAATATGGCACCCTACCATAAGAGATCACAGATTTATGAGGAGTCTTGAAAACTAGCTCTGCACACTTTTTAGCTGATTGACAAACATATTATCATAGTATTTTACTGTGTTATTGCCACTCCTATACAGTGTTGGCTGGCTTTGAACAGCTTGTTATCATGACAAATAAAGAAACCCATGTGCTTCTATCTGAATAGGGTGTGATTGTATCAGGTGCTCTGCAGCTGGGAAGGATTTGGGTTTTTGATGATATTTTGTCTGTATTCAAACTGTCCTTAGGTGGGACTATATATGGCTTCAACACTATTTTAGAGGCATCATCAGCTTGTTCAAGTTGCTTATTAGCACACCAGGATCAAAATCTTCTTAGGTTTTATTATTAGTCCCAGTAACTTTACTGAGACTGTGCAAGTGCTTAAAATTAAGCACATGTTTAAATACTGCTTGCTGGATAGAGCCCAGAGTGGTCAAAAATTTGCAGTTGTTGCATATTTCATCTTTAGATGCTCACTCTGTCATTCTGACTGAAATTGGAGGGAAGGAGCATTAGAACTTAGTTTTTCAAGAAGCACTTAAATCCCATTTTCAGATTAGGTTTCTAAAGATGCTAGGAAGTGTCTAGTTACCTTTTGTTTCCTCCTTGTCCTAATTTTCTTTCCTAAGGTTCAGAGACCAGGACTGTGAACCTCTTTTCCATTTTCCTTCATTTTTTATTTTGCTAAGAGAAATTCAAGCATCAGCTATCAAATATTCTGCTGTACAAGTAGACAGTGCTAGCTCTATGAAACAGCAGGCCATGTTTGTTCTGTTTAAAAATCCGTGGTATTCTTTGGATCTGCAGTTGTGCACTGCTGGTTAACTGTGCCCTTGTTCTTTTCAGAAGACAGGACTCTGTTCTCAATTAGTGAATAAAATCCCTGTCGTTTCCCCTTTTAGGTGGTTTACTTAGTTAGATATGCCTTTAAATTATATGGCTGGTTAAGTGCCGTATTTTCAATGTCATTTATGTAGTAATTTGACAAAAAATGTCAGAGTAGAATTCTGTGTAGACAGTGGAGTTGGATAAAATGATGTAATTGGTCATTTCTCTTAGGCCAAGTGTCCCCCATGGGCCTTCGTAGATCCCTACTAGTAGTTTAACTCCTCGTTTTGGTGACCACCCTCTTCACTGAGCATTGGTGTTACTGC
>NW_017729014.1:9098065-9122941 GCF_001723915.1 Gavialis gangeticus
CTGTGCCAGGGGACTTGCAATGACCCCAGCCAGTTCCTTGAGGACTCCTTTATTCCTCAGTCGACACCTTCTATTCTAGGCGGCGATCCCGCCCTGAACTTTCTCTCCCGCCAGGTGCATCTTCGGCCTTACGCTCCTCTTCAGCGCTTCCCGCACCCACTGCCATGGCACTTACTTTATGCGGCTCGGGATCTCCCTGGGTGATCTTGATCCCCTGTTGTTCCCCAGCTCTAGCGCCGCAGGCTCTATCCGTTGGGGATCCAGCTGTCCCACCTCTTCTCCCGGCCACTGGACTCTCCAGCTCTTCGGCTCAGCAGCTCCTGTCCCGCTGGGCTAACGGTGGGGACGGCTTTGCCCGCCGTTTGTTCCCCTCTCCCTCCGCTGGCTCCGGAGCGGCAGCCACCATTTTTAAATCTCCCGGCCGGCAGCTGATGTCAAAGTCAGCTGCTGGCTGCAGCTGTACATAGCCGTGGCTAATGAGCCGCACGGGCTCTCCCTCCCTCGCGGGATCCTGCTCTCCCAGTAAGTTTTCTTGGCTTCTGTGGGTCCCGGGACACCAAGAATTTAAATGTGTGTATATTGGCATCACTCCACTGCAAACAGTGGAGGACCACCACTGTACAGCAGTTGACACCTAGTCTATATGGCAGTATTAAGAACCCGATCCTTGTTATTAGGCCTATGCAAATAGAGAAGTATTTGATTTGTTTTCGGATTCGGCTGATTCGGAGGTCAGTGATTTGATTCAGTGATTCGAATCACTGTCCCCATTCAATTCAGCTGAATCCGAATCGGAGATTTGGCGCTGATTTGATGCTGATTCAGAAATTCGGATTGGCTGGGGAGAGGCAGGTACAGCCAGGTGGCTGTAGGTTCTCCCATGGCTCCCCTGGCTGTGCCTCCGTCTCCCCGGGTGGGGGGAGCCGTGGGAGAAGCCCCCATGGCTGCCCTGCCCAGCCCATCTGCCACCCAGACCCAGCCTCCCAGCACTTTAACAAAAATAATAAAATAAAAGCCCTGCACTCACCATCTGCAACAGTGGTGATTGGGGCCTCTGAGCAGGGTGCTGCATGCTGTCTGGGGGCTGGGGCTGCTGGGGCTGAGTGGTGCCGGCCTGTTGGGATACTACTGTGTATGGATGTGGGCCTTTACATCCCGTTGACATTCACTGGCTTCCCTCTTCCAAGGCCGGTGCCAGTTAACTCAGTTGGGTCAATCTTCCTCTCTATTATCTCGCCTGCCACAACTTTGATGACCTAATTAATGCGGGGAGGGGTGATGACTCCCTGGCCCAGTGTTGGCCATTACTTGTCCAGTGCCTGACCAGGTATACTCAATGAAACAAAACTTCTTGGCATAGGAAGTAAAATTACAGGCAACTTGCTGTCCATCCGGTGGTGTTTCTCCTGGCTTCAGGGGACTCAGATGCAGCCTCTCACTTCCATGGTTCTTTAATCCATGGATGCTTGATCGCTGAAGCCGCGATCAAATGTTTCCTTTTTTTTTCTCTTCAGTAATTGATGCCACACCGGCTTAATTGACCACACACGGCAGCCAAGTAATGAGGGAGCGTCGGTTTCCCTTGGGTATGTGAGCTCCTCTGAGCTCTCAAGACCATGCAGGTCTCTTGCCCCATTCCCGGGGACTTCAGTTCTGGGCAGCAGACAGGCACTCACTCTATCTGCATGCCCCGTCACTCTCTCTTACCATCCTGCATTGTTCTATCTCCTGGGACCAGAAATAACCCTGGGCTGCTTAATGAGCCCAATCTGCTTCACCCGGCAAGGTGATAAAATGGTGCCAGGGGAAGTCAGGAGCTCCTGCTGGAATGTGGCCACACTGCAGTGGTTGGGCAAACTCCCCAGGCCAGGGGTCTGCTTTAGGTATGTAAACTTGACCTTTTCACACAACCCCACAGCCTCTGCTATAGCTGGTGAACATGGGACTGTTTGTTTGTTTTTTTTAAAATGCTGGGAGGCTGGGGTCCAGCAGGGTATGGGGCTAGGCAGGGCAGCCATGGGGGCTTCTCCCACGGTTCCCCCCACCCAGGGAGAGGCAGGCACAGCTAGAGGAGCCGTGGGAGAACCTACAGCCACCCGGCTGTGCCTGCCTCTCCCTGGCCAATCCGAATCTCCAAATCTGTCCAAACCTTTTCCAAATAGATTCAGAGGCTATGGATTTGATTTGGACCTTTTAATGGGTCCCCCAATTCAATTCGGATTTAGAGGTTTCGCTGCCAAATCTCACCAAATCTCCTTCAAATCAAATTGGCAACTGAAGCTTTGCACAGCCCTACTTGTTATCATTTTGGACCAAAATTTTTCCCTGACTTTATAGTAAATTTTAGGTTCCTAATGCTGCAAGACTGGACCCTGACTGTGCTCCTTATACGCATATTGTTTCTGTCAGATATGTACTGTGAACATCATAGCTCTTATTTTTGTTGTCACCTATTTACTTCTGTGGGGATGTGATTTATCCATTATAATGATATCCTAATGATACTTTTGTTAGGTAAATTTCCATCTCTTAAGGTAGGTTGACACATTTTTAAATGTAATTATGTTAAATGAACCAAACCTATTGTAAACATCTGCTTTCTTTTCAATTGTCATAAATAGCTTTCTGAGTATAATTATATTTTTGAACATTAATAAAATGAATTAATGTGTAAAACCTGACACCTCTCACAAAAGTAGCAGTTTCAGTCACTTGGTATAATGTGTTTGGAAGCAGTACATTATTGTTCACCTCATTATGATAAGAAAATAATTTGTTAATGGCCTTTTATATCTTTTTATGAGATCTGTTGAGAACCAGATTCAATCAAAATATATAACTACTAATGAATTGTTTAATCATACCCAGCTATTTCACCTATACATCATATCTGCTTGATTAAATTTGACTGATTTATCTCAAAACATGAGGGAGTGGAAATATTCAAGCACTAAATACTAATTTATGTTCTTCAGGGGCTAACTTCTGTTAAAAGAATTGTCAGTATGGAAGGTATTCAGCTCTTTGATAGTGGGGAAGAGGAACAGACATCTGTTTCATCATTTCAGGAAGAAGAAAAAGAAGACATAACAGGTCAGTTCTGTATTGTGGAGAAGCACTGCAGAGGCTAGTCTTTGAAGTACTTTGCTTATTTACAGATACTGACTCTGTCTCTGAGGCAGTACAGTATGATAAAATCCACACAACAGATTTGAGACTAAACGGTTATCTCAGTTACATTGATATAATCAAAAGTAACTCCGCTGGCTCCAGTAAGGATCTTCCAGGTTTACTGTTACAGGTGTACCTGATCAGAATTTAGTCTATGATTTCTGTGATGGCTTAGGAAGGCATCCCCCTATCCCTACGTAGAATCATAGAAAGTTAGGGTTGGAAGGGACCTCAGGAGGTCATCTAGTCCAACTCCCTGCTCAAAGCAGGACCAATTTTGGTCCAATCCAATACTCCAATTTGTCAAGGTCTCTCTGAATCCTAGATCTATCCTCCAGCATATCTACTACTCCCCGCAGCTTGGTGTCATCTGCAAACTTGCTGAGGGTGCACTCTATCTCATCTTCCAGATCGTTGATGAAGATATTAAACAAAATCAGCCTCAGGACCAACCCCTGGCGCACTCCACTTGATACTGGCTGCCATCTAGACAGTGAGCCATTGATTGATACCCTCTAGCCTGATGATCCAGCCAGTTTTCTAACCACCTTACAGTCCATTTATCCAACCCATACTTCCTTAGCTTGCTTACATGGAAGTTGTGGGAAGCCATATCCTCGAGGACCTGCTCCATGATCTTTTCAGGGACTATGGTGAGGCTGACTGGTCTGTAGTTCCCTGGATCCTACTTCCTCCCTTTCTTAAAGATGGGCACTGTACTTCTGAAGTCAAACTCTTGCTCAGAGTGGTTAATCCACACCGTTGACTGTGTAGTTCTGTAATATTATTCAAAGAATGTATGCAGTTACTTCACAAGATGCAGTTGGCTTTACTATTGTCCTTCCCTATTATCCATTATTACTCATAGACCGTGCCGAATAGTGTCTCTAGAGTGAAAAGTTTTTAGGCCAGCATTTTATTTTTTTATCAACACAAATGTTTAGTGAGAATTTATTATATTATTCTATTATTGTTGCTTCAATAAATGCAGAGCAGGAAGAATTAGTGTATGATGAATAGTATTCTTTTTTTTGCAATGTCAGTCAAAAATCTATGAATGAACTGTAAGTTTTACATTTAATTTGGCTAATGCAGACTTCCTTTTTATAGGACTTCTACTTGATTGTCAGTGAGCATGTCTATATGTACTATTCATGCTATAAAGCTTACTGCACAGTAAAATAGTGTGCAGTAAGCCTTCCCTCCCTGTACAGATCTGCTCCTAATGGGAACAGCTGTGTACAGGGCTGTGCCTACATTGCTCTGGCCCCCTCCAGGAGCCAGGGGGAGCTGGAGGGCTGACAGGGAACATGGAACTAGTTCCCATACGCAAGGGAGCAGGAGAGCTCTTCTGGCTGCAGCAATAGCTGTCTCCTTGCCCCATACACATCAGGAGGGGTCTCCATGTGCACAGGGCTGGGAGACAGCTGCTGCTGCAGAGCTCTCCCAGCTCCCTGCATCTGGGGACAAACCCCATGCCCAGTGGGGCTTCCCAGCACAGCCTGTCACTGGCCAGGAGCTGTCCCACTTCTGGGGCAGCTCCCAGCCACCCCTGGGCTGGACAGGGATTTCCCCATGCAACCTGGGGCTGGCTGGGAGCTGTGCTGCTTCTGGGATAGCTGCTAGTCAGCTTCAGACTGGGCAGGAACTTTTCCATGCAGCCTGCTGGTTAGGATCTATCCCAGAAGTGGGAGAGCTCCTGGCCAGCCTCCAGCTGTGTGGGGAAGCAGAGAGCTCCATAGTCCTGGCACTGCTTAGTTTCCCGTTCCCATGGGGAGCAGAGAGCTGAGCAGTGTTGGGATGGGGATGGAGGTTGTGGGGGGGAGAGGCAGAGAACTATCCCGTCCTGGTGTTACTTGACTCTCTGCTCCTAGGGGAGCTGGGAGCTGAGTAGCACCAGGGCTGGGGGACTTCTCCATCCTCTGTGGCCCCTCTAGTGCTGGGGCTGACCGAGAGCAAATTTGCTTCCGGTCAGTATCTACACAAGTGCTACTGCACTACTGCGCAGTTAGTTTACTATCTGTATTTACAGGTAGTAGCTAACTGCACAGTAGACTAATTTACTGTGCAGTAAATGGTGCACATGTGTAGATGGTGATGCTTTACTGCACAGTAAATTAGTTTACTGTAGAGTAAAGCATCTCAAGTAGAAACACTCAGTGACAGCTTTGTAATGAAGGTAGGGAATTTTTTGTCTATTTCAGTCTCCAGGTGTAAAGTTGCCTTCGTGTATATTTTGTGACAGTAAGTTTTTTATTAGGTATAGGAATAAAGCTTTTAAAATGTCATTTCCTTGCCACTTGTCATGTTTTGACTTGACATAAAAGGTACCAGAGCTTTACATTTTAATGCTGAAAGTCTCTTTATTAGACAGTTGTTTTGCTCTCTGTTAGAACAAAAGCGTAGGGAAGAGCCAGAAGATGATGACAAAACCAGAAGCAAGGAAAATTCTAAAGGAGTTGGAGGGGACTTCAATTATAGCAGGTGAATAGTTTGTATATTGTGTCATAACCCATATTAGTAGTTTCTCATTTGGAATTTATTTACAATTTGGGGGGAAGATGTACTTAATACAATTTCACTAATGCACTGCACTTTTCTCTTATAGGAAGTAATAGTTTAAGCCTTTGTATGGGGAAAATAAACAAGGGTTTTTTGGAATGGAAACCTTCATGCTGCAATGGTATAATTATATCAAACATTGGGTTGCATCTAACTTGCAGGCACTAAGCCCAGTGAATTGATTGAGTTCTATATTAACTGATTCTTGCTTGTGCAAGGACCACAGGGTTGGGTCATGTGTTTTAGTAAATGAATTAACAGAAGACTGACAAGGCTGCATGATATTAGACTAATGTATCTTTGGGTTTACAAGTAGGGAGTACAGAGATTTTAGTGTATCACTTTAATCTCTGGAGAACTAGGGTTAAATCTGAAACAAGTCAGAATTTTTTTATTTAAGCATGGCTTGAAATGGATGATACAAGAAAATGATAGAACAAATGGATAACATTTACATATTTAAACCTTGTCCTATGGTTAATCATATGTGATAATGAAAATCTTGTTTTCTGTTTTTAAACCTAAAGGGAAGGCTTGGAACATTACGTGAACAATGTTAATAATAATAACAATAAGGCCATGAAATATGCAGACAGAGTTTCGATATTAACCCTGCGCAGGAACATAAACCAGCTTGACAACCTGTCCAAAGAAAAGGATATTATGATTCAAAAAACCAGGTTGGTGTTTAGGCATTAGGTTAGGCAGTCACAACAAGAGAGCTATATCATTGTCTTTGTTTTGTTTATCTTAATTTCTGTTACTAGTTATTTGGTTCTTGCTTTGGCTGTTATGAATACAATTAGAATTTTGCCTAGGAACCCCTAAGTGATCAGGAGAGATTAAACTTTTTTAAAGGGAACCATTTTTTCACCTATCCTTTTTTTATTTTGATAGTTTCTCCATTCTTCCCCTTGGATAATATTGTTTGAATGTCATTAATATTTTTAAATGAATTAAACATGAATCACTCTTTTAAAAAACTAAGAGACAGTGAAATGAAATGGCTGACATGCTTTTTTGGCAGGATAAAGCCAGTCCCCTTAGAGTTGAAAGATGTTAAACAAGTCATTATACTGGCTTTACATAGCCAAAGAAGCATGTCACTCATTTTATTTTGCAGTTTCTTACCTTCTTTTTTAAAAAGAACTTAAAACTGATTTTTAGTAGAATCTTCAAACTGTAACTAGAGTCTCTGACATGACCTGAAGGTCTTAATTACCAAAAAATATACTGCGTATATTTTTGTCAATTGTAAAAAATGGTATGTTCAGAATAAAATTTAAAAATAAATAAGCTAGGGGAAAAGATTAGCTTAATCTTTTCTTGGGAATGTTTGTAGGACTCAGGAAAAAGATGCGCTTATCCGTAGCTACCCACTCTCCTTTACATGACAGACTCTGCCCCCATAGAATGCGTTCTGTGGGACTTCTGAAAAGAGGGAAAAAAAGTCAGTGGAAGTACCTCATAATATATCCCTTTTTCTAGAACTAGGAGGGTCTACGTCACACAAGGGTTGGGAGAGGTGGAAGGCAAATTCCAGTTTGGGATTTGTTTCATTTGGTTTATAATAGTTCAGCAGATTATTCCAGACTATACAGAAAAAGTGAATTTTCAGATAATTTAATGACATGGAGAAAAGAAAACTGACAAATTACAATAAAAACAGTTAATTAGAATACTCCTGAATATGATTGATTTTTTAAAGAATTATATGTAACTGCAAAGTAAATGCTTTAAAAAAATACCATTTCTGGGAATGTAATGAATGAAAGGTGGTTTTGAATAATAAGATGCTGTAACTTAGTATTATTTTTTTTTCTAATATATTTTAGGGAACTATTTTGGCAAATGAGTGTAAATCTGCAACACTCAATATTTCTAGGCATTTCCTGCTATTTCCTGGCATACTCATTATCCTCGCAATGTGCGTACTCAGGACGTCAGCCTATGTCCTTCCAATTGTGTAATCAGCTTGGAGTGGCAGGAAGTTGATGGCTGGGGGTATAAAGGCTAACAGCTGTTTTCAACACTTTTTTCATCATAAGCTAAAGCTAATTATTATCTTTGCATCTGCCTTAAAAGAGGCTTTTATTGGAAAATACCCATGTAATTTTAAAACTGGAAGTCCTATTTACAACTGAAATTGAAGCTTTGCTATGTATAACCAATTTTAGAGTGACATGCTGTGAATGATTTCCCTTGTCAATTGCTATTATGTTGCAGAGCAATGATCACAGTCCTTATATTTCCTTAGCAAATGTAATCCTGTTAACAGTTAATCAGGGTGACTGGATAGTTTAGGTTCATGCAGGCATATAAAGGAGTGACCATGAGTCTACTATCTGATAAGTGATAGTATGTATGAAAAGAATTGGTGTCTCTGGTGGGATTCATTTTACATAAAATATTAATAGCATAACTGTAGAGAATTAATTCTCTGTATTATCATCCTTGGAGCCCAGGAACAGACGACTACAGTATTGCATGCTGAATTTCTTTCCTCTAGAATTTAAGGCAGAGTGGCAAAGTGGTGTGCAAAAACCTGCATTGTTTCTTCCTGTGCTACATTTGAAACGTCTCATGTTTGCCAATCAGGAAATTTATGGATCTGTCCTAGACCTTACTGAGGTCAATGGAAATAATCCCATTGATTTCAGCATTTCTGGATCAGACCTTAAATGAAGCATAAAACACCCTTAGGTTCTGATTATGTCTGTGCTCACAGTAGTATAACTAATGCAGGTGACCAGGGCAGCAGCCCCAGGCACCAACTTGGAGGCAGAGGAAAAAAATAACAGCTGCTGCTGCCAGCTGGATGCAGCACTGGCACCCAGGAACCACCACTGCCCCTGGTGACATGGCTGCCCTGGCCACAAAACTACCCTGTTTCACCTCTGTAGCATAAACTAATTACATAGGTAGGTTCACTGAAATTAATGATTATGCATGTGCTCAAAGTTAAGCATGTATGTCAAAGGTGAAAGTTAAAAAAAGAACAGAAGAAAAGTATAAATATGCTGGAAGAGGCTAAACTTTTTTTTAAAAACTTTATGGTGTCATTTATTGGATGAAACTAGAACTCTGAATGAAACTGGAATGGATTGGGAGTAAGGGGAGAGGTTTTCCTGGTGAAAATACTTTGAAGATAACAAACATCTTTAAAGAAACTTATTATTGAATTCTAAAATATCAGAGAAAAGGGGGAAGGTAGTGGGAGGAAATCCCAGCTACATTCCTTAAAAGAAAAGCTTCAGTGGAAGCACTGGGGAATTTACAAAATAATTGTTTGCTTGTTTCAGAGAGGAGCTCAGTGCCTGCCATCTACGGATCAAAATACTCACAAAGCAACGAGAGAGTGTAGAGACCAAAATAGAAAAAGAGAAAAAGGCTGGAAATGCGTAAGTAGAGAGTGTTTCTGCCTGCCACAGATTACTGGCATCCTCTTTGTTGATATGTGTGAAGGCAATGAGGTAATAAGATAAAGTTTGCTACCTTTTCAAGTTGTTACTGAAAGTGTCTGATATTGTAAACGGTTGTGAACCAACTGAGCGATGTTTAATACTCAGTAATTAAAAGTCATTGCTGTTCTAATGATAAAAGGCAAAACTGCATTATCTCAGTAGACCATGCTGTGTGGCAAGGAGCTTTGCAGTCATGCTGAGCTGGAGAACAGGCTAGGTACATTAGTTCCCATATTGGTGAACACTGAATGATGCAATCACTCTCTAGGTAGCTTGTTATTCACACCAGTCAGTCCTTCTATTTGAAATACCGAGTGGCAATGCAGGTGCTTGGATAAAAGGTTGATTTTTCTTAAATTTCCTAGGTAAGATGCTACTAGGGCAATTGCAGTGGAGGAAAAAGGGGAACTGGTGACTAAAGCAACACCTCATGACAGCAGATGTTAGATCTAATTCTTTGTATTTGGATGACAGAGAGCATGGAATATTGATTCTGACTTACGTGACCTCAAGCGGATTGCTTTGTTTTCCCTGATGTAAGGAGGTAGTTGAAAGCAGGGGTATGAGGTGTGACTAACCTTTGTAAATCAGTTTGAGATCCCTGGTAAGGGGTGTGGTAGAAAAACCAGCAAAACCAAGGAGGTGATTCTTCTACTCTACTCAGCACTGGTGAGACTACAGCTGGAGTACTGCGTCCAGTTCTGGGCACCTTTAACAAGGACATGGACAAGCTTGAGAGAGTCCAAAGAAGAGCCAGCCACATGATCAGAGTCTTACACGGCAAGCCATGTGAGGAAAGGCTGAAGGGCCTGGGACTCTTCAGCCTGAGGAAAAGAAGGCTGAGAGGGGACCTGGTAGCAGCTTACCGCTACACTAGGGGAGTACATCAAGGGCTCGGTGAGCAACTGTTCACCAGGGCACCTGAGGGGAAAACCAGGAGTAATGGCTACAGACTCCTGGAAGATCAACTCAGGCTCAATATTAGGAAAAACTTCTTCACAGTTAGGGTGTCCAAACCGTAGAATAAGCTTCCTTCAGAGGTGGTGCAATTGCCTACCCTGGAAATCTTTAAGAGAAGACTAGACAGTCACCTTGCTGGGCTCACCTGGCCCCCAGTTGTCTTTCCTGCTTGGTGCAGGGGGCTGGACCCGATGATCTTCTGAGGTCCCTTCCAACTTCACAATCTATGAACCTATGAAAACTTTCCAAAACTTTTCAGAACAATAAACACCAAAGTGTAGAAGTTTTATATTACTCCTAGCACTGTGACCTGAGCTAAAAAATCAAATTCAGGCTAGGCCTTGTCAAGAAAGGTAAATGTTTGGGGTAGTGGTGGGAGAAGGGTGTTGGAACCAAGGTTTTAGTGTCCATGATTATGTCTAATTATATTAATATATATATATATATATCAGTTTTGTTATGTTAGTTGTAAATATGCTTACCACCAAAATAATAATAATTTAAATTGCTTTGACCAAATGTGATCTCATTTGTCACTATAGCACTCTTTTTTGTTCTATTATAAAATATCTATTTATTTATTTATGTAATGTAATATATATTATGTCATATATGAAATATTTATATGTATATTATATATAGTATGTAATATTATATTTGCCACTACAATCCTGTTTTTTTTTGTTTTACTATATATAATATATTATATAATATAATATAGTCCACCAAAACAACTCCACCACCTTCAAAAACTATCCTCAAATAGTTATTAAAGTAAGGTGTTCCCCCACAAAGCAGCTCAAAGAGATTGTTGGTCTCTTGTTAAGTAGTCTGATTTTTAATTGGGAGATGGTTAGATGATATAATCTTTAAGTCACATCTTTGCTCAGGGGTTTAATTAAAGTTCATACTTTCTTTCAGAATAACTGCCAACAATTATAACAATACAGTAAAGTATACCCAGGGCTGGCAATATCTCTTGTGTTGGGTGTACAACATCTGAAACAGTGGGGTCCTGGTCTATGACTGAATCTCCTGAGCACTAAGGGATACATCTATACAAGATGTTGACTGCTCAGTTGACTAATTAGCTGCATGCCTACATGTGTGCTCTTATTAGGCTGCAGTAAACTAATTTGCTCCTTAACAGGACAGTAGATTTAATAGATTTCATAGACATTAGGGGCTGGAAGGGACCTCACAAGATCATTGAGTCCAGCCCCCCTGCCGTAGGCAGGAAGTCTGCTGGGGTCAAATGATCCCAGCAAAATATGCATCCAAATGCCTTTTGAATGAGTCCAGAGTAGGTGCTTGCACCACCTCTGTGGGGAGTCTGTTTCAGACCCTGGACACTTGGACTGTAAAGAAGTTTTTTCTTATGTACAGTCTAAATTGGCTTTCCAGAAGTTTGTGGCCATTAGACCTAGTTATTAGGGCTGTGCAAAATTTTGAATGCCGTTCCGTTTTAGTGGTGTTTCGAGTCTATCAGCACTCGACATTCTGAATCCAAAACAAAACGGGAGACGTGTCAAAATGTTCAAAATTAAACAAAATGAAACAAGTCAAAACGTTTTGAAGATGTTTCAAAGCTGGGCTTGCATTCCTTTGAAATTATTCTTTTTTTTTTTCACCTGAAGAAAAAGAAATCTGTGTTTTGCCTCATAGTGGGATTGCTGGGCTGGAAGGGACCTTGAAAGATCGAGGTCAAATGGTCACAACCAAGGTCAAATGGTCACAAACTTCTCCAAGACCGTTTCAGGCTGGACATAAGGAAGAACTTCTTTACTGTCCAAGCTCCCAAGGCCTAGAACAGACTGCCTTCAGAGGTGGTGCAAGCACCTACTCTGGACTCCTTTAAGAGACATTTGAACATTTATCTTGCTGGGATTCTTTGACCCCTGCTGACTTCCTGCCTCTGGGGCAGGGGGCTGGACTCGATCTTCTGAGGTCCCTTCCAGCCCTAATGTCTATGAAATCTATTAAATCATTCTGAGGTGGCAGATGATCCCATGTATGCTACCTGCCTGCACTGCCAAGCTGAAACCAGCTGGGTCAAGGGAGCAAAACGCATGAGCAATGCAGGGATGCTGATGCATCTTTGCAGGCACCACCCACTTCTGGTACACTTCCGGGTTTGCTGCCGAGCACGTGGAGGGCCCCTCCCACACTCTTATGGGATGCTCCATGCTTCCCAGCATCTCAGCACTCATGAGCCCCTGCTACCTAGAAAAAACATTTAAAGCTGTGTCTATGTCCAAATCTCTGAATCTTTCTGAATCTCTCCAAATCGATTCAGAGGCTTCTGATTCAATTTGGAGAGATTAAAGGGTCCTCTGATTTGATTTGGATTTGGAGATTCGGCCACCAAATCAGGCTGAATTTCTGCTGAATCAAATTGGGGACTGAAGCTTCGCACAGCCCTACTGGTGGACAACTTTTCTCCCAGATCCTGGTGCACCCCTCTTATATACTTATAGGCTGCCACCATAGTACTTGTAACAACTCCGCAGCAGCACACATGTAGATTCTGCCTGGCTGGCTGGGTCATATGGGTGCTTCAGTGCAGGGGCTGCCTGCTGGCTAGCCCTGCACTGAAGCTCCCTCATGCATCCGCCAGCCCCTCTGCAGCACATTGTGGGCTGGCAGGCTGACCGCCAGGGTCCCTGCCAGCTGGGGCTGCTCCACCTGGGCTCCATACAGAAGTGCAGTTCCCTGCTCTAACTCATGGCATTTTACAGAAAGTGTCATGAGTTAGACTGATGCTTGGCTCCACCTGGGCTCCATTTGCTGCACCTGCATAAACTGTGCAGCTTATTGCTTTGGAGTTAATTGCTCCTGGCTACACGGTCAAACCCGGGTGCACCTGGGATCAATTTACTCTGGAGCAATAAGTTGTATTAGAGTATATCACAAATGCTTTCTTCAGTGAATGTTTAGATGTTTGCCATACACAAATACAGCCTATAGAGTTTTACAATCTAATTCACAGATTTTACTTTGGATATAAAGCTCTTAGAAACTGCAATGTGCTGCCTCGAGGTGCAGACAAAAGTGGCAGTTTTCACCTGATCTGGCCCTGGAAAGCACTCTATAGCCATGACCTAACACAAGTGCATGGCTACAGAGCACTTTAAAAGGGTTACATGAGGGTTCAGATGAATGCAGTCCAAACGGAGCACCTTCATTAACTTGTGTCTGCATGCCTGGAGCAGGGCTGGGTTGATGCAGCCCAGCTCTGCTCCTGGTGCTATTTTGAGAGTGGGAGGGGGGGAAGGGAGTGGAGGGAGCTTGTTCTGGGGGTTGCCCAGCCAGCACTGGAGGGTGGGATAGGTGGGGGGCTGTAGTCCATCCCCTCCCCACTCCAAGCTGGGGAAACGACAGAATGGACCTCCCTCCCTTGCCTTCTCCCCTTCCCATCCTGAGACAGCACCAGGGGCCAAAGGGAGGTGTGGGGGTGGGGTGGCAGAGCTAGGGGAAGAGGCTGCAGAGATGCAGCTTCTGTCCCTGGATCAGCTCCAAATTGGAGCTCACCCCCCCATGCTCTCAACCCAACAGCAGTTGGGTTGGAAGGATCAGTCGAACTCATGGCACTTTACACAAAGTGCCATGAGTTAGACCAGGGAACTGCACTTCTGTATGTGCCTCATGTCTGAGTAAGCCTTTCATATGGACTATTACATGCTAGATGGTATTGTAGTTTTCATAGATGCACCTTGATATTTAAAACAACTTGAAAAATTGAGGTAACAGTACTCTGTGTTTTTGCAAGTTTGTTGTCATAGCCCTTATGTGTGTAAATTTGAGAGCCACTGACATGAAGCCTATACTGAAAATATAATCATCCAGAGAATGTATTATTATTTCTATATTCTATAAGTTGAGCTGTCTCTTCCAACTCCTGGCAAACTCCCTTAGCCACTTTATTCATTTCATATGTTGGAGGCCTGTCCCTTTTTTCCCCTTTCCCAAAGGATGGGGTACTATAGTGACTGACAGCCTTGGATAAATACAATGTAGATTTTAGAAATATATGTGCTACAATACAAACAAAATCAGCTTAACTTATGTCGGCAGTTCTGTTTATATTATGTCCCGTCAAGCCAGTTGATTTAATATTACCAGTTGACACTAGAAGACACAGATGCTAGAAGTATGCTACAAATGCTTTGTGGGTTGTAGCTTTGCTGCTCTGATAACTGTTATGACAAGGGGTTTGTACTTGTATTTTTCTCATTGTCTTGTGCTTGTGAAATGCACAAATGCACTGAAGACCTGTTTTGTAGAGTGGGAGGCAATTCATTATACCTTTTCCATGTGTTTAAATTAAAAGTATTGGATAGTTTGTGTGCTGGGGTTCACTGTATTGTGAACAAACTTTGAAGCAGCTAACATACAAGTTAAATGTATCAATGAATAATAAAGTAGTATAGGTAAAATAATAGCCAAAACAGAATGGATGATAAGTTAAAAGAATATGCTGAATGAAACAGGGGCCTAAATATCAGTCAGCTAGTATACAGTAGTTTAAAGACAGTGTGCTTTTGAGGAGAATGAACACTTATGAAGGGGCATTATATTAATGCAGTGGTTTTCAACCTGTGGTCCATGGGCCCCTGAGGATCTGCAGACTGTGTTTAAGGGGTCTGCAAAAGATGACTTATGTTCAATCAAAAATATGTGAATACCAACACTTACGATTCTAAGGGGTCCACTTCTCCATTTAAAATTTCCAAATGGGTCCGCAAATGAAAAAAGATTGAAAACCACTGTGTTTAACATAAATCAGTGGTGTTCTAAAAAATATGTCTTAAGTATAAGGCACCTTAATAGTTTCTGTTATTTTCCTTGCAAGGTTTTACCATTCATTCCCAATTTCTTTCTTTTTTTTTCTTTTTAATGTAACAGTGCAGCTATGTTTCGCCTACAGGCAGTGCACAGTCGTCTGTGCACTGAACTGGAGAATGAAAAAGACCTTGAGCCAAAAATCACTTTGCTGCTGAAAGAAAATATGTAAGTTAAAAGAATAAGAGTGAAAGTTACTGACCTTTATTAGTTTTCTTTTCATTCTACATTTTAGCCCAAAATCTTAAATCAACTTATTGATTCAGTTTTAGAAGATAGAGAAAGTATCTATATGTAATAACTAACATTTGAGGTGATCAAAAATTTAGGGCTTGTCTATATGGGGAAATTAGTGTGCAGCAAGTCTAAGTGTGAATTTACAGCACACAAGATACCCAGTGTGAACATTCTTAATGCACAGTAAGTGAGGTAGCTTTATCTACTTTTGAAGTGTTCCATATACAGAAGCCCTCAAAGACAGTCAAGCTAATGGAAAAAAAGATTAAAGGGCATAACCCGGTGGTTTTGTTTCCTATACCTGTGGCAATGGTGTAACGTATTTAGCAGGTAGATATGTTGAATTCTTTGTGTCAGGTTTGCAGTAGTTTGAAAGTAGACTAAATTTTGGCATAAACTACCGGGCAGCCCATCATTAAAGAACAGTTCTACTTCCATGAAATCAACAGCAATGTTCCTGTTCACTGAAGTTGGATCAGGTTTTGGCACCAAATCTTCCAGTTAAGATGCAGTACCCTCATTAAAGATCTCTAAATGAGAATCCTCCAAGAATTCTGCAACAAACCATTAATATGTTTTAGTTTCATAGAGAATTTTTAAATATTTGTTTCCTTCTAAAGAAGTTTTTCTTTTCAGTGCTGAATTTTTATAATTCTTGAAGTCAGTTTAGGTTAAGAGCAGGTTATTCTTCTACTTCCGTCACAAAATTACATGCAGCAGCTCCATCTAGGTAGGGCCAGTATCTGAATTTCAGCAGTTTGCAGAGCGGCTCTTTTCTGTTATACCTGTAGGATTTATCCAAGGAAGAAAGTATGCATTTTGAAAAGGCATCACAAGGCTCATCTTGAAGGGATGGTATGACAGTTATCATTACTGTGAATCAATTAAAAGGCAGTCTGTTCTTTGTTTCAATATTAGGCCTTCTAAAACACTGGTCTATATGTCCAGAATTTTTTTCTAGTCATTAGCCCACATTTCATGATTTTGAACCAAAGCATTCTAAGCAGAAAGAAACAGATCTGTAAAATATCATAGCTTCAGTACTAGACCTCGGATAATTTGCCATTATATTAGTAATGATACTTTTGCACAACAGCCATCTGCATATTTAACTAATGGAAATGTATTCTATTTCTGTAAAGCTCTCCATCCTGCAGATGCCACAATTTAAATTTGAGTGCCATCATTCTTCAGCTGCTGTAGTGAAGTTTTCTTTATGGGAAACTTAGTGAATATCTGTGCATTTCAGCACAGTGAACAAGAATTTTGAAAGGTCCTCTGCTCTCTTTTGATGGAAACAAATGCTTAATATGATAGGGTACAGACCAGATAGAGATTTCTTAAACCTCCTCTGAGTTATAAATCATGTAAAGACTCCCTTAGATCAAAAAAACTCTGTTTTCAAGGTAAATGGTAACTGCACTACTTCAAGTATACACGTTCATTCTTTTGACCTTCTCTTCGGCAATTTGTTTGCGTGCAACTGTAGGAAAACACAAAAGACTCCCCCAGATATCCTACATTTGGCATTCATAGGTTTATTTATATCCCCATTTAATGAGGCAGCCACACTGCACCATGCATTGAAAAGGTATATTGCTACCTGTCAAATGAATCTCTTCAAATGTTGATTGCAAATAAATTAGCATAACATATACAGGATTTTCCCCATACAGCAAGGCTCCTTGAGAGCCAATTTTGACCAGAACCAGCAGTTCACTGAGTTGGTATAAAGTGATGAAGAGCAACTGGCATGGTGAACTGAGTTGAATTGGCCACGCCAGGAGTCAGGAACATTTTGCAGCAGGGGCCGTTTTAGATGAGTTTAGCTATGGGCACCGGCCACTTCCAATCAGGCTGACACTGCTGGAGGCGAAACCAGAACCAGAGCCGTGCATCTGCTGCCACTCCCACTTCTCCTTGCAGCCCAGGCAAAGCCTCCTGTACCCCCCTGCTGAAAGACTGCAGAAGGCCCCCAGCTATATCAACCAGATAAAATGGCTTTAGTCCATGGACTGTAGGTTGCTGATGCCCAGATTATGCTAATCTAAATGAATTGTCAATCTGAATGTACGGGTTGGTCATGTTTTGAAATATGAAAAAGGCTGAACTGCAATAAATCCACAGCTACATATGATTCTAATTACTGTCCCACCTCTTTCCTATTCATCTATTATGGCATGTATTTTCTATTGAATAATATGTAAGACATTATCTCTGCACGTTTATGTCTTTTTTTAGATATTAAAAAACAGTAAAGGGGAAGTAACATCTGCCCCTAGAAAAACTGGTGAGGATAAATGCTTCTGGCAACATTAGTAGCACTTACCACTTCATCATCCTGATCATGCAGGTCACTTAAAATAATTAATACTTTTGGTATCATATTTGGAGCCATTTTTCAGTTTAATATAACAAGGTTTTTATTAGCTGCAATTTCTCAGATGCCCCTGAGAGGACTATAATGGCAAAGTAATGGATACAGTTTAGCGGTGCTCTGAATTTTTTTCCTAAATAAATTTCTCATGCTCTTAATTGGTGACTCATATATATTAAATTATTCATTCAGGTGTTAAAATATAAAACCAGTCGTTTGCAGGAAGGGATAGACAACACTTTTTCCACAAGAAGTACAAATATCAATGAAGGGATATCAAAACAAGAATGTGAACAGGGGCTTATAGACTTGCTTAACCACATGGTTAGTCAGAAAATAGGGCTTCATAATACAGAATTACATAAAAGCATTAGAGGAGCTTTTTAAAGTCATTGTTTGTAATATAATTGTTAGACCATATGTATATTTGTCTATGCAGAGAGATTTGAATGTTGTCAGGAATTGTGGCATACCAAAACAAAGTAAAAACACTTCCTAGAATTTCCTAAGACAAAGAGATTGTTTTCTTGCAGTTTCTAATTGTTCATTTCATGCACTAGTATTAAAGTGTCTTATGGTAATTCTCACTTTTCCTCTGAATAGTTTTCTCTTTGCAACTTGGTAGATAAGTTCTGCAAAGGTACTTCAGTTCTATTTCCAAAAGTGAGTTAAGCACTCGAGTTACTGAATTCTTTTGACATTTTGTGAGATTTTAGGCTCTTTTGATAATGGGTTCATCTACGTGTGCACTTTACTGCAGAATTGACTAATTAGCTCTGCAGGAGAGCATCACCAGCTACACACACACCCAGATTAGGGCTCAGTAAATTAACTCCACCCAATAATACTACTGTCTGGGACAAATACTGTCCTATGGTGAAGTAATTTATGCTACCACAATGCACATGTAGACAGGGCACCAGGTTGTTACAGTGCAGGGACTGCTTGCCAGCTAGCGTCACACTGTAACACACTCATGTCCCAGCCAGTCCCTCTGCTGCCTGATGCTGCCACCCAGGGCTGACCACCCCCAGACCTCCTGCCAGCCCAGGGCTGCTTCTCCCCAGCTCAGACTGCTGCAGTCCTGGGTGCATGTATAAATACTGTGTCCAGGAGCAGCTGACTCCAGCCCAAACTGTGCCAGAATTTACTGTGTCAGATTAATTGCTTGTGTAGATGCACTCAATGGGATTTAAAGTGCTTTTGAAAAATTTTACCCGATGTAAATATTACATTTGTGTGTCTGATCTATTCTGACCAGAATCCCATGCTTTTTTCCAGTTTGGACTAGACTCCAAACTGTCTGATCTGTCCACGGTTCTCCCATGGACTCAGTCTTAGGCTATTCCTGGAAACACGTTTTCCCCCTTAGGTAAAGTAAACTCTGCCTTAACTTATACCCATAGCCCCATCCTTACCCAGGGAAGTTGTTTGCCTTGCTATACATTCCTAAGCAAAATTGGAGCTTCAGTAGTTTGCATCACATCTCTCCAGCAGGGTAGCATGGGTATCTAAATGTCATAATTTTCTTTTCTGAGTCCATGCTTCAAGTGAAATGAATGCCCCTTTATCCAATGTAAGCATTCTGTAGCAATACAAGTATAGTAAAACCAGTCCACCCTTCACCCTACTTCATTTAAGGTCAAACTTAAGGTGATATAGCTAACTCGTATCACTGTAGGCTTCTATGTAGGGGTAACAGATCATAACACATGCTGCAGCTCCCCTCCCCTTTAAAGAGGCTAAAATGTATGTTTGTGCACATTCTAATGCCACCACTGTGTTATCTAGGCACCTTGAACAAAACATAGAATATTCATCTCTAAGGGCCAGTACTGAAAAAGCTTAGAAGTAAGGTGGCTTTTAATTAGCAAAGTATTAAAATATTATCCCATAAACCTTCTCTTTTTATTTATATTGCTTAACAGCCAATTTGAGGAAGAAGTTTGACATCTCTAAAAATCACAAGCATTACTAAACATTAGCACCACTCTGGATGATTAGCTACAATATCCTTTGTAACTACCAGGGTAAAACATGACTGGATTTCCATTTTTTACTATGGAGCTACAGCCTCTAATGAATGTATATATGGTAATTACCTGATAAAATGCTCGTCCTTTTGGGGTAAACCTAGTAACTCTTTGTTTAAAAGGTATGATATGTGGCAGATTGAAATTGAGCAGGGAAAATTTGGAGGTCTCCGAGAGCAACTTGAAAAGGATGAGGAGACCCTGGAGAGACGGTACAAAAAACGGACAGAAGAACGGATTCAAAAAGAAAAAGCTAAAGTCCTGCTGATGGAACAAAAAGAGCGGGCTGGGAAAAAGTAAGCACAATTGCTGAGACTCTGCTTCTCTTCCCCAGCAATTTTCTGCCCAATAAGAAATTTCATTCAGGTATCGGGGGAACTTTAGGAAGGTTCTTTATTTAAGTGGTAACCATAGAACGTTGAACTGGGAAATGGAATTAAAGAAAGAATGTAAAGCAAAAGCAACTCCCAGCTTAAAGCCCCTTAACTTTAGTGGGAGCTGGTCCTCTCTCAGTAGTCTAGGACTGGGTCCACCAGGTTTAATCTGTCTTTTACAGAAAAGAAATGGAATCTCAGGAGGAGTATGAGCAAAGACATCAAAAAGTAGTTGAAGATGCTCAGAGGAATAATGAGAAAACAGTCCAGCGTCTGAAGAAAACCATGGCCAGGTTTCTAATGCTTCTCCTTGACAGTGTCCTAGCACAATATCTGAAACGTATTGTTCAGTAGTCAATCTTTATGACGGGGTGTCAAAAATATGGCCTGCAGGCTGGATCTGGCCTGTGGAGCTGCCTGCTATGTTCCATAAGTCTTGGACCAACCCTGCATGTGGCATGTGGAGGTGGTCTGGTGCATGGGCTGGACTTGGTACCACTAGTGCTGTTCATGGCACAGAGGGTTAGTCCAGCACACAAGCTGCATACAGTGCCCATGCTTAACCAGCCCCACGCACTGGCTCTTGGACTGATCTGGATCAGGCTGTGCCAGAGCCAGCGTACAGGGCTGTCTGGCAGCTGACTGCATACAATGCTTGGTGCAGCCTGTGCACCACCTGTACCAGGCACTGGCTCCACTCTGGGACTTGTGTTGCCTGTGGTGTGTTAGGCTAGACACAGTGCAGCAGGTGCCGCCCACAGCAGAGGTAGCCAGCATGGGGTACACGCTGCATGTGGTGCCTCATCAGACAGTCCTTCACATTGGCTCTGGTGTGTGCAGACAGCCTGGGCCATGATCCTGACCACCCTGGAGCCACAGACATTGGATCTAGTCTGCACACTGTCTGCAGCATGCTGTCTGTAGCACAGGGGGCCGGCACAGGGGGAGCTCACTACGCACATTGTCCTACCAGCCTAGTCCTGCCTATTGGCTCTGGTATGGCCAGATGTGGCCCACAGACTGGCCCAGAGACCTTTATCCAGCTACATGAGTTTCCTGCTTTAAAAGAAAACATTTTACTGTTAGATGTATTTTCTGTTGGAAGTTAGAAACTTCCAGCTGTACCACCTAGAGCTATTATCCATTCAAATCCCATAATATACAAAGCAACTTGAATAACTAGCATCTAAGGAAAATCCCAGTGGTTTCATGAAGTAGTATGGAAAATTCAGAGGCTGGCATCTTTCTTTTTTGGGTTATACTGGCCTTATGTTCCAGAATGGGATTATATGTTGCTGGAAGGGTTGTAGTTTAGATGAAAAGTGAAATCAAGCTCCTTGGCACTTGTCGACATTAAAGATCTCTTAATAGTTTTTATATTTGTACAATTAAATTAGTGTATTTTGATACTGAAGAGACTCTCAGCAAAATATTTTGTAAAACATTTTTCCTGTATTTTTAAATTTAGGCATTGGAAAGGTATTTGAGGTAATTGTATATTTTTCCTATTTAGTTTTTTTGAGTTTTTTTACCCAAAGTTACAGTAATCAAGGCAAACAAAATTAACTATCTGCATTACTTGATTAGGTTTGCTGAAAACTAAATCTCTAGCAAATTAGTGGCTCTGCTGAAAGAGAATATAGGATTGTAATTATGTAGAAAATACCCACTAGTTAAAAATTAAATCATGTATGTTCATTTTTAACATTTACCTTAGTAAGTATGGGGTTTTCTCAGGCTTGACTTGAGCCCATGGTTAGGTATATTTCTAGATACAGTGGATGCTTCTACAGAAGATGCTTAATGCACAGAAGACTAGTTATACTGTGCGCTAGTGTGGTGTGTTAAACCTGTGTTAATACGCTAATAGGCAGTAGATTTAGTCTAATGTGCATTAATGTCACTAAAAAACCATTCATCTGCACTACCGTATTTTCGTGCATATAGTCCGTGGGCTATACACGATTTTACAAACTTGACAGATGGGTGCGGGCTATGCAAGGGTGCGGGCCATGCAGAGTCTTTAGAACAGTATAGGCCATCCCCACCCATCCCCGGCTGTGGACTTCAACTCCAGCTCCGGCAGCAATGCCCAGCAGAGCACAGCTGGCGGCAGCGGTGGGGAGCAGGGCTCACAGCTCCTCATTCCTCCCCTCCCCTGCAGAGCCCGCAAGCCCAGCAGAGCCCGTGCTTGCGGCCGTGTCTCGGGGTGCGGGGAATACATGGGTGCAGAGAATACACGGACTATTTTACGAAAATACAATTTGGGTGAGGGCTATATGCACGAAAATATGGTAATACTCAGTAGCAGGAATTATGGCACATTAAGTTAGTAGCTGTCATTACACGTACTAAACTTAATGCACTGTAATTATGGCTCATTAATAAATGTATAGACGCACCCAGTGGGCTAGCTTTAACTGTTTAAGCTTTGATGTCACTGTGTGACTGGTTATATAAGCAAGACACATATCCTCTCCGTACTGTAGTGAGTAGACAAATTTCTCAATGCAGCACATACATTCTTCATGTTCAAAGCGTAAAAAAAATTATTGAGCAAACTAGCTGAAAGGCATTTTTGGAACATGTAATTCAAATGGTGCTACATTCAGAAGACTCTTCCAACTGTTCTATTTTATCATACCCAATATTATAGTAAACACAGCGAGTTAGAGGAGGAATGTTGGGTGACATTAACACTACTTATTTGCCAGGCTAAGCATGACACAGTCTGAAAGGTTTTATTCTACCTACAGGATATATCAGAAAAAAGCAAAAGAAGAACTGGAAACTAAGGAGCATATGGAGAGAAGGATGCAAGCTGTGCTTTCCCTGAAAAACAACATCACTTCCAATAGGGTACAAGTACTAGTGCATAGATCAGTAGTGAAGCAATTGATTGATTTGAAGCAATTGATTGATTAGACTGACAGATTTTTATGAAAACCATTTTAGTTTTCACTGCTACATTTACATGATCTGGTCCTAGTACTGAAGAAGCTTCTTTTAACACTACTTATTATCTACTTATGTAACTACTTATCTATTAACACTACTTGGCCAGAATCAACATCCTTATTTATCTTGAATGTGCATCTGTCCTGCACCTGCCCTAGCCCTGGGTGGGCAGCTCCTGCCCCAACCCCAAGCCCACACCCTCGCTCACCCGTGCTCGCCTTGATCTGCCCCCCCAACACTCCTTCCCTCTCCCCGCTCCTCTTCCTCCACACCAGACTTACCAGCTGTACGCAGCACTCCACACTGCTGGCTCTGCTCCTCACTGCCTACGTGCTGCACTACGGCTTTGTGCACGCGCAGGCCTTTATCGGACAAATTATTGGCCACATCAGGCCAATTTCCGATACAGAAAATTTTCTTTTTATCAGTGCCAATCCGATATTGGACCAGTGTATTGGTGCACCTCTAAACTCAACCATTACAAGGTGAATCTGGTACAATAAAAAAAAAATTAAAAAACAAACCCAAAGGCAACTTCAAATATAAAAAAGAATAAAAGAAATTCTATCAAAGGAAAATCCACCAAAAAATCAGACATAGATAAAGGTTTCCTTACCATATGCTATTGTATAGCTTATATTGTATGAATGAAATATGTAACTGATTTGCATGACTTTGTAGGAAACCCTTCGAGCCCTGCAGGCAAGGGATAAAGCAAGAGCTCTTGAGGCAAAAAACCAGGAGATGAAAATGAGAGAGGCTATTCTAGCAGGAGGAGGCAATGTTGCCAAGGAGATTTTTCTCCATAAACGACTAGTGGAGTTTGAAAGACAGAAATTGTAAGTAATAATTTTGTTGTGTAATTCTCAGCTATTTGCTGGTGCACATATCTATTGAATAACTGCTCTGCTTTGAAACTAAAACACATCATCTTTACTGCTCTTAGCCTTGCAACCCCGGAACTGCACTGATTCTTGGAGTATCTTGTACCTAAATATAGTATCATCCCAGATTCTTGGCTCAAGTATGCCCCATATACTTCAAAGAAACTAGTTTCATATACTTCATCTAAGGATTTCACTCTGTGCTTATATGGTTAAAGTGTAAAGGTGTCACTGGTTGAAGTGTAAACCCTCACTTTAATCTGCATTTGTATCTGTACAGGTATAACTTTCAGCTCCACTGAAATCAGTTGTACTCTTCCCTGGTATCAGCCCTCTCAGATCAAATTGTATGATAAAGACTATATTTGTAAGGATTGAAATTTTGTCCTGTATTGATGACAAAGTAACTCTTGTGAATAGATTTGAAGAAGTGGTCTAATTCTCTGTGTGTTCATTTCATGAAAGCCATCTTAGTGAGAACTATATGGCCTTCTTTTTGACAGACACAGCAATATAACTATAGCTGACCAGCCAGGGAGATGTCAGGGTAGTTACTGTATGTAATCATAACTAACCTTTTGGAAGTAATCATATAGATTATGGTTCAAGTAGAATGATGAGGCTGTGTAAGGACTATTGCACTTGATGTTCAGATAAATAATAATAGCTTTAGTCTTCAGAATGCTGAACCAGCCATTTCATTAGTACTAAATGCACATAAAAATAAATATGTATAGAATTACGGAAAGTCTCTAATGGAAAAGCTTAACTTTAACCTATTTTTGGGCTTAATCCTTCTTCCTTTTTCACTCTTTCCCCCTTCTAAATTACATAGCAGTCCCAGTGGGCATGTCTACACATTATTACCATATTTGCCCAATACTTTGGGGTGTGCTCATTTATTAGGGATACGTTTCCAGGGTCTTGGTAATTCTGTTAATGTGCTGCTTGTGTTACTTGTGTTTCTATACGGAGCTGTATCTCTCCCTTCTGCAAGCCCTCACCCCCAATGGA
>NW_017729014.1:9127941-9128460 GCF_001723915.1 Gavialis gangeticus
AGAAGCGTTGCTGCAGAGCAGGTGGGGAAGGAGAAGTAAAGAAGGAAAAATATACCCAGTTACCACCAGTTTGACTAAAAAGTTATTTATTGCTAAGTATATGAAATATATAATGACACTAGTAGTAATAGACATGCAAAGGAAAAACAAACACAAACAGTTACAGTATTACCCTGGTTTCACTAAGTATTTGGGGAAACTTAGCTCAAGCTTAATTAATACAGTTCAGGTTCAGAAGTCTGTGCTTAGAGAGAAAAGAGAGAGAGCTGGGATCTTACCAGTCCAAGGCACTTGGGTTGCAAAGCTGACAGGTTAAAGTTCTCAGGACGATCCTTGAAGGGAGATGATCTGCCTCCTTCAGCCTCTGGAGAAGAAAATGGGTGGTGTCAGCACACGCACTGCTGCTGCTTTTACAGATTTTTATACCCTCAGTTCAGCTTCTTTCAAGCATTCTCAATAGTGTAAATCAAATTGTCTTTTCTATTGACAAGGGGTTATCTGGTTGGAACATCTCAGGAA
>NW_017729014.1:9129013-9130843 GCF_001723915.1 Gavialis gangeticus
AAGTCCTTTGTAAATCCAGATTAGAACTGGTCTGATAAATGCTGAGCTGGGTGTGTGGGTTGATTAACATTTGGAGCACAGATTCCCCATCATGCAGTGCTCCCCTGCTTCTCTGATCCCAGAATTCACTGCAGTCTCTGCTTCAGGCTTTCTGTTCTCCATCTCTCATGTAAATGAATGGTCATATGGTCATCTGGTTCCATCTTGGATGCAAATGAGACCTAGGGCAGTTGTTTCACTCTTGTCACCCTTATCTGGAGGGTTTTAGGTGTGTCTGTCGCTGCATCTTAATCAATTTCTGTTTAGGTGGGGGTAGGGGATTCTTTGTGAGTCAGACAGTCTGTGTCCTGTGTCAGGGTTCCCCAAGAACATGAAGCTGAGAGGTAACAACATGCAAATGCTGCGGGGTGATTTTACTTTACAGTAAACCGGCTCTGGGCAGGCATCTACACTTGCAGGGATGCGAAAGCAGATTTGCTGCTCCTGGCAGCAAATTTGGTCCCACCCACTCCAGCCCTGCACCAGCCTCCTGCAACAGCCAAGGAGAGCTCTAGGCTCCCCCTGGGTGCTAGCTCAGGGACTGACAGGGAGCACAGGGCCAGGAGACAGCTGTCTCCTGGTAGGAGCTAGGAGATTGCCTGCTGCAGAGCCCAGGTAGGGACAATGTCCCCTTGCCCCAGCAGCACGGAGTTCCCAGTCCCGGTTCCCTGATTGGAGGCAAAAAGCTTGGAAAGAGCCACAGGGAAAGGGCAGGTCCCAGCCCCCTACCCCAGTCTGCCGATTACCCAGCCAGGCGATTGCTACTAGCTTGCCCACTGGCAGATTGGGGGAGGGGGATGGGATCTGTCCCTCCCCTGCAGCTCTTTCCAAGTCCTGTGCCTCAGTTGCCCAACTGGGGCATAGGGCTGGGATCTGCCTCTGACCTGGACAGTTTCTGGCCAGCCCTGGGATATGCAGGGAAGTCTATATGTGCAGCTCAGAGCTGGCTTTGAACTGCTTGAAACAGAAAAGTCCCCAGCCACCTCCAGGCTATCCCTGAAGACTTCCCCATGCAGCCTAGGGCTGGCTAGGAACTGTTTCGGTCAGGGGCAGGTCCCAAAAAGCTCCATGCTTCACAGGGAAGTCTCCCTGTACAGGGAGATCCCAGCCCCTGTTCTGTGATTGTGGAGCTGAGGCTGGGAACAAGCTCCCAGCCTGTTCCTAGGCCCTGCTCCACGATCGCAGAGTAGGGTCTGGAAGCTGCCAGGGCAGGGGGACATTGTCCCCACCCAGACACTGTTGGCAGAGCCCACCCCAGCAGCAGGCAGCTCCTGAGGCAGGGAGCAATCTTCTGCCCTTCCCCCACCTGCTGCCCAGCTGAGTGGGAGCAAATTTGCTCCCAGTCAGCCATCTACACGTGCTGTACTACACAGTAACTAATTTCAAGTAAATTTGCTACTTGTATTTACAGGTAGCAAATATACTCACAATTAGAGCTAGCTACTGTGCAGTAAGCATCTGTACGTGTAGATAGTGACGCCTACTGTGCAGTAATTTACTCTAATCTTGAGTAAAGCATCTCATGTAGATGCACCTGGCATAGATCATATGCTGTGCTTGATTTAACATTTGCTCTGACATGACTGTATGTTCCTCAGAGCAGTCTCTTTCTAATTTCAGCTGTTACTCTGCTAACCTGCTAAAATGCCACTTAGCTATTTTTCCTTGTCCCTTTATTTTTTATTTCTTTCCGAAGAAAGAGATGATCTATGTTCCATCATCTCTCTCTGTTGCAGCCTGAGTCTATATTTCTGATTTCCTGAATATCTAATTCTTTAGCTATTATAACCT
>NW_017729014.1:9135843-9154087 GCF_001723915.1 Gavialis gangeticus
TGTCCCTTTATTTTTTATTTCTTTCCGAAGAAAGAGATGATCTATGTTCCATCATCTCTCTCTGTTGCAGCCTGAGTCTATATTTCTGATTTCCTGAATATCTAATTCTTTAGCTATTATAACCTGTAATTGAATTTGTACAGTTCAGATTTCAAAAAGATAACTAAATTACACATAAAATGTGACTGAGGGCTAACATGGTATGTTGTTATTAAACTTTTTGTAGACCGGACAGTACAAACCAGACCTAACAGTAAAGAAGGATGTTCTTGTGGTTGAATCATAGCACCAAGGTTAAAAAATCTGGTGCAGGTTCTGGCTATACAACTTTGTCGCTTATCCTGTCTGTTTCATATTCCTTAAATATATTTTAGAAATAATAGCATTTAAATGCCTTAGGGGGTTGTGAAGCTAACTTTACTATGACTAATAAGCACTTCAAGATACAAGTCAAGAATTACATTTTCCTGACTTTATTTAGAATCAGTGGGTTTGTCTAAATGTGCAATTGGTGCTATATGGGTTTACTCCACAGTAATTTACTGTGGAGTAAACCTGCCATGGGCAGGCATGTACATGTGCGGCCATTTGGGAGCAGATTTGCTGCTTATGGCAGTAGCTTGCTCCTGGCCTTCTCTGGCCCTGCTCCACCCTGCTGCAGCAGCCAGGGGGAGGCTGTGGCCACAGCCAGCCTGAGACCCCAGCCCCACCACACATCCCCAGCACCATGCTCACTGCAGACAGTTTTAAGAAAACCACTTTATTCCTCTCCACAAATGCAGACCCTGTGCCCCTTCCCTCCACAACAAGAGAGTCCTTCCCCCCAACCACTCTACAACAGTCTCCTCCCCACCTCCCCAACAACAGACTCCTTCCCCTTTCCTGCCCCACAACAGTCCCCACCCCTCCTCCCTAGACCCTGGCGTGGGCTGCTAGAGCTCCTAGATGACTCCAGGTGTTGGGACTGTGGCAAGACAAGCTCCTGGTGCCCTAAGGAGCCCTCCCCGCTGATTCCTTGTAGCTGCCAGCAAGTGGCAGAGGCTTAGGCAGGCCACCCGTGCTGGAATACACGGCATGGCTCCAGCCAGGGTCCCGAGGCATGAGAATCTGATCCCGCTGCTGAATAAAGGGCATGGATGTGTGGACAACCCCTGACCAGTGGTTGTGGTCATTGATGCTGACCCACTGTGCCCACAGGGCCTGACAGGCCCTCAGAGACATGGGCATTAGAGCACCTGCTCCAAGCAAACTAGCTCAGGACCTTGGCCTTGCCCATAGCACCATGAGGTCTGCTGTCTCCTCCTGGGACCAGTTCTGCCCCAAGCAAACGATGTGTGCCATTGGAGATGACACCAGCATGGCTTCCTTGGTGGCCCTCACATCCTTGCTAAAGTGTGGAGTCCAATTCTGGACTCCGCAGTTAATTTGCTATCTGTATTTGTAGGTACCAAATTAACCACACAGTAGACTAATTTACTGCACGGTAAGGATCTGCACGTGTACACGGTGATGCTTTACCATGTTAGTCAGCTGTGTGGTAAAGCATCTTGTGTAGATGTGCCCAGTAGATATTTAAACAAGTTAATTGAAGTAAAATTCTAGAAGTAAAGAAAAAAAAAACTTCACAATCAAGGTCCGTTTCAGAAAGGTCTACAGAACTTGAAGGAAAGAAGATGTAAGAAATAAAAAATAGAGTTTTCCTGTGGATTCTGCGCTTCTCCCATCTTCAAAACTCTGTCCTCCTTAGGCATGCACACTCCTTTTGTCCAAATGGGTTAGTAACACTAGAATGCTGAGTGAAATTTGTTCTTTATGGAGACGCTATCAACTTAAGAATCAGACCAGTTTGAGACAGGTGTTTTCTGTTGTTATGGGCTATGACTTCAGATTACTATAACCAAAAGGGATTAGGAGAAAACAGGTTCCTGCTTTTCTAGGTTGTTTTTATTATATATTTATTGTACAACAGTTTTACAGATTCATCTCTATAGTCAGTCTCCAGTGTGTGTGGTTGGGTGGGTCCTACACCCCGGCACATGTTCATTTAATAGCATGATGGGATCTGATCTCCAAGCCCAACAATTGTGCCTCCTGCCTTGCCACGTGCATGGCAGTAGCCATGATATTGGGATTGGGGATTAGATCCCAATAGTTCCATTACTACTTGTTAGTGCAGGGGGAGCCTGGGCTTAACCTGCACTAGCAAGTTGAAATCCAGGTGCCTGAGCAATCAGCTGATTGTTGGCCCTACCA
This sequence comes from Gavialis gangeticus, assembly GCF_001723915.1. Classification (NCBI taxonomy): domain Eukaryota; kingdom Metazoa; phylum Chordata; order Crocodylia; family Gavialidae; genus Gavialis; species Gavialis gangeticus. Next base: position 9,138,097 of record NW_017729014.1, read on the forward strand.
GACAGTTATGAATCCCATTAGAGACCCAGGGATGTCTGGGGACTGGAGCTGACAATCACCTGATTGTTGGCCCCAACCCTGGACACTCCCAGGTCTCATTCACCCAGAGCTGCAGGGCAGAAAATCAGTTGATTGTTGGACCTGGCCCAGACAACCCCAGGTTGAAGACCCAAGGCTGTCCGGACCAAGACAGCAAGGGTGTAATAATCATCTGATTGTCAAAAACCCTGTGCTGGGCAGAACTGGTCTGGCTGTCCAGGGTGATGGAGCAGAAGCTTTGTAGAGCTGCCTAGCACATGGTTTAAAGTCCTCCTGCTGGGGGAAAAAAGTCAGCTGATTGTTGGTCCCAGGGCCCTTCCAGACATTAGTGTTGTCTGGGCCCCAGGATGAACAATTAGATAATTGTTGGTCCCCAGTCACATTATATTTAAGGTGCCATACAAGCAAGGCCAAAAAGTGTTTTACATTATATATAGAACATTTTTATAGCTTATTCCCCATTTTATGGCTTCTTAAATTGGGTGCATGAGTAGCACCCTTCCTATTTATGCTGTGATGAATATATTAATCATGACATACGTGTAACATAAAGAGGGGGCCTTAGACACAGCAAGAGAGAACAGGGGAATAAAAAGCTGATTTTACAACTGCAGACATAGGCAATGAAATTCAGGAGGCAGCACAGGACCCGAAATTATTTACCTGTTTATACAATCCCAGTTACCATGGTATTTGAACATCTCACTTTCCATAATATAGTTATCCTCTTACCTTATGTCACAGAAAACTACTGTGATTAGTACCAGAATTGCTAGTATCAGAACTGAGGCCCAGAATTACTAAATGGCCTGCCCAAGGTTACCAGGAGTTCTGTGGTATGGCAGAGACTTGAACAGTATGACAGAACAGTCCAGTAAAATCTAGATAGTTGGTGGGATTAAGCTTTGTAGCCCTCATGCTGCTGAGGGTTTGCAAACATGTAGGTCATAAACAGCAGGACAGCTGAGGTGTCCCTGCTGCTTGTTGTGGCTTTTATTTTAAAGGGCACCACTTCTCCATTTAGCTGAACTAGACTGCTAAGGAGCACCAGCTGATCAGAAAAACAACATCCTTTGAAGTAAAAGCTGCAGCAAACAGATGCATGGCTCATCCTTTATTTGCCAACACGTTGCAAATTAGGCAGGTTGTGAACCGTCTGGATACAAACAATCCAGGTTCTGCATTACTACACATCCTCAGGCTAATATACAAACCACCGGACTATCCTTTTTCTTTACTTTTTTTTCTTACCACTAAATCTCAGTTTGAGAATATCACTTTAAAGGATAAAAGCAAACTGAGTCAACAAAATTGTAGGTTAAAAACTTGTTTTAGTCTTCATTTAAAGAAGTTGTCCTGAATCCTTTGCCAGTTTTCTTATAATGTTCTGATTTCAATATTTACTTCATGGAAATGCTTAAAATCCTTCAAAATCCCATGTCATTTTGGCACAGACAAATGATCGCTGCAGCAAAACGTGAAATCCCTGCTTGTTAGCTTAAGGGCTCAAAAAAGGCCAGACTTTTTGTACATAGTATTAGAAAACCCATTACCGAGCACTAGCATTTTTATTAATCTTTAAATACAGAGAATTAAAAGATCAGCAGAAATCTAAAAAAATTGAGATTGTAGCTCGGATTTTGCAAGAGGAAGCTTACATGCAGAAGCAAGAAAAATCTCGATCTCGTACAGAGGCAGTGAGGAGTTGCAGTAAACTTCAGGATTCTGCGCTGTGGAGAATTAAAACATGGCATTATATTGAAAAGACCTGTGAGGATCCAGCTGCAGCAGTATTGCAGGTAAGCAGAGCTATAATGCCTCGCAAGGTGTAGAGAACTTGTTTGTCTGCTGTTAGAGTACTAGGTGAAAAAATGTTTCTTTTGCCCTCTAAAAATTAATGGTGTGTGTTTGGTACCTGTGAACAAGTAAGAGCTAGATTCGGTACAGTAGAGTGTCTGCACTTCACCATCAGTTCCATCAACCTGCAAATCCAGTCTCACCTCTCTTGAGCAGGGATATTTTTTTGTTTTGAACTGAGAAATAGAATAAAGTTGTAAAAATGACTGAATTTTCACATTAGTGCCCTCCAAGAACTAAAACTAAGATAATCCAGGGTGCCCTTATTTTCTGATGTATTTACCTTCTACCCTGGCAAGCACCAGGTTTCAGAGTATTTTGTCTAAGAGCTGAACACAGTTCTGTTTAGAACCCTTCCATGAAGCTTTTAAATCTGGCAAAAAGGGGATAATTCTTATCAAATGTATGGTCCTTCTATCCAGTCCCTGGAAGTATTTTATTCTGGATATTCAAGACAAACTGAGCCAAAGAGTAAGGGGAAATTTTTTGTTCACAGTTTTGGATCTGTCCATGTGATTTCTGGGCTGATGTATGTTTCTGATACCTTTTTAAAACACAAAAACTTCTCTGCTAGTGAATATGGGTATTGTAAATCTGATGTTAGAAGTTTACACAAGAAATTGGGCTATACAATGGTCAGTTTTTAAAGCAGCTACATGGCAGAATACTTTCATAAATATCCTTCTGTTTTATTGAACATTGGTTTCTAGACTTCTAATTCCTGGCAGTAATGTGTTGCAACTTGTTGAAACATAAGGTTTTGGCTATGCGTACTGTCATTAGGATTTATTAACATAAGACACAGTTCTGTTCATTCAAACCGCAAAACCTAACAAAATATATTAAATTGTCTATTTCTAAAGTGTTACTCTTGGAGTAGTGACACTTGAATAGTAATTTCAAAGTATATCCTAATTTGGCTCCTGTCTCGTAGAAGTCTTGGCGCTCTCCATCTGCTTGTTCCTCAGTTGATGAAAAATCCAGTTCTGAGAAGGATTTTTCAGGAAAAGTATCACACAGTATGCTTTATAGAAATGATGAGGAAGAAAGTGAGGAAGAACAGGATGAGACTCTAGCTGAGCCAGAGTTTACTGGACTTTGGAGCCAAGAATATGCCTTAAACAAGGTAAAACTTTCATTTTCTGTTACTTACTGCATGTTTCTGTTCTAAATTTCCTTTCACTTGGCCCTTTGTCATGTGAATTTATGACTCAGTGTTTTTCCATTTGAAAGTTTCATTTTTTTAAAAGGTACTGCATATGAACAGGTTTTCTAAAGAGCATTTTTGTTCTATTATATTCAGTTTCTTAAGTTTTTCTCATCATCATGTCAGAGTGCCTTCCAGTAGTGAATTAAGCAGTACCTGACATCTCTCCAATGTGGTTTTCTCCTTTTTGTTTGTGAATGGAAAATTGTATCAGGATTTTTTGATAATTGGGTGAAATTATGACTCCGCTGACATGTAAAAAATTCCCATTGGATACTGAGGGGCCAGCATGTCACCCATGTTTTTCCCTTCCCCTGATTTCTTTCTGTGACATGGCAGTGGGCTCTGTGGATGTGGGGAACACTGGATATGATATACCTTGAATTTTAGTAAGGCTTTTGACACTTTCTCCCATGACATTTTCATTAGTAAGCTAAGGAAATAGAGTTGAGATTAAAATAATGTAAGGTGGGTACGTAACTCATTGGATTCATTGTGCTTGAAGAGATGTCTTCAAAATCATGATGCCTAATTGGGAAAAGACACTGAGTGGGATTTCCTTGGGTCTATCCTAGATTTAGTATTGTTTAATATCTTTAAAAGTGATTCTTTCACTGTACTTGGCACTGATGAGGCCCAGCTTGAAGGACTGTGTCCAGTTTGGGACACTACACTTCAAATGGATGTGGACAAATTGGAGACTAGCAGAGAGCAGCAAAAATTATTAGAAGTCTGGAAAACATGATTTATGAGGAAAAGCTGGAAGAAAGGGTGGTTATAAAGAAGATGATAGAATATTCTCTGTGGCCACAGGGGACAGGATAAGAAGTTAAGGTCTTAATTTTCAACAAGGGAAATGTAGGTTGGATATTAGGAAGAACTTTCTAACTGTGAGGGTGCTTAAGTACTGGAACAGATTACCTAGAAAGGTTGCAGAATCTCCATCACTGGATGTTTTCAAGAGCAGATTAGATAAACTTTTGTCTAAGGTGGCTTAAACAGGGGTGAGTTTTACTTGAACAGGGAATTGTACCAAATGACCTCCTGAGATCTCTTCCAACCCTACTTTTCTATGATTCTATGTTTTTAAACAAATTGTTAAACTGACAAGTGTATCAGTTTGTGGTGACAGGATGGGAGGGGTACAATACTGATTGGTCTTATTTCCTTTCTTTTTGTGCTTGTTTGTTAAAAACTATCAAATTAATGTGTGGCACCAGGATTTTCAAGGGATGTTACAGGATTAGATGAAACTCCTTGTGATGGCCATCTAACTCCCTTTGCTTCCTTTCAAAATTCCGATCTTGAAATACAATTATTTACTCCTGTACCATTCTTCAGGAAAAGTGCGCACACACAATCTAATTGGCAACCCATTGCACACTAAATAAATGCTTTGTGTGTTGCTCCAAAACATTAATTTTAAATCTCTGAAATAAGGGCATTTTCAGTGACTTTTTTAGTAGCATCATCTTAAACTAATATTGTTTGTATCTGGTTTTCAATAGAAAATGTGGATTCAGCACTATTGTAGAGTGTGTGTAAAGTAGCAGAGGCTTAAGAGAGGAAAAGGGTGACTTAACAATTATTAATAGAACCATTAATCTTTAAGAACATTATCAATCAAAGTGGTTAAAGTTTTATGCTATGTTCTTATAATACGTGTTCTCTTAAATATAGGAAATTATCTGGCTGTTTTAGTTTAGAGAATAGTAAAGACATACATTACTTTATATTTAACTTTCAAAATGGAACATGGCATTTGTTGAGTTAATCATAAAAAATGTGAATTTTTTTTTTTGCCCAATACTAAAATAATTTTCAGTGCATCAAAGTAACAACATTTAGGATTCTGAATACAAATAAATATACATATGCAAAAGGAAATCTTTGTTTTCATATCCGGCAAGAACTCGCATATTCTCCCAGAGCATACGCCTTTAATGAGGTCTCTCTTGTGAGTTGCATAGGACCTTCAGAACAAACTTGAGCATCAAAGAAAAAGACGCACTATGGGCTCATCTACACAAGACTCTATGGCGACGTAGCTCGTTGCTACACCAATGCCACTGCTACGACCAAGCAGCAATGAGCTACTGAGGAGTAATTTGTTGCTACTGTGCAGTAGGGTTGAAAATGACCCGGGCACTGCCAGGACTGTGCAGTACCAACGGTACAGTCAGGGGCACATGTAGACATACCCTATAAGTATAAAAGTATTCTTACATGGAAGATACTGGCTACAGAACCAAAATTGCTATAGAGTTGGCTGACTCTTGGGCTAGATACTGTCAAGTGGGTGCGAAACTCATCACCTGGACAAGAGAAAAGTGGTTGACATCATATACCTTGACTTCCAGAAAGTCTTTGACCTGGTATCCCATGAGGTACTGATCAGAAAACTGGAAGATATCGGGCTCAACTGCAGGACTGTCAAGTGGGTGCAAAACTGGTTGTGGCTGCAGCTGGAGTATTGCGTCCAGTTCTGGGCACTGCACTTCAACAAGGATGTGCTAAAGCACGAGAGGGTTCAGAGAAGGGCCACCTACGTGATCAGGGACTTGCATGGCAAGCCATATGAGGAGAGGCTGAGGGATCTCAGACTCTTCAGCCTAAAGAAAAGAAGGCTGAGAGGGGACCTGATTGTGGCTTACTGCTATATCAGAGGCATACATCAGGGGCTTGGTGAACAACTGTTCACCAGGGCACCCTGGGGGAAAACTAAAAACAACAGCCACAAACTCCTGGAAGATAGTTTTACGCTGAACATTAGGAAAATCTTCTTTACAACTAGGGTGTCCAGACTATGGAACAAGCTCCCTCCAGAGGTGGTGGAATCATCTACCCCAGATGTCTTCAAGAGAAGACTAGACGGTCACCTGGCTGGGGTCGTCTGACCCCAGATGTCTTTCCTGCTCATGCAGGGGGCTGGATCTGATGATCCTTCGAGGTCCCTTCCAGCCCTATGATTCTATGACTCTTGGGTTAAGTACAGGTGTTATACTTATTATGCAGTAAGTGCACAGAAAGTGTTTTATAGCCATAACCAAGCAGACATTCACAGCACACAGAGTGCTTTAAAAATGGTGGATCCCTGCCTGGATGTGGTATCAGACTAGAGTGCTTTAGGTTAGAATGCTTTATCGAGCTTCTGTACCAGACCCCATTGTGAGTCAAGATAGGTTGCATTCTGCCAGCATCCCATGGGACTTTACAGCACCCACTCATCCTGTCTTGCAAGGTGGTATTCTAGCCTCAGTCAGAGTCCATCTGTTCTTCCTGAGCACTGGGGCAGCTTCACTGCAGGGCTGTCACTGACAAGAGTCAGCGAAGCCTCTGTCCCCAGCCCTGCATCCTCCCTCTGGCCAGCTATGAGCTGCAGCAACACTGGGATGGGGAGAGGGTCTGTGTGCCTGCACTAGCCCCAGCACTGGGGAACCCACTCCCTGGGCTGTACCACCCACACCCCATCACAAAGCGCTCCATAGACCTGATGCAGAACTTGGGAGAACCCCCCCATTCTGTGAGACAGCCCTGTGGGAACATGGCCCTAGTCCCTGCACACCCTCCCAGGCAGCCCCAGGACCAGGCACCCTGCCACCTGGACCCCAGCATGGCCCCCCTGCTCCCCAACCAGGAGGTGGTGCAGGCAGTTTACCTCTGCTAGGTCAGGGTGACAACGGGCAGAACATCAGCACTGGCCCTGCACAGAGGCAACCCTATGGCCTCTGTGACTCAGGCATTTCTGGCAGGTACCTGGCCTATGGACACTTGGTGTGCTTCAAGGCTTTTTTGGCCCACAGCTACAGGGTCCTGGAGTAATAGGGTGGGGAGGCAGGGGAGAGGGGGCACTGAGCAGTGCCGTAGCAACAAAGTTTGGTGCCCAGGGCAAAGCTTGCAGTGGCAGCCTGCCCTCCTGCATGGATTTGGGGGGCACCCCCCCTTGCTTGCCCAGGAGTGCACACAGCAGCGGGAGCTGCCCTTCCTCCATCCCCACATCCCTCCAAATGAGCCACTTGCGGCTCTGTTGCATGACCTGCCCCAGGTGGGCAGTGCCTGTTGGTGCCCTTTCGCTTTGGCACCTGAGGCAGTTGCCCCACTCATGCCCCCGCCCCCCTTGCTATGGCACTGACACTGTGCATCCAAGTTGGGGCAGGCAAGCAGCTTCCCTTGCAAACGTTGGCTGGAATGATCTAGTTGGGGATGGTCCTGCCTTGAGCAGGGAGTTGGACTAGATGGCTTCTGGAGGTCCCTTCCAACCCTCATTTTTTATGATTCTATGAACCTCAGAAGCAGGTCTGACATGGCCAGTTCCTTCTGTGATGCAGCTAGAGGACAATGGAAATTCCAGCCTGGGGTGAAGGTTGTTGTCAGAATCATGTGATGTCTGCTGTAGGCCCCTGAAAAGTTTGAGGCTGTGGAAGTGGCCTGACCGAATGGAGCCCTGGTCACTCTATAGCAGAGGTCACACCCAGCTGAAGTGAGAGGGAGAGGCATGTGTGACCTGCACCTTCTCACCTCCTCTGCTTCTTCTAGCCATCTACCCTTCTAGCCTTCCTGCCACCCTTCCACCCTTTCTCTTCATAGCCAGGCCCTCACACAACCATGGATGCCAAAACCCCAAGGGTACTGCTGCAGACTATGGACATCCCTGCCCCATCCTCCTCCACCAGCCAAACCTGGGCACACCAATAGAAAGACAGAGAGATGAGGGATAAGGAAGAGATCTAGTGCCAACTCCTGAAAGGGCACCACAACAGAGATGTCTTCGAGTACATTGCCCAGCAGATGGAGGCACAGAACCACAATGGACTGGTCGTAGTGCCATGACAAGACCAAAGTGATGAAGAGTCAGTTTTACCACATGCATGACACCAACAAGAGGTCTGGGGCCCAGAGTCAGACCATGTCCTTCTACAAGGAGCTGTCCCATTTCCTTGCCAAGAACAGGGCCTTAGACACCCCACACAGTTATGCCACCACAGGGGAGCCAGAGGAGTTGCCGGTAGGGACTGTACTGGAGGAAGAGGTGCAAGGAAGCCCCAGGATGGCAGGACAATTGAATGCCCAGCAGGAGGTCCCCAGGGGCCGTGAACACTGCATGCTCCCAGAGCCTGGGGGGCACGGCAACTGCCCATCAGTGGCGGTGGTGGTGTTGGCGACAGGGGCATGGAGGCAGCGAGTGGGGAGCTCCTGCAGGCAGCTGCAGTGGTGTCAGCAGCGGGGGTGGGCTGAGCAGGGGTCTCCCACAAGTGACCGCAGCGGTGTCCATGGTGGTGGGGTGGCAAGTGCCGACCAGCAGTTGGCAACCACTCACAGACGCTGCCAGCAGCATCGGCAGTGGCCAGCAGAGGTCAGAGACCACCTGCAGGTGCTGCTAGTGATGGTGGGGGTGGTGAGTGGTGACAACCTGCAGGCACCGCCAGCAGCAGAGGCAGCGCTTTTCATAGGGGTTGCACCGCCAATCTCGGGGTGCACATGCACCTACATGCACCCTCTACGCGTCACCAATGCCAGTGGCTACAGGGCAAAAGCACAGCTGCTGGAGCTGGCTTCTAAGGAGCCTGGTGCATTGTTGCTGGTCCCTTCATCTTCACAGGATATGGGAGCTGAGCTGCACCTGCAGCCAGAAGAGTGCTTTGAGGAGATCTTTTCTCCCGTGGCCGAGAGAACAGAGCATGGCATACAAGAAGGGGAGGAGAGCTCCAATACCACAGACATTGGGACCTAGGATCTGGAGTCTGAGCACATGCCCACCACATCATGGGCCGTCCCCTCACCTTGGACCTCAACCCTGCAGACTGCGGCTGAGCTTGAGGGCCCTTGGACACTGTTCCCCACACAGGGGCCACAAATGTCTCAAACCCACTCCTCTGATACCTTGATGCCCCTCTCCCAGAGGTGCAGAACATGTACCAGCTGCCCCCACCACCGGTGCAGCGGCTGCTGCACCAACACGACCCATGACCAGCCCTCCTCACACTTCTTCTAATGACTCAGGCCCTGAGAGAGGATGCTGTACAGCCTGGGACAGTAGTTGGCCACTGTTCCATGCAGCCCTGATGGGGACTGAGGGAAATGGGGAGCCCCTTGAGGGAAGAAGGGGGGAAATGAAGAGGTGGGGCTGGAAATCACAGCCTCTACAGGCCATCCCTATGGGCATAGCCTTTTCTCAGGCCATTATGGCCAGGAAGCCCAGAAATCACCCTGCCCTTCCCACTCACAGTGTGGGGCCCCAGACTGCTATGTGCTGTAAAGGTTTCTGTCCTTTAGCACTGAGCAGAACAGTGACCCCTTCCCCTCACTTCTCCCACAAACCCTGCCCTCCCATCCTGGAGCACACTGAGGTGCTAAGTTCCCTTTTCCACCTGGCCTCAGGCATTTAGCAGCCTATGTCCCATTCAGTGGGATGTCAGTCTATGTAGTTGACACCTTGTCTTATCTCTCAGGGCCATGCTGAGCTCCTGGGAGAAGTGAGTCTCACCACAGCTGCCTCAGGCAGTTGCATAGAACTGCCTCCCCCTCCACACAAGCAGGCATGGAAAGGTGCTGAAAGCATTTATTGAGCTCTGCAGGCAATGTTTAAAAAGCAGTTACAACAGCGGTTGCATGGTACCCCACCCTGGTAGGCATTGCCACAGACCCAGCTGGCAGAGAAGGCCCCAAGGTCAGGGGCAGGAGACAACTCGCAACTATGTATGAGAACCACTACAGTTGCAGCACAGCAGGAAGGAGAAAAATTCCCCCTTGTGAAAAGTCCCCAGTCCTCCCTCCCTCCCTCCAAGTCCAAGACAGGGAGAGATGTGATGGCAGAAGTCCCACTCCACTCTTGCTGCTAGGGTAACTCCTGAGTTGTGCACCTGGACAAGCTGGCAAGTGGCACTCCAGCACTTTTCCCCCTCCCCTCTGATCCAGTGCTTGGGTAAAGTCCATTGGGCAATGGCTGATTCCAATTATCATGATGCAGGCAGGAACTATACCAGCCACTCAAGGCAACCACCAACCCCCCGTTTCTGCAATCATGGTCCCATCCCAGCCCCTCTACCCGAACCCCTAAAAGTAAAGCAACCTCTCCCCCACTTCCCCTCCTGAAGTATTCTGAATAGAACAGCAGTTCTGGAAAGCCAAGGGCAGCACACGGTAGACTCTTTTTAGGCAGCTGGAGTCTGGGGAAATTCACAGTGGCTGGCATGGTGGCTCACGACCAGGTGGCTGAACACCTGTAGAGAGTATGAGAGATGTGCATAGGAGGTGCCAGTGAAGTAAGGAAGGGATCCAGGCTGCTGGTGGAGAAAGCAGTGGCAGAGGGGCAGGTGGTGGGGGAGTCAAGCAGCCTGCCCCCATCACTGGCCACCCTTCTGCCTACCTCCCATATCTGCCCTTCTGCTACTTGCTCACCTCTCGCCTGCACCTCCTGGCACCTATCCTTCCTTTGGTGCCTTCACCCTCCCTGCCTTCATCCTCTCTGTCATCTCTAGCCCCCCATCTCCCCTCCAGCCATCTTCCCCCGCACTGCCTCCCCTCACCTGCTCCTACCCTGCTACTTACCCTGCAGCTCCAGCCCTGTTTTAAACCAGGGCACAAAGCATGTGCTTACTCTGTCCCTAGTCCAGCCCAGCCCAATAGCAGTGATGGCAGCAGCAGCTGTTAGTGAGCCAGTTTAGGGCGAGAGCAAGCATGTGCTCCATGCCCGAGGTTGGAGTGGGGCTGAAGCCTGTTAGAGCCAGAGGGTGGCATGGGGAGGGAGGGGTAGATGGGAGGAGACAGAAGCAGCAGGGGTGGGCAGCAGCTATGGCTCCAACCGCAACCCTAGGTCAGTGCCAGAGCTAGAGCTGCAGCAGCCACCTGCCTCCTCCCTGCCCCCCATCACCTTGGACTCAAGTCCAAGATGAGGGCCTCCCATGTTAAATCGGGAGGGGGATTGAACTTCATCTTGGAATCAAGTAAATACTGTGTATTTAGATAGTCATAACAAAATACTTGTTTGGTCTTTTAGCTTAGCTGGAAATAGAAAGGAGGGTAGACTAAGACACTGCACATTCATTCATCCTCAAGGGAATTGTCTTGCAGTGATTTTGATTGTACGGTTGGAATCTTTGGAAGAATGACGGCAATAGTTTTGAGGGCTTCCTATGGGACAGCTAGAATACTTATAGAGCGCAATGATTCAGTATTTCCTATCTGTTCTGACCACTTCTATTTTATCTCTTACAGACACCAGTTTCAATGCCTAAATTCAGTTCTTCCTCTTGACTTTTTAAAAATATATATTAAAAAATAAATTGTCCAGAATTAGAGAGAAGTGGCCCAAACCACACCGCTTCCTGTTATGATGTGCACATTGGGAGATTGCATGCCTATGAACATGCAGGAGCATTTTCCTCATATGCCATTGAAAATGTGTGTCTATACTTTTTTCCCTCTTTTTAATGACATATTTTTCAGTCTTTGTGTACAAAGGACCAGGTTCTGTTTTCTGCTGAGCTTAGCCAGCTCCTGTTGATTGGTCTGGAAGCCTCACTTCAAATATAAAGCCACAATACAAATACTAATCCATAACTACACAGTCAGTGCTTGCTAGTTAAAATACAGGAATTTGTTTGCTTAAATGAAGGTACACATTTGTCATCTCAAGTCCTGTTCCTGAATTATGGCTAGAATAGAAGAATATGCAGTAGTTCATTTTAATAATGACACTCTTTGTTGATCTCAATTATTAGGTGTCAAAAGAAGAAACTGATCTAAAACCACATGGTGCAAGTAAAATGGAAAGAGAGATTTTCACTCAGAACCTGAAGAAACTCCAAAGTGGAATGATTCACAAGCAAGTAGTGTCTGGCCATGAATTTAAGGGATGCCCTTTTTATAGCAAACCAAGTGTCATTCACTTCAAGGTTGGTATAATAAAAGGATATGTGTTTCCACTGTATTTATGCATCCCAAGATCCTAATAAAATAAATCCATTACAGTTAGAAACTTCCATCATCTTTAGTGGGATTTGAATCAAACCAAAGAGTCAAATCCTGCTCACCTTGCTCTTCGTGATAACTGAAGTCAGTGGTAGGATTTGGTCCTACAATGACATATACCATTTTAGAAAAGTTTAGTGGAGTGGGGCTGAGATTTTAACTATTGTTAGCTTGGAAACACTTTCCTAAGCTTAACGAGTTCATATACTGTGACAAAGGTGATCACATAGTCAAATGCTGCTTGGAGAGATGCAGCTATATGTTTTTTGTTAGTCTGTCTTCTATACTCATCAAAAGTGAATGAATGTAAATAACAGTTTCTGGTGTAGGTGGCATAGATTTCAAAGTGCCTTTGCTATGTGGGACAGCATCATTTCCCCAGTTAAAAGATGCCCAAGGAAAATGGTGTAGAAGCTGAAGAAAACTAAGTGGCTCGAATCCAAGTAGATATGCTTTCCCAAAGTATCAAATTGACATCTTGGCTCTGCCAAGATGTGAAAAGTCTTTCTAAATCTTAAGGTATATTGTCAACATGACTGAAAGCTCTGCCTTCATGTGCTCTGTCCTTTGGCAAACTGCCAGTGATAGTTTCATGTCTCTTCTCATATAAAGAAAATGAAAGATGACAATTACATAAGAAGACGGGGGCAAAAGGAAGAAATCTTTTATTTTTTCTGATGAAACTAGAGGTATTCTTTAATTTGCTACACAATTTTAGTGAAGTTTTAGTTTCATAACTAAAATGCTGTTGGCATCAAGTCCCTATTACTTCCTTAAGGCTTGTGATAATATTTTTCAAGAGATTTCAGTATTTCCTTTTTTTAGTTCTGATCCCTTTTCAAAATCCAGCCACTCTGACCATCTAATTGGAGCTAAATTAGGTGCAGATCACTTTTGAAAATCCACTATTATATTGCAGGTAAGATCTTGAAGTTGTCTATTTTTAAAAAGACCAGGAAATCAACTATTCACTTGTTTTATAGTTTCCCTTCAATAGTTTTCATTTATTTCTTTGCATTTTGTCTACATGCACATTGGGCAACTGTGTAATAAGAGAGTGTCCTGGGCTGGCTCAAATGTAGGCCCACCCACTTGCTTCAGGGCAGACCACCAACTTACCTCGTCTGCCACGCCTTGATGATAATGATTGAAATATGTCAATAAGGCAGGAGGCTGCCCATTTACTTGTCTTGATGCCAAGGGCTTATATACATGGCTCTGACCTTCCCTATACTATGTCCCATGCCTCACAGATGGCATCCATGGCCTAACACCCGGCCCAAGCTTATTTGACCTAGCACCCGCTCTCCAGCTTATTCGGCCTGACACCTGGCTTTCAGCTCAGTGGGGCCTCACCCAGCCTCCAGCTTAGCAGGGCCTGACATCCAGCCTATAATCGGTTTGGCCCAACACCCGGCTCATGATCATACCACTCAGGGCTCCCAGCCCCTACCATTCTCACAGGGTTTAAGCCTGGCTCAGGACCCTCATGGTCCCCTCACTCAGGGTTCCCAGACCTTACCATTCCCATGGGCTACAATCCCCTGCCCTACACAGGGTCTCATAACTCCCCTGAAGCCTCACATCTGGCTCAGTCTCCTAGAGCCTCACATCTGGCTCTTAGGGCTTCCTAATACCCACTGGGTTGTGAGGGCTTGGGGTTATAAGGTGCCCCACACTCACCTTTCACTGTGGAGGTGATTGGACTGGCATTTCCAGGGACTACCCTGCCACGGGCAGCCCTACCAGACCATCCTGCCCCACCAGGGTGTAGTTTTTTGTCATACCCAGGATAGGGAACCTCCTACCATCCCCATAGTCCCCCCAGACCTCCAAGGTGTTGTGAGCAGGAGCTCCAGATGGGTGTTGTTCTCCCGTCTTCTAGCAGCAGACTGCTGGCTTTGCTGCTCAGGGTCTTGCTCTTATAGTAAACAGCTGGGCCCTGTTCCCAATCAGGTAATTAGGCCTGATTGGGAGAATAGCCAGCTTCAGGCTGCTTTGCTGCTGCTCATGCCCCTAGGAGTAACGGAGCACACCTGGTGCTTTGTTGCAACTGTCAAGGCCTTCTTAGGAGCTTCAAATGAGTCCGTTCTTGGTATACTATGTCTACCTATGAAGAATATAATGTAGAATAGTACTGGAGTATATACGACTGTGGGTCTCCCTTTAATGTAATTGTCTAACACTTTCACAGCAAGGAAATGACTTGTAATCATCAAATTATCATGTGATCTCATCACCAGTTTCCTACCTTCTCTCACTAGTTTGTTACCCAGTTGCTTTTCTTGTTTTAACTTGGAGTGTTTAGGTCATGGCCATACATTTTTGTGTACTTTTATATAGCATCTGGCAACAAGGACCGTAATCCCAATAGGGACCATTGGGCCCCAGTGATGCCAATCAGTAATGGTACCATCATCACATATAAATAGTACTAGTTCCAGGTAGTGTGATCTAATTTGTGTGATCTTTCTAGGACTTTGATGTTGGTAAAACCTACAAAAAGAAGATCATTTTGATAAATGCATCCTACAGTGTCAACTTCTGCAAGCTGGTGGGAGTCAGTGAGCATCTTAAGGATTTCATCAGTATTCAGTAAGTAAACTGCCTCAGTTTCAGAATGTGATTTATTACTCCCTTAAAATGAGGATGCTGATAATGTTACAATCAGGCAGCTCTTAAATTTATTCCATTATGTTTTATTCTGGTGCAGTTGGTGCTATTAGATCTTCTAAATAGACAACATCTAAAGCAAATCTTATCTTCTTTTGCCGTTCTTCCTTTCTTGCTCTATTCTCTTATTTGTATTTGCATTGTAATACGAAAGTGCAGTATGCATCAGTTATCAGACCCCCAAATGTGGAGTGTAATTCCCACCCAATCTCATTCATGTTTGTGCTTTAAAAAGGTGTCTCCAATTGGGTTTCATTAATTACTATCCACTCCAAAACATACATGCCAATAGAAATATTCTGGCTGAAATTTTTTAAAAACATAGTACAAAAAAAGAATTAGAGGCCTCACTCCAGGCTCTTTTTTGTTACTGGAAATCTTGGCAAGTGCATTTATTCTCTTTACAGAAGTTGGTCAACAAATCCCTATACCAGAGATGCACAGAATACCCAAACCAGTCACAGCAGTACTCTGGGTCATTTGTCCAGATCTTGAGGAAACCCCTTCTCTGTTTGGGAGACTCACAGAGGTGCTTGCCATTGACAGTACCCATACATCATGGAACTCTAGACTGTACAAATGGTCATCTTTCCTGCAGAAAGGCCTTCAGAAACTTCACTATGTAGCCACCACATAGCTGGGGCACCATACTGTTCAGCCCAGTGGAAATGCTAAATCGTTGGCTCCAAAGAACCACTTTTGTGAGAACCACTTTCCAAACTGTGCTTAGATCTTTGAATCCTCCTGAATCCTCATGCTCAATATGGGTGTGAGAGCATAGTCCCATCCTTGCCATGGGAAATGATGCTTCAACCACTTTTTAAGGTGAAAAAAATTGTAATTTGTTCCTTTTTTTTTTTTGCATGGAATAAGTCTATGGCTATGTGCATGGACAAAGAACTGGAATAACATTTTATTTCCTGATGCAGCTGCTGCTGCAACTCCTCCTGACTCCACAGAGTTTTTAATTATGTTGCCTAACAAAGAAATAGCATTTTGAGTGTAAAGAAAGTATCAGAATAGAAACAGAGAGGAGTGAAAATGTCCATGCTAGTGCCAATAAATTTTTCATTCAAGCTTCTGTGGATAACCAGTCTTCAGAGGCTATGATGGTAATATATCATGAAAGCACATACAATAATTCACTTTGAAAACAGCATGTTTCAAGCTTTCCTTTAATACAGTGTTCATCAGCAGCAGGTCCTGTCAGACCAACCTGGTGGCCTTTTATGACCAGGTCACTAA
>NW_017729014.1:9154658-9164262 GCF_001723915.1 Gavialis gangeticus
GAGGGAAGGTTTAAGTTGGACATCAGGAGGCGCTACTTCACGGTCAGGGCGGCTAGGGTCTGGAACCAGCTTCCAAGTGAGGTGGTGCAGGCTCCCACCCTGGGGGTTTTTAAGAGGAGGTTGGATGACCACCTTACTGGGGTCATTTGACCCCAGTACTCTTTCTTGCCATGGCAGGGGGTCAGACTAGATGATCTGCTCAGGTCCCTTCCGACCCTAGAAACTATGAAAATCTAGTTCTTGTTGCCCTCAAATACAATGTAATTTTGAAGAGATCAAGTATAATGAGCGACTAGGTATTAGGGTCTTCATGGAAATAACCTGCTTTGAAGTTAAATAATATATGACTTGAAAAATGAAGTTAACGTTAAGAAAACAATTAGGTAATTACATCAAGTTCTTTTAGGCAAGATAAAATTTGCATTCCTGTAGCTCCTTCCTTATGACAGCTACTAAAGAGAAAGTAGTTAATGTTGGAATTAGGTGTCCATTTTCTACTGAATTTCAGTGTCTTTCAGATACCTGATTTCCCTTGGCTTTTTTAAAAATCACACAAGATTATCATGGAATTTTGAAGTATCCACATAATGTGTAAATTCAAGTCCCTACATAAATCAACAGGCCTTGTTGCTTTTTAAAAAGCCATCCCCTTTGACCATGTGGGCAAATAGGTTAACCCTAGTAGTGGTACAGTTGCTGTTTCAATGCTGACATTAAAATAAGTGCACTGATGGTGGGAGAAAGGGAGGAAAGGTATGTGTCCGCTAACAATTTCATCCACATTTCACACATATTGGTGATAAAAGATAATTAAACATAATTTGCAAATGGGCCTATTTATGTGTTAGATATATATGATGCCCTTCCCATCAAAGGCAAGTTATGAGAATTTAATACATATTAAATTATATGAGAATTTATATGGCAGTATTCTGAGTCTGTTTCTTTTTAAGTATCTCTCAGAGACTTATCTGGGCATGTTCAGAAACCCCTGAAATAGCAATAAATAATTTTTCTAAGAATCCATTTGAACTTTAATATAAAAATTGAGGAAAACATCACATTTATTTAAATCTATATTGATCTGGCTTGAAAGTGGGGAAAAAAAGCTGGAGCCCTATCTTGTGCAGAAATTCAAAATAACGAACTCATTTACAAGTCAAAGATACTAAAGTAAATTCACTTGACTCACATATAAGTGACATTTTAAGTTTTCAACTTTTAAAGTTAACCTGAGGAAACCACTTCTGACATTGATGTTGTACCCCAGTGAAATGACAAAATATATGAACAAGTCATATTACTACTGTACACTGATTTCGTACTCCAGAGATTCTGTTTTACAGCTCACTACCCTCTGCTACTTCATAACGATAGGGTGTACTTTGAATTTCTAGTCAGCTCAATTGGAGGATAACCCACAGTGCGTAACAAACCATCCTCCACGTGTTCAGCCCCTATTAAAATATATTGGAATGTGAACATGGTACACTACTGGCAAAGTCTAACCTTGGGGAGAGGTACATGGTCTGAATTCAGTTGCTGTAGAAGATCACAGAACATTTTGCCTTCGGCATTAAAAATTATTTTCAGTGTAGTTTTATGTTTTTTTATGATCCTTAATAGATGTCATTTAATTGAATACATTCTGAATTAAAAAAAAAAAAAGATTGGGCATTTGACGCTATTGGCCAGTTTATTACTGCAGTGTACAGTGCTATGTCACATCCATGGTTAAGTTTTTGACTGCTTGATTTAAGCTATTACATTTCTTAACTGTTGTCTAACTTAAATGATTAATAGTTTTTATGGTCCTTGAGAACCATTTTTTCGCGCACTTTTGGATGCTCTTGGGGCTTGATTATATTTTTCTTCATATAATATATTTAATTAACTGCTTATTTATGTCAGCATCACTAATATATGATTGAAAATAAAATTACAACTTACTGAAAATCCTGTATTATCTCTGTATAATAGGCCTGTCAGAGTACTTTTCAATTACAAATTAAGCTGCAGATATTATGTACAAAACAAGTTAATGAATTTTGTGTGAAACTATCTAGAAAAATGGCTGTGGTATTAATTTTTCAATCTAAATTATACTCTGTCCTTTTATATTTACCAGGTAGCTAGCTAGAGAATTTATTGTTTTGCAGTAATGCAATGGGTGATGACATACTAATTCTTTATACAGTACAGATTAGTTTTGCATGGATTGATCTCAGTCCAGGCTCTCCAACACTTTTATCCTCATTTCGAGTAGGAAGCTGTAAATTAATATATTATTCCAACAGTTTTCAGCTTTTTACCAAGTATTCAAAAATGTTCAAGAAATCAGTTATATCTTTATCTTTACTTACTTACCAGCCCTTAGGAGTCACCCATATGGATTTCCTTGTACTCTTAACATTTTTTTCGTAAGACAAGTGGTTATATATTTGATATGTTGAAAATAATTCTGGTGGCAGACAGTACATCTACCAAACAACAAACTCCTTTCTAACACTAAGAATTAACATGCTGCACATGCACATGGGAACCCTTAGTTAAATAAGCCAAACCCTTTTATAACAAGGGCTTGTGAGCCGGGTACATGGATTGTAAACCTAGCTGCAAGCAAGTACATGTGCCAATAGTACCTGGTGTAGAGCCTCACCGTGGCTACCTTCAGGCAGTTGCCAGAAAAAAGCTGTTCCTTGCAGTACTGCTACCCCCTCATATGTTGATCTGAGAATCAGTGGTTCCATGAAGTTTATACTCATTGGTCCCCAGCTCTGTAAAGGGACCAAGCTACCAAGGAGCTGAATAACACAGCACCCAGGATGGTAATAGGATCATCCTGAGTTTGGGTTTGCATCAATCATATCAGTAGTTTTTCCACTGAGGCTAACAGGAGCAAAATTAAGCCTCTCATGGAAAATCCTGTAGCAATTAGCATAGCTGTAATCAGCAGTGTTCTGTAAAAAGTACCCCCAAACATGACAGGATATAATAGAAATTTAGGGAGAACCATCCCGTAGAATTCTACTATAGCAGGGGTGGGCAAAATGTGGCCTGCTGGCCAGATGCGGCCCACCAGCCCATTGTATCTGGCCCATGGGGCCCCTAAAAAATTTAGAAAATTAATATTTATCTGCCCCTGGCTGCCTGTCATGCGGCCCCCCATGTCTTGCCAAAACTCAGTGTGCAGCCCTTCGCCTGAAATAATTACCCGCCCCTGTACTGTAGGATATACCTTTGTATTAAATTCTTTAGGATGGTTCAAACCTAATTGAAAGGATCCCACTTTCTGTTAAATATAAAGGGTTCTCACACCCAACCCAGCACACAAAATAGAACTGGAGTAATAATGTCCATGTTTATGGGACCACTAGGATGTATTATGATTGAGGACTGTAATAGTTAGGCAGTAAATACTGGAGATGCTTTTACCTTCATGTTGATCATTCTCCAAGGAAAGCTCATTATCTTTTGCCATTTTCAGAAATCCTAGTATAATCAACCTTGTATTTGCTGTCGAGGGCTGCTGCAAGTGAAGACTTGTCCAGGAAAATGTCTCCAAATTCTTAGCCAGTTTTAAACTCAGGATGCTGAGCAATTATTTGTTTTACCAGCTATGCTTGGAGAGGTTTTTTTTAAATACTGCCTTACAATAGGATCTGGATTGGTTACAGGGGTGGGCTAACAGGAACAGGATGCATTTCAATACGGACAAGTGCAGGTGCTGCACTTGGGCAGTAGGAACCAGCAGCACACTTACACAATGGGGAACTCCCTACTTGAGAGCACGGAGGCAGAAAGAGATCTTGGAGTCATTATTGACTCCAAGATGAACATGGGCCGACAATGTGAGGTCATGGTTGGCAGGGCTAACCGGACCTTATCGTGCATCCACAGGTGCATCTCGAGTAGAGCCAAGGAGGTGATCCTCCCCCTCTACGCGACGCTGGTCAGGCCACAGCTGGAGTATTGTGTCCAGTTCTGTGCGCCCCATTTCAAGAGGGATGTGGACAACATGGAGAGGGTCCAGAGGAGGGCCACCCGCATGATCCGGGGACAACAGGGCAGACCCTACAGTGAGAGACTGCGGGACCTGAACCTATTCAGCCTCCACAAGAGAAGGCTGAGGGGGGACCTGGTGACCGTCTATAAACTCACTAGGGGGGACCAGAAGGGTTTGGGGGAGACGCTGTTTCCCCTAGCGCCCGCTGGCATAACAAGGAGTAATGGGCACAAGTTGATGGAGAGGAGGTATAGATTGGACATCCGCAAAAACTACTTCACAGTTAGGGCGGCTAGGAGCTGGAACCAACTTCCAAGGGAAGTGGTGCTGGCCCCTACCCTGGGGGTCTTTAAGAAGAGGCTGGATGCCTACCTGGCTGGACTCATTTGAGTCCCGTTTTTTTTTTTGGGGTTTTGTTGTTCTCCCGCCCTGGCGGGGGGTCGGGCTAGAAGATCTACTAGGTCCCTTCCGACCCTAAATCTATGAAACTATGAAACTATGAATAGTTACTTTCTCTTATGATTGTGATTATGTGGGGTAACGAGATGTTCTAAAGATACAAGACAGTCCAACATGTCTGCAGATTCCCTAGGATAATGATATCTAGTTGCTTATTTTGACTAGTTTCCATTTTCCCTGTGAAGCTACTGTGGCCAGACCAGATGTTCATTTGCACCTTAGTAGTTCTGTACAGAATACAGCAGCCAGATTTTTAGGCTCACAGATCCCATTTTGGTCACAGTTAAAAAGACATTAAATTGTTTCACTAAAGTCCCCGATGAATGTTCTGTTCATTTCACAGGAGTTGTACAGCGTGGCACAATGGGTCTGCAGACAAAAGTTACATTTGTCACACAATTGGCCTCCTGAATGTGCTCTAGAGCCATGCCACGACATACGTGTACAGCTGCAGAGCACTTTTAAAGTGGCCAATTGCACAACAAATTAGCCCTCATCAAATGAGGGATCAGATGAAGATGCTGCACTTGGGGTGCCAGGGGCTGTCTGCAAGGTCTGATGGGGTACGGGTGAAGCGGAGCAAGCTACAGGCTGGGGTTTGCCCAGATTGAGCTGGAGGGGGCGGGTGGATTGGAGCTCCCTTGCCTTGCAACCCTCTCCTCCAGCCCAGGCCAGGCAAACCCCAGCTGGCAGCTTGAGCCCCCTTTCCCGCTCCCCCATCATTTCCTGCAGCCAGCCATGAATTGGGGGGCAGGGTGCAGGAGCTGGGGGAGAGAGGAAGCTCCTTGGCTGCAGGCAGGCTCCTTGGGCTCCTGCAGGCAGGCTCAATCCCCTCCCCCACCGACCCAGCAGGCAAACATCTGTTGCGTCTGGGTGGGTGCTTTAACTCGTGGTGCTTTATGTAAAGCTCCATCAGTTACAGAGGGGGCCTGCACAGCTGTCAGTGCCCAATGTGAAGCGACTGGCAATTTCTATTCAGAGAGTAAGGTAGAAACACTGCTGTTTTATACAGTAGGCAGTAGACATTCTGTAGTATTGTGTAATAACCTATGACTGCATTTACCTTTTTCCTCTCCTATTCTGGTATTTGGATAGCAGAGTTATGGCAGGTCAGGATTCACAGTAGACTTTGTGTCATACTAGTCAAAGTGGAGGACTGGAAGTGAGAGAACTTGGTTTTTAATCTTGACATGAATCAGGTGCTTTAACCTTGAGCAAGTCACTTCTTCCTTTTGGGTCCCGTTTCACCTTCTGTAAAATGAGCACAGTAACACTGCCCTTTGTAAAGTGCTTTGAGACCTTCTGATGAAAGCTGAATAAATAATCAGAATTTGTATTTGTATCATTATTCACTGCTTCCGTGGTCTTTCACTAACCTGTCACTCATTCCGACTCCTGCAAGAAATAAATTCACTCAACTAAAGAATGTTATATAATTTTCTTGTCAATTTTATAAGAATGGGAGCAGGAGCTTTCAAATATAAATCTAATTCAGTACTGTATATTGACTGTCTTCATAGCTTTGATCCACCTGGCCAGATGTCTGCTGGAATGTCGTGTGAAATGGTGGTAACATTTAAGCCTATGGTAAGTGCCCTTTATACAGTGATTATAAAACAAATATAAATTACATGTTGATGTGAATTGTGTAATCCACCAGTTTATTTTGGTAATAGTAACAATAGCCTAGTTTTGTTAACTGTTAAGAAGGAAACAAAGATCAGATCAAAGAGATATTACTCTCATTAAAAAAATCTTCTGCATCTCAAACTATTGTTATGTTGTAGTGTGGCATTTTTTAGTATCATGTTTTACCCTGGTGCCAGTCACTTAGTAGTTCTGATTTATGTATTGTTAGGTAAAACCTTGCACCAAACTGGAACATGCTAGATAGCTCCTTGTTAAAATAAATTAGGGAGTCAACGATAAGTTGCAGTCATACAAAAACTTAGAATCTCAGAAATTGTAATTTTTAATTGTAAGAATGTCTTTATTGCTTCTTTACTATAATTTAGAGACAGACTTATTTTTTCAGTAGGCTAAAAAAGTAAGGTTTAATATGTTAATATATCTTTGGCTTTTTCTTTTTTTTAAATTTTAGATAAATGAAGCTCTTGAAGGAGAAGTAACATTTTTGGCTCAGACTGGTTCCTTCTCCATTCCATTGAAATGTACAATCAAGAGATGTGTTGTGAGTCTTTTTTTTAAAACCTTATATGCTTAAACCTTGTATACTTTGGATGAGAGAGTCTCATGTAAGATGAATATAGATAGATAAATAGCACTTAAATACTGGTGTGAATTGTTAGTCAAAAACACATTTTATATTTAGAGGAAACAAAAGGACTTTTTAATAATTTGATTAATTCCTTAAAGAGTTCCCTATGAAAATGTAGTATTACTATCAATATATTTTAGAAAGATTCTGTGCAAGTGTGACAGTAAAGCATTCAACACTTATGTCTAGTAGGCACTTTTAAAATTGCATTCAAATGATAAATACTATTTATTTAAAGGTCTCAGACCCTGTATCATACAGAGATTTCTGGATGAACTTAAATTGAAGCACATGAGTATTCTAATCAGATTCAATGATTATTTGAAATTCTGAACTGCCTCAGAGCCCCTGTCATAGATCCCACATTGTGCTAGGTGCTATACTCAGAATAGGGAGATGGTCTCTGCCCTGAAAATTTTACCATGTACTCAAGTCTGGAGGCTCAAGTATGTGCTTATCTGTGCAAGACTGGTGCCTGAAATGTCAGTGTTAGTATAATATATTAACTTACAATTTATCATTTGGTTCCTAGAATTATTTAAAGATTGTTGTTGAATAAGTTGCAGAAATAATAACCACCACATAATTTTTATCTCTGATTGTATTTTGACCATGATGTCATACAGTTTTATTTGGGGAAAACTAAACTATTACATACTAATAAATATTTCTAACATTGTAATCAACCACATACATTACACTGAAATCTATACAAAATTATAGTATAATTAACTATAAAACACAAAATTAATTTTAAGTGGAAACCATTGGAGAGTTCATTCTAAAATGTGATGGCCCAATATAACACTGGAGTCAGAGGGAGGGGAGAGGTTTTTCAAATGCAGATCTGGGATGTGGATTCCTAATTCCCTTGGGTTTCTCTGAAAATTACAGCCGATGCCTCAAGAAATCCTGTTTCTTGGCTTAGTTTTCTAAATAGACAAAAAACACCTTTAGATCCCACCATCCATTTACAATAACATTTATACACTTATACAAAGTATTATAGCCCTCAGAGAATTTTTAAATCAGATTTTACTTGAATATAGGACTCTTATTTTTAAGATACAATAAACAGTATTTTGACAGGCACTAATTTTTTCTTAATTAAGGGCTTCTAATTTCTCATGGTTTATCATGATTTCATTTATCAGTGCAAGAGTTCTTCAGAGATTCCTTATCACATAAACAAATATGTATCTGTCAGAACATTGCATTGCAGATTGAATGAGATGTAGATGAAAATGTGCATCTATAGATTTATGTTATTAAAAATTCAGGCACTGATGGACATGCTGTGTAGGATGATCTTTCCAATAGGACTGTGCGAAGCTTCGGTCCCTGATTCGATTCAGCAGAGATTCAGCCCAATTTGGTGGCCAAATCTCTAAATCTGAATTGAATCAAGAGACCCTTTAATCTCTTCAAATTGAATTGGAACCCTCCAAATCAATTTTGAGAGATTTGGAAAGATTTAGCAATTCGGAGATAGACACAGATTTAAATGTTTTTTCTGTATACCTCAAGGTAGCAGGCGGCTCGTGAATGCTGAGATGCTGGGGGAGATGCAGTGGCCCACAGGAGTGGGGGGAGCTCCCCAGCACGCTTGGCAGCAGACCCAGAAGTGGACCAGAAGCACTTCTAGTCCACTTCCAGGTCCACCAGGGAGTGCGCAGGGGGCACCCCCATACCCTTCAGGCTTGGTAACTGGTGCCTCCTGGGTCTGGGTGGGCACCTGGGGTCCCACCACAGCCAATCACCAAGCCAGGTGGGTGCAGGGGTCCCCCCAGTGCACTCCCTGGCAGACCTGGAAGTGGACTGGAAGTACTTCCAATACACTTCTGGGTTTGCCACCAAGCACACGGGGGGGGCCCTGTGCTCCTGTGGGATGCTACATACACCCCAGCATCGCAGCATTCACAAGCCGCACCTGGTACCCCGAGGTATGTAGAAAAAACAGTTAAAGCTGTGTCTATGTCCGAATCACTAATTGTCTGAATCAGCATCAGATCTTCAGATTCAGATTCAGCCAAATCAAATCAGGGACAGTGATCCAAATCAATGAATCGAATCACTGTCCCTGATTCGGGCCAAATCCAAATGGCATATGGCCAATTTTGCACACCCCTACTTTTCAATACTTTAGTCACTAAGGAATCAGATCAGCAAATGCAATATTAGAACCCTGGGAGATCCTGGCATTAAAAAACCCAGCACATAATAAAAGCACATGATGGCAGCTCACGCCACCCAAAACTGGAGCCATGCTCCTGCTGCCAGCTGCCAGCCAAGCTCTGTGCTGCAGGATCACTGCAGCTGCAGTTCCTAGAGGCCCCCAGGATCCCAGGTAAGGCTCTTCCCTGCTCCTGGGGACACACCCAAAGGGTGCATCCATATGAGCGTGCATATGTGTCTTGCAGCATCTCAAAGCCCTTTGAGATGCTGCAAGAGGCACGTGCAGGAATTTAAAATTTTTCCCCACGGTACAAATGTGCAGTGCAGGGGCAAAATTAGACCCCTGGATATCCAGTGGTCAAAAAAAAATGCAGGGAAAAAAGTGGGGCACAGCACGGTCCCGGACTGTGCCCTGAGGCAACCGGAGGCTCAGTCTTCCACAGAGACACTTTGCTGGCCAGCCAGAACATCTCTATGGCTGGCCCTCGCCCAGGTGCTGAAGCATGCTGCCTGCCTTGCATGGGCAGGCAGCATGGCAGCTGCAGGGAACTGGATCCAGGCTCCTGCCAGTAAATAAGGGGTGGGAGGTGCTGGAGGAGGGGGGAAGTGCCATGTGGAAACCCCTGCCATCCTTGCCTGCACCCCCAGCCGCTCCCATCACTGCCCTGCCTGGCCCCATGCCCCGC
>NW_017729014.1:9167019-9170933 GCF_001723915.1 Gavialis gangeticus
CAATGGCTTCCCCACCCATTCCCCTGCCTGCCCCCCCAAACCTCCCCAGTCGCTAACCTGCCTGGCCTCAGCACCCCAGCAATTGAAAAAAAGAAAAAAAGCGCCACACTCACCAGCAGTAGCAGCTGCTGTCGGAGTCATTGGGGCCTTGTAGCAGAGCTCCCCTGTGCAGCATGGGACCTGTGTGAGAGCTGCAGTGGCCCCAGCTGCCTGACAGGGACCCTGCAAACCCCAGCCGCACCCCCACAATGGGGCAGTGGGGGTACTAGGTGGCCAGGGCTGGTCCCCAGAGCCTCCCTGCTACTCCCAAAGAGTGTGAGGCTTTTTTTGTTTGTTTTTTGGTAATGAACTACTGCGCAGTCAGCATCACAGAAAAGCCATTTGACGATGCTACTGTACAGTAACAACTGCACAGTCAGTGTCTCGTGTAGACGCGGACCTTGTATACCAAAGCTTGATCCTGTCCTCAACTGCTTTGCCGAATTGCTAAGGAAAATCAAGATGAACACTGCATTACAGTCTTAAAAGCAAGCACTCCAAGGCTTTGACAGACTGTCAGAGGAGCAGCTATTACACCTTCAGGATCCGCACCACTGTTTTGCACAGTTCATGTATTATGCTATGGAACAGACAATTTGCTGGCAGAAACTTTGATTTGTACAAGTGCACTGTGTCTGTTGCTTTTCTTCAGCAAAAGTTCTCAAGGAACATGTTTCTTGGCTGTTTTCCAAACAGACAAAACACCCTTAGATCCCACCATCTCCCCTTTTCATTTAAAACTATTTTAAAAGTTTAAAACTTGCTGATTTTTTTTTCTGGGGAATGAATATCTGTATTAAATATTGCTTCACTGCTTGACCTAGCAGCTCTCCCTGACTTGGCAGCAAATTGCCAGTAAATAATTTGCCTAATAAATCAGTTGCTACATATTTGCTACTTAAATATCAAATTTAGTAGCACAAAATACCTGCAAGAAAATATTTGCATGATCGTGAAGTATTTTACATATAACTTTGAGTATTGACTTTGCAATACCAAATGATCAGATCTCTTCTATCTTGGATTCAGTGATTCCCCCTGCCCCGGGCCATAACAAGTGTAGACATTTTCTGTTTCACATGTTTACATTCCTTGTTGTCTGAGATACACTATGGATATTTCCTTTGTATATTGTATATTGTGGTTCTTTGCTTTGTGCTTGCTTCCTTTAAAGTTGCCTCTTGCAAACTGGTATTGTTTCCATTCCTGTTAGATAAAGCTCAGTAAGAAGAAAGAAAAAGTTATGAACTAGAAACTTTAAATTTTAACCAATAGTGTGTATATTGTATGAAGTGAATGTTATTCTGCATATCTTAAAAGTGAGAGGGAATCAGCTCACTGTGGTCCACTAGCAAATGGCCAAGTAACAAGCTCCACAAATGAAGTCATCTTCCCTACCTGTATACTTGAAATTATTTCATATGCCTCTTCTGACCCACAATTTAAGTACAACGTTAGTGGAAATTCAATCTGTATTAATCAGTTAATGTAGGGGTAAAACCACTCTATACCAAGTAACAAAATAGGATCTGTTATAAATGGATCTTCAGTTGATGCAAGACATTAGACTCTGTTCTTTACAAACATTGTACCAGCAAGATGATTCACGTTTGTGTGATAAAAGAGGAACAACAGGACTAAATACTGCACTGTATTTACATCATTGTATAAATTCAGAATAATTCCCTTAATTTCAGTGGAGTTACCCCATATTTACAAGCTGGTGTAATCAGTCACAGTATTTGGCCCACTGTTTCTGGTGTCATATAACGGAGAGAAAGGGAGGTTGCTTGCTTTAATAAGAATTTGTTGTTCAAATGAGTTAGATTCTATACAAAAGACAGAAGAGTGCCCATAATTTGTGTCATTATTTGACATTGTCTTTGAAATGTTAATAAGAACTTTTAAGTCTTATGCTCGAAATGGTAGATGTTCATTTAATTGACATTACCAACTATCTAGGACAGCAGTAATTATAGTTTTTCTCCTTACAGCTGGCACTAGATAAAGAGCTCATTGACTTTGGCACTCATGTGGTGGGAGAGACAATTTCACGGACCATCACCTTGACAAACCGCGGAGCTTTGGGAACAAGATTCAAACTACAAACGTCAGCAGGTGACAGCGGTACATGCACAACAGCAACAAAATCGTCCCTCAAAAGAGTGGTGGGTCCAAATGCATTTCACTGTTGTGATTTAAACACTCTAACTAGGAAAGCTTGGTAGAGGTTTTGGTGTTAGCAATACTGTATGTTTAGCAATACTGTATGACTGTGACTTTCCTAGTTGTAAAGGAAAGAAAGCTTGGAATAGTCATACAGTATTGCTAGCACCATGCATTGAAAAACAATGATCCAGCCCCCCAAAATTATTAGATTGGCTTAAGAATCATAATTAAATGTTAATATATTTAGGGGGTTGAATATAATCAGATAACCTTTTCCTGGTTTTTTTCTACAACCACAAGAGCTAAAAACACTTACAGAAATTCTTACAGGATCAATAAAAATTGCTGGAGCTGGGGCTTCAAAAAAAGTCCAAACAAACCAGCAACTATCACAAAACTAGCAAAAAAATCATGAGTTGGCAAAACTGGCATATGAGTCTCATGTAAAACTCAATTTATTGAAAATTCCTAGTGGAAAACAATTACTGTTATTGACAAGTTGTTACTATGTAGAGAACAGGCTCTTCAAACTAAGAGTTACATTCAGTCAGTTTGGATGCCTGAAAACATTTTCAAAAGTAGTTCATTAAAAAAATTTGGAGAGAGAAATAAAAAAAACGAGTGCTGAAGTGGGTTCAAGTGATCAGAGAGTGATGTATGCTCAGTGTCTGAGCCAACCCCCATACCCTACATAAAACCAGTGTTGTGCTGTCAGGCAGTCCCCATGGTCATTGTTACGGTGTCTGAAGCACGTAAACAGAATAAGTGAAGGAAGGAAGCACAGAACCCAGAAATGCTGATTCCTAATCTGTTGCTCTGCTAGATATTTCTGGAAATGTGGAACAATTATGGACAGTAATAGAAATCTGCTTAGTTAGAAACACTTTTAGAGTGGGATTGGTCCTTTTTAAGAAGATTGAATAGACCCAATCTGAAATCAGATTAGTTTTGTGTTTTGGACCAAAGATTTTTCCAGAGCAGTTGTGGGTAGTACTTCATGCCCTGTAATTGCTGTCTTGATTAACACCATTGTTATAAATGTGACTTTTTAAAGTCCTGCAGTAGTTGAATCTACTGTAGTTGTGAGGACGATCTCTCCCTGTCAAAGCACGTGTATGGAGGGTGACTTTTCATTTAGTATAAAAATGGTTCTTTATAAACAAAGAGGAAGTATAAGGATATTTAATTTTATGTTTTTCTAGTTTTTATCTGCTTATTTTAATTATTGAAATATAATTGGCTCCAAGAAATATCGAAACTCCCTGCTCAGGAAAGTAATCCCATGTGAATCTAAAGAAAGGGACTGACCGTCCATAGAGAAGACTGTATTAAACCCTGTATACAATTGCTGAGCTGATTGTTCATCATGGATTTCAGCCTTAATATTGTCATCACTTTAAAGTATGAATCATATAAGAAAAGTGACTTCTGACAAATTCCAGCTTCTAAATCCACAGTTTCTTCTTTGTTTTCTGTCTTAACTACTTTGTTGACCAAAGCCTATGTTTATGACTTGTGAATTCCAGTTAGCATTTCAAATCCAAAATAATTTAAAGAGCAAGGCCAGCTCATCAGTCACATAATTACCCAGTGTCAAATGCACAATCTTTATTATTGGAAAGCAGGGCTGTGCGAAGCTTTGGTCCCTGATTCAATTCAGTGAAGATTCGGCCTGATTTAGTGGCTGAATCTCTGAATCTGAACCG
>NW_017729014.1:9175933-9183870 GCF_001723915.1 Gavialis gangeticus
AATGCACAATCTTTATTATTGGAAAGCAGGGCTGTGCGAAGCTTTGGTCCCTGATTCAATTCAGTGAAGATTCGGCCTGATTTAGTGGCTGAATCTCTGAATCTGAACCGAATCAGAGGACCCTTTAATCTCTCTGAATCAAATCAGAACCCTCCAAATCGATTCAGAGAGATTCGAACATAGAGACAACTTTAAATGTTTTTTCTGCATGCCTCTAGGTAGCAGGTAGCTGTGAATGCTGCAGTGCTGGGACACATGGAGTGTCCCACAGGAGCATGGGAGGCTCTCCAGTGTGCTTGGCAGCAGACCTGGAAGTGGACCAGAAGCACTTTCGGTCCACTTCTAGGTCTGCCAGGGAGTGTGCTCCCCCCACCCCTGCACTCTTCTGGCTTAGTGACTGGTGCCTCCTGGGCCTGGGGTGGGGTACCCAGGGTCCCCCCATGGCTGATCGCCAAGCTGGAGGAGTGCAGGGGGGGGCCCTGCGCACTCTCTGGCAGACCCAAAAGTGGGCCAGAAGTACTTCCAGTCCACTTCCTGGTTCACTACCAAGCACGTAGAGGGCCCCCCCCGTGCTTCTGTGGGACACTCCATGTGCCCCAGCATCACAGCAATCATGAGCCATGCCTGCTACCTCAAGGTATGTAGAAAAATTTTTTAAAGCTGTGTCTATGCCCAAATCGTTGATTCTCTGAATCAGCACTGACTCTTCAGATTCGGATTCAGCCAAATCGAATCAGGGACAATGATCCGAATCAAAGAATCAGATCACTGTCTCAGATTTGGGCTGAATCTGAATTGAATAGGGCCCACTTCACACACCCCTGCAGGAGAGAATCACAAAGAGTCACAGACAAGTCAAGGGATGTTTGACTCGGATTCCAAGATGAATTTACAAGCTCAGACAAATTAAAAAAACCCAACCATAGTTATTTGGTTTATTTCAGGAGACTTGTTATGAAGTCTTTGAAAGGGAATAAACATAAAATGTTGCATAATCAGTACACCAAAGTCACTTTCTGAATGCTATCACTTCTTAATGAGCCAACTACTTCAGTTGCCTTTTTATGTAGTAAAAATTGCACTACATTACCAATAAACTCTAGTATTAAAGTATGCAGTCTTTCTGCAAAGCACAGTGCCTTGTCTCAACAAGCAATACAGTCATAATTACTATATATTATAAGTCTACTTTCCTTTTTAAAATGGCAGATAGAATTGGAGGTATAAGCAAATAAAGGTTTACATCATGATTGACTACATTTTAAAATCCTTTCTATAAATATCTTAACTAGATTAGTCCAACACTGGATGGTGTCATCTCTGAAGAGAGGGATAGCAGCAGTCCTATGGGATCTGTGTTTGAAAAGAAGGAACAAGTTTCTCCTGATCAGACAGATGAAACTATCAAATGCTTAAGTCAGCCTGAAAGCCAGAAGACCAAAACAAGCCTGGATAGTAGCTGTACAAGTAAGACTGTGATTTACAAAAAAGCAATACATATCTTAAGGCCAAACATTTTCTGTTTCTAAGAGTTTCATGTAGTAAGTTATAGCACTCAGATACTTGGCAGACTTGCCCAGTGAATGAGACAATTACTAGGCCTATGTGAAGCAGCTAGTATTTGCTTCGGATTTGGCTGATTCGGGGGACAGTGATTCGATTTGGTGATTTGAATCAGCGTCCTGAATCAATTTGGCCAAATCTGATTCAGAGGAGTCAGTAGGTAAACTTCTGCTCTCCCAGCACCTCCATGGCTGTCCCCCCAGGCCCAGGTCCTGGCCCTTTAATTAAAAAAAAAAAAAAAAGCCCCAACTCACTGGCTTCTGCCAGGCAGGTGGCAATCCCCGCTGCCCCACACTGCATGGGGGGGCTCTGCCACAAGCCCCCAGAAGCCCTGAGGCCACTGCAGCAACCAGTGAGTGGGGGCATTTTTTTTTTTACAGGGCCAGGAGCTGGGGCCAGGTGGGACAGCCATGGGGGGTGGGGATGGAAGAGTGGGTGGGGGTTGGGGAGCAGGCAGGGGATGAGGCCTGGCAGGAGTCCCTGAATGGTTCCCTCCCCCCTCCTTCAGCCCCCTTTTCCCCCCTCCCTACTTACCAGCATGGAGTCCGGGTCCAGCTCCATGCTGCAACGTGTAGGGACTGCCTGAATAGCTGAAGCTGTCCAAATCTTTTCTGAATTGATTCAGAGAGCTTCGAATCGATTCAGACCTTTTAATTGGTCACCTGATTCCATTTGGATTTGGAGCTTCGGGCACCGAATTGGGCCAAATCTCCTCCAAATCAAATCAGCACCCAAAGCTTTGCACAACCCTAACAATTACCATTGTAGTACTAGTAGTAGTAATATAGTATGTTTTTATTTTAAAGTTTTCTCAACCCGAAGGTATCCAGGCAGCTGACAAAAATGAGAATTGTGCCAGCACAGACTTTTTTAGATTGGTTTTGATATATTACCCCAGCTGCCCCAGCTTGTCAACAACTCAGCATCAAACAAAAACTACACAAAATCCAACTAGATTTTTCCACAGAGACTTTAAAATTGTTATCATTGTTCTTGCCTCAGGAATTGAATTCCCACCTTTCAGAAGACAAATCCACATGACAGTTCTATTTTTACAACCTACAATTTTAGGAACAAAGTGACATAAAGATGAACCTCTTAGACATTTTTCCTCTCATCTTTTAATCTTTTCTTTGTGCTTAATAACATTGGGAGAAAAGATTTATATCTGGCAATGTAGATATTGAGAAGCTAAGTGTTCCCATTCATGCTGGTCATTAAGTTATTCTGATCAAAAGAAACTGTTAGTCAGCCTAGTGACAGATGGAAAAGGCTGAAGTACTCATTGCCTTTTCTACCTCTGTCTTCACAGGCAAGGTCAGCTCCCAGAATACTGTACCTGGCAGCACAGTTTGGGGAGGAAGTGAGCAGCTGGCAGTGGCAAAAGAACAGTGAGAGTGTATTTAGAAAAGTAGAATGTGTACTGTCCATGGGGCTGAATGCGATACACTGGAGGAGGTTTATGGAATTGGCTGGTGTGATTGCAGAGCTGCTAGCCATTATCTTTCAAAACTCATGGCAGGTAGGAGAGGTCCCAGATGATTGGAAAAGGGCAAATATAGTGCCCATCTTTAAGAAAGAAAGAAGGAGGATCCAGGGAACTACAGACGAGTCAGCTTCACCTCAGTCCCTGGAAGAATCATGGAGCAGATCCTCAAGTAATCTATTTCTAAGCGCTTGGAGAAGAAGAAGGTGACAGGAAAAACTTTCTCACTAGGACAGTAGTAAAGCACTAGAAAGGCTACCCAGAGAAGTTGTGGACTCTCCATCCTTGGAAGTGTTTAAGACCCAGCTAGACAAAGCCTTGGCTGGGATGATATAGTTGGGGCTGGTTCTGCTTTGAGCAGGGGTTGAACTAGATGACCTCCTGAGGTCGCTTCCAGCCCTAATTTTCTGATTCTATGATTCACATTTTTTTAAATCAAAATATTTGGATTTTATATTTGGAACTTGATGGGTCTTGTTAGAATTCTTTATATTTTGTTATAGTTATGATGCTCTCTCCACACCAGTGATTCTCAAAGTGCCACAGCACCTTGGGGTGCCTTGAGATCCTTTCAAGAGTGTCACGTAATGTTAGCACTGCGGGTGTGCAAATATTATTCACATCATAAATTCTGAGATTTCAAGTAGGAATCCTTAGCGTTCAAAACATTCTAACTTATTGGGATCTTTTAGTTATTTACAACATAGAAATTGATCTGTTATTTTTCATTGTCAAAAAGAGGAAAAACTAAGTTCTATATTTTCCAAAGTATATTTTGAGTTTAAAGAAGGGTTCCTTGAGTCTAAAAAGGTTGAGAACCACTGCTCTATACCATACAGCATCTGCAAGTTGTCTTTCAGATGACATCTTAAAAACTGAGATTTTATCTGCTCTCCATGTCATGCAGAAATCCCATTACATTTTTTAGGGTCAATCAAAATTACCTTTCTTCCAATCATTGTGAAGCATGTTATCACCAATTAGTAACTGACACCCAGTCCTTTCATACTATATACACAGATGGATGGTAGGGCTGTGCAAAATTTTACCAACCGTTTTGTTCCGACACTGTTTCAACCAATTTTGAGGTTGAAAAAGCAAAATCGGAATGAAACAAAGACCCTCAAAATAGCCTCAAAACAAAACGAGGCTGGTTGAAATGTTTGGAAAGTCAAAATGTTTTGCCCATAGGCTGGGGATGGGAAGTCAGTCCAGCTGGGCTGACTTCCTATTCCCAGCATAAGATCCAGCAGCGGGCAGGAGGCAGCCCAGCTGGGCTTCTTCCACATCCCCCATGCTACGTCACACCGGGGGCAGGTGCTGGGCTGACTTCCTATCCCCAGCAAAACTCGAAATAGCATCAAAACAGCCTTTCCGTTTTGACAGAATGGAACAGTTGTTTCAACTCAAAATGAAATTCAATATGAAACGTTGTTCTGTCGAACCGCAATGTAGTGCAGGGGATGGGGAAGCAGCGCAGCTGGGCTGCCTCCCATCCTGGGCACAATGTAGCGCGGGGAACTGGGAAGCAGCCCTTCTGGGTTGCCTCCTGCCTCCAGTGAAACTCGAAAGAGCGTCGAAACAGCTTTTCTGTTTCGATGGAACAGAACAGCTGTTTCAACTCGAAATGAAATTCAATATGGAACACTGTTCCGTCGAACCATCGAAACTGAAGGCGAAACAGAACGGTGCCGTTTCACACAGCCCTAATGGATGGAGTTACTTTGGGGTCCTTCTGGAGCAAAAATGCCATATGAAGCAAAACTATTTATTATTGTACCTGTACTGAAAAAGCTTCATCTTTGGGTTGACATGAAGCGGCGCACTGTACAGCACGGATCCTCTTGAATGCATTGCCTCGCTGTTCTGCTCGTTGTACTCCCGCTTAGATTGACCCCAGTTCAAGGTCTCTGGTTGGACCCAGTTTCCATTGGTACTGCCATGGTTTCAATCACATTTTCATTCCACTGGAGTACTGAACTGCTTCCAGGAGTGGAAGATCCTTGAGTCAAGTTGATGGACCTTCCTCTGGACTAGAACAAGCCATAGACCATGTATTCTCATAAACAAACAAAAATCTCTCTCTAGAGCCATGGTAGGCCCACTTAAAGGCCTGTAAGAGCTGATTTGCATGCAGTATTCCCCAAAAGCCAATAGACTCAGGCTGTGATATATTTCTCAGTGAGTACATACCTGTAGTATTCTCTCTTTTTTTTGTCTTAGAACAATTCAGTCAAGATGCACTGATCCCAAAGGCAGATCTGGAAGCAAAAAATATACAAAGCCCACTGGAACCTCTACCTGAAGAATCACCAGTCGAAATTATATTGGGCAAGGTAATGGATTTGTTGAGATATGCCCAAGCATTCAGCTAATCTTAATTTTACTGAGCAAGACCAATTTCTGAATATGGGCCAAATTTTACACTCCTTACTTAAGCAAAACTTCTTTTAGCTTCAGTGGAAGGAGTTGGTTTATGACTGACAAACCGTGACAAGCCCATTAACTTTCATCATAGAATATCACAGTTAATACTTAAAATAAACCATATTATTATGGAAGGGAAGGGTGTTCTGTCAGGAAGGATTCTACACACAGTTTTATTCTTTCAGTCTTGAAATCAGCTGCTTTCTGTTCTCTCTATCTTTTAAAATACATAATTAAACCCAAGTGTGTTGTGACGAGACATGGAGATTTTTTTCCATCCCCTTTCACAGATTCACTACTATTTTCATGCAATTTGAAAAAATTCTTACCAACTAATATTTGTGCCTTCCCCAAAGTTAGGGCCTTTTTCAGTCTAGAAGGTTGGAAAAGGGGGTTAAAGTGAAATTTGTTCAGACAGGAAATAAAGGGAATCAACAACTAGTGGCAATACAGCTATTGAGAACAGGTTGTGCTTGGTGATGTGGAGGGATGGACAAAGTTTCAGATTTGAGTGAGTATGACAGGAGATGTCCAATATTCTTCTCAGCTGCTAGAAAAATGGGAACATAGAATAAAGAAGAAAAACTCAAGCAACCACACACATTGTCCCTACAGAAGCTAAGAATTATGCAAGATTTTGAACTGCCTCTGGAAAATAAAGGCACATGGCATCTCAGATCAAGCTTTCAGCTTCCTGCAGGAAGGAACTATTGCTAATGCTTTTCTCTTGGGTCAGCGTAGTGCATTCATTTTGACAAAGGAAATATCTGTGTCATTGAAAATACGTTTACAAAAGCATTCTGCTGATCTAATGCTACAGGATTTTATTGCTAGGTACAGTAAACTAGCCAGATTTTAATGAAAGGATTTTTGTTTTATTTTCTTCCTTAGGTTACAGAAGGTGAAATTGGACCCTTTAGCTCAGTCAAACTTCAAGTTATTTTTCTTCCAGCCATTCCTGGGGATGTTCAGGCAGAATTTGTATTTACATTTGACAACCAAAACTCCAACCCAGTGAGTATTTCTTGTGCTGATTCTACACACTTGGAATCTTTCTCCATGTAATAAGAACAACATAGGATTGGAAGGAGGGGATAAAACCATGGGAAAGGTTAGAAAAAATAAGTGTATAGTAGTTATTCTAAGAAAGAAGAGCAAGCCTAGTGATGTACTGTGAAATTGAAGATAACAGATTTGAGAAGGCTACATGGCCCCTCTATTTATGGAGTATTACTGTTGCTCTTATGCTTACTGGTGATTCTCAACTTTCTTTACAGACAAATCACCTCCTCTGATATCTCAGTTCTACTCTGGATTATATCAGAAAAATGCACAGTTGCCAGGAAATGAATATATACATTTTTTCCCCTTGATCAGTTCTCCACCCCCCCACCCAACACACACACACGCACACACACACACACACACACGCGCGCGCACACACACACACACACACACACTTTATTTTCCTTCCAACCAGTGGCCTTCCCTAGCATTGGAACAGATTAGTGACAACTGGGACTGATGAAAAATCTAGTTGCCACTATACCATATTATAATTTAGCATTTTTGTTTTGGCCCAAACCGTGCTTGGAGGCTGCTTTAAGAAGCTTACCAGAAAATCTGCACTTTGCAGGAAGCTCAGAAGTCCCCCAAAGTACCCTGAAGTTCACAAAGGGATTGCTCAACAAAAGGAGCTATAGCAGGATAGTCCAGGTCTTCATAACATTATGGGTTCTTTCAACCCTGGGAGGGAGGAGAGCTCTGTTGGGGTCTGGGTTGAATCATCTGGCAGGGGTCACTGTGATAACACCTGTACTCTGTGCCTTTGCTGTAACTGTCCATTGGATAAACAAAACTGAAGTCTCTTGAGCTGTTTTATTGTAGTGCTAAATTCAGTTTAAGACATGGAGGGCACCTATACTTCAGCCCCAAGGCTTCTCCAGTGTGCTGGAATTCCAGTGTATTGGAGCAGACATGATTAATCAAGTCTGCGTCTTGTGTATCAGTGTCTCTGCACTTAAAAATATTGGTGGGGGCACTTGAACTAAAGCTCACTGAATGCCATTTTTAAGCGCAGGGGCACTGATACAGAAGATGTGGTGGCGCTTTAATTAGGGTGGCTCTTGGAGCTGCCCTAATTAAAGCGCCACTCCCCCACCTCCCGAGCATGTGTGAAAATGCCTGGTGATTTTACACTTTCTAAAATACTGTTGAACTACCAGGGACAGCATAACATTCCTCTACAGCTTCTGCTACAGAATCCCTGATAGCAGACAGGCAAAAACCAGTATAGCTGATGTTCATTAGAATAGCAAGCAACCTGAAAAATTACAATATATAAAGGTTTTGCCTCCTTTATTCTAATAAAATAGTTTAAATATTAAATAATAGGATATATTGCTCTACTCTAGGTTGTATGTATAAACTCTACTCTTCACAATGATCTATTAGGATTTTG
>NW_017729014.1:9188870-9196749 GCF_001723915.1 Gavialis gangeticus
AGAAAGAGTAAAGTGTAAATCAGTCACTGAAATGCATTGATACTATGGGCAGGTAAAATTCTCTCTTTTTTTTTTTTATATGCAGCTGTTCTTTACTGCCATTGGTGTTTCTGTTGATGTGCCAGTTTGGGTAACAAATCCAAATGTTGATCTAAAGATTTGTATGTATGACAGACTATATCAGGACTGTATTGTCATTCAAAGCAGGTGAGTTACTCAGTAAAACATTTGTGATTGGTTTGGGGTTTTTTTAATCTAACAAAATAATGGTATCATAAGAAGTCACTTGAGTGAGAAGTAAAAATGTCAAACATCATTTTCTCAAGCCTGGTGGAGCTCCCAGAGATAGCCACATCCCCTTTCCTCTTCACAGGGCAAGGGCAAACTCTTTTCCCCTGAGGGGCTGCATTGGGGCCAGCCTGCCCACTGCCTCCCTTCATGTGGCCAAATGGTGCCCACTGTGCCTGCCCAGGCACCAGGATGGGAACACCAGCTGGGTCCAGCGTATGGATGAGCTGGGCACTGCCAGTCCAGCCCACCAGGCAAAAAGGTTGAGCAGCACTGCTGTAGTATAAGCACTATTCAGATCTAGACAAAGCAATAATATTTTTAACTGATTTCTGGTTGGCTTTAGCTCAGTATGGAGGGAACTGATGGCAGATGGCAGAGAAGAAAACAAACTTTGCAATCAAATAGAGTTAGCTGTTTGACACAGATTTACAGAAAGAATCCCCAGTATTGAACAGAATCCATAAACTGTGTACAGACAGATTCCCCAAATTCTTACAATCATATTTAGAGATATTAAATAACAGGCCTTTGGCAGCCGTTACACTTAAAGTATGATTAAATTAATTATGTCTTAAGCAGTAATCCCACTACTTGTTCATATGATTAATGGTGCCATAAAAATATATAAAATATAAAAATATACACAAAAATATTTGCAATAACTTCATGGCTGGTTCCCATTGCACCTCTTAAATTGAACATATGACCAGTGCCAATCAGCTGAAAAGTTCACCCAGCCTGGGGTGCATGAGAGCCTTAAAGGGCTCTGGCATGATCCTGTGGCTGGGAATAGCAGTCAGCTGATCAGCACTCTTGGTCAAGGGAACATATCAAAGCCCTTCAAGCAAAGGACTTCAGTGCACTTCTATGGCTGGGAAAGCCGATCTGATGACTGGTGCTCCCAGCCTCAGGAGCACTGGGCCCTTGCCTTACTACTTGCCGGTGCAGAGGAAGTGCAGGATCATGATTCTGGGCTCCCTCTGCCCTGGAAATAGGGTGCAATTGGCATCTGATCGCTAGTTCAAATTATAACACCTCTTGCCATACACATGGCATGGCAGAAAGCACTATTATTGGGATTGGGTATCAGATCCCATCACACCTTTAACTGAACATCTGTCAGCAGCCCCAGTGATCACTTGGTACTCTCTTAATCTTGTTAAATAAAACACCATTAGACTGTAATCAGAACTTCAGAATCTTCTTGCTCCCGCCCTGAATATACAGATTTCAATTTAATTCATTCTGTAGTATCTTCTGCTGATTTTTTTTTCCAGTCTTTTTCTTAGTAACATAACTAGGGGTGGGCAAGAGGGGCACCCACCCTGGGTACCATGTTATGAGGGATGCCACAATTTCCCCCTCTGCCCCCGTGAAGTTCCTGCCCCAGCAGTAGGAGCAGCTCCACTGTTTACCCCTGCTAAGAACTCCAAAACAGTCCCTGGCTGCTGCTGCTGTTGCTTTTAGAACAACAGCCATGGTTGGCAGTGTATGAGGCAGCAGCAGTAGCAGCAGCAGCTTAGCCAGGGACTGTTTAGGAGTCCTCCGGAGGGGTAAGATTGTTGCGCCCTCCCCGTCCCTTCCCTTGCCCCCACCCCCTGCTCGCACAATAGTGCCCCCTACTGCTTACTCTCATTGTTTGCCCAGGGTACCAACTCTGCTTGTTATGCCATTGCTTCTCCCTTCAGTCCTTAATGGACATGCAGCCACGGCGCACAAATAGACAGCTACCTTAGTTGTCATCTCTACTGACTGAACTATGTCATCATTTTTCAGTTCCAGCACCTTTGAGGCAAGGTACCCTGGTTGGGCAGTGAGGGGAAAACTGCACTGCCCTTGTCTGTACTGTACCCATTCCACACGTGAAAAGCTTCAGTTGCTAGTGCTGGCAACTCAGCAGATTTCACGAGCTCTAAATTTACATGCTAAGTTTTAGGGAGGTCAGAATGTTTAACGTCTTTCATTTGTACACCAGAGGCTTCTTGTGATACGTCTTGGTGGTGTTCTTCCTATGGCTTTCACCTGGAGTTAGTCTGAGAGGCATGTCAGCACTGGAAGACAGCTTCAGGCCACTTTTTCCTTGCTAGGTCTTTTAGCAACCATATAGGGTGCAAACAGATGCCATAAAAAATGTTGGTGGCAGCACAAGGTTCAAGTGAACAGATGTCCTTGCTCCTTGGCATGCTTCAGGTGCCTCAAAATGTTTGTGCAACCAAATATAGTCACAGTTTGTGATGCTTTATAGGGGAGGACATCTGTTCACTTATTGCACGCAATGGGAATTCCCTTGCAGGAATATATTTTTTCAGCTTGTTTTCCCCACTTGCAGAAGGATGCCTCATGTCAGGGCACAGCACCTGGGGCTGTTGTCCCACAGGATTGGGCCCCAGGAGCAGTAGGGAGGGACCTTACCCTGTGGGACAGTGGCTCCAGCAACATCCGTTTCTGCTGATCAGTCAGATCACCTTTGTTAGGTCACATCCCAACACAGCTGATGCTGCAACAAAAGCAATGTCTGTTTGTATCTTCAGTGCTCTGGTTTTATTAATATTCTAGAGACCCAGGTAATAGTTCTTTTTTTTTTTTTTTTTTGAGAATAGCTATATGAGCCACTCTGTTAATTGACTTGCAGGTACTGGTTTTCTTCTGTCTATCTAACGGACTTACTGGCAGGGACAATCTTGAATTTTCTTTTTTTTTTAAACCCTTTTTTTTTTTTTTTTTTGAGAATAGCTATATGAGCCACTCTGTTAATTGACTTGCAGGTACTGGTTTTCTTCTGTCTATCTAACGCACTTACTGGCAGCTACATGCTGAATGTTCCTATTTTAACAATCCCTTTAGTTTAGGTTCTATTTAAGTGCATGCTAACAGGATTGTTGTTTTTTTACTATTTCTGTTAGAAGACATATATTCTAAACCTCTTACCAGAATTAGACACCGCTGAGATTTTTTGCAGTTGGAAAGAAATGAAAGCTGTTATCTCAGAAATTCAGCTTACAAATTTGACAAGCATGAGTTATGTAAGAGATTTTACTTAGTTTAGATAACCTACACCCAGGGACAAGATAAGTGCAGGGCAGAATAACTTGTCAAATCAAACTGGTTTGCTCTGCCAGTGCAAATACCAGGTTTTAGGTGTTCCTAGAGGAAGGAGCTGTCAAGTAACTTAGTCCAGAACATAACCAAGCCAATGAGAACAATCCTACAAATGCTGTGCCTCTTCAAAATCCAACTGAGTTAAACATCCTTAATACATTGGAGACTGTCCTCAGCACCATAAGAGAATTGGGGCCCTAACTTATCCTCTCTATTTGAAATACATTGCCCCAGAAAATGATGGCTGAGCCAGTGGTTTTCAACCTTTTTATATTTGAGGCACCCCTCATTTGTCTCAAGGTACCCCTTGAAAAGTGTTAGGTCTTAGTTTTCACTCTTTTTTCATTATGGAAAAATAATAGGGCAATTTGTCTGTTGCAAAGAA
Source organism: Gavialis gangeticus (assembly GCF_001723915.1). Classification (NCBI taxonomy): domain Eukaryota; kingdom Metazoa; phylum Chordata; order Crocodylia; family Gavialidae; genus Gavialis; species Gavialis gangeticus. The sequence goes on from NW_017729014.1 coordinate 9,192,646, forward strand.
CTTGGAACAACATCTCAACAAGTCAGAATGTTTTTAATAGGATGGATTTCTATTTGAAATCTCTGGGTTTATTATATGAATCATGTGTGCAACACCTAACAGTGCTGACATTGTGCACACAGCACCCTTGAAAAAATCATAAGGCACCCCAGGGTACTGCAGTACCTGTTTGAAATCACTAGCCTAACAAAACATTTTCTTAGCTTCCTGCGTGCCACCTGCAGGTGCATATTGATAAAAGATTAGCAACATGATGGGCAATATCACTTTTTCATCAACATAACCTCTAGCCCTACAGAATTCCTTCTTTGGAAGGGATGAACGATAGGTTACAAATAGGGCTGTCAATTAATCGCAGTTAACATGCACGATTAACACATTAATTGGTGTTCACATTATTTTTTTTTAACGCATTAATCACACATGTGATTTTGGAGCCCATGCCCGGGCTCTGCTCCAGTGCCATCACTGTTGCCTCTGAGCCACCCAGCAGGGCAGCAGTGGCAGAGCAGAGGAATGCAGGGCAGCCCAGGCACAGGCTCCAAGCTGCTGCAGTGTGGGGGGAAGGGGTGTGCACAGACATAGTCACAGACGAGCAGCCATAGCCTGCACATGGCCAGGAACACACCCTGGTGGCATGTAGAGCACTGCCCAGCAGGTATGTCTGTAGGGGAGAGGAGCATGGGGGACGGAAAAGGTGGGGGGTGCAGATCAAGGTGCCCACAGTGAGGGAGGGAGGGAGTGAGGCAGGAGCTGGAGTGACTGGGGTGAGTCATGGGACAGAGGGGCATGTGCCCCCCAGATTTGTGTGCAGGGCGGAGGCGGGCTGTGGCTGGGGACTCTCTGTGCCATGCTGCATTTGCCCCAGAAGCCACACGCATGATGGGGCACAGAGCCCTGAGCCCACAGCACACAGCCCACCTCCACCCCATGCACAAATCTGGGGGGCACATGCCCCGCGTGCCTCCCCTGGGGGTGTACGCAGTGGTGGGAGCTGCGCTTCCCCCATACATGGACCACAGCCCTGTCCCACGACTTGCCTCAGCCCCAGGGCCACATTCACCAAGCCTCTACCCCTGCCCCACTCCCTCCCTCACAGTGGGGACCTCAGTCTGCTCCCCGCCATCTCTTACCTCCCTGCATGCTCCTTCCCCTCTACAGACTTATCCACTGGGCAGTATGTGTGTGTGTCTTTGTTTGTGTGCCTGTGTGTACCTGTTTGTACTCCCAAGCCACAGCCCCCCCGGCCCTGCTGCTGCCCCTCACTCCTGACCCACAGTACCCCACATCCTGCCAGGGCATACAGGAACCCCCTCCCCAGGCTCCAAATCATAGTTTCATAGTTGATAGGGACAGAAGGGACCTGAGCAGATCATCTAGTGCGACCCCCTGCCATGGCAGGAAAGAGTCAAATGACCCCAGCGAGGTGTTCATCTAGCCTCCTCTTAAAGTCCCCCAGGGTAGGAGCCAGCACCACTTCTCTTGGAAGTTGGTTCCAGATCCTGGCCACCCTGACAGTGAAGTCGCGCCTCCTGATGTCTAGTCTGAATCTACCCTCTGCCAGCTTGTGACCGTTATTCCTGGTCACTCCTGGCAGTGCTCGGGGGAACAAGGACTCCCCCAATGCCTGCTGGTCCCCCCGACTAGTTTGTAAATGGCTGCTAGATCCCCCCTCAGCCTTCTCTTGTGGAGGCTGAACAGGTTCAGGTCCCTTAGCTTCTCCTCGTAGGGCCTGCCCTGCTGCCCCCAACCATGCAAGTGGCCCTCCTCTGGACCCTCTCCATGCTGTCCACGTCCCTCCTGAAGTGCGGCGCCAGAACTGGACGCAGTACTCCAGCTGCGGCCTGACCAGTGCTGCATAGAGGGGAAGGATCACCTCCTTGGACCTGCTTGAGATGCACCTGTGGATGCATGACAAGGTATCATTGGCCTTCCTGACTGCATCCCCACACTGCCGGCCCATGTTCATTTTGGCATCAATAATGACTCCAAGATCATTTTCTGCCTCTGCACTGATGAGAAGGGAGTGCCCCAGCCTGTAGGTATGCTACTGATTCTTCCTCCCCAGGTGCATCACCTTGCACTTGTCAGTGTTGAATCTCACACATGCTCACAGCCCCCCACACCTTTACAAAATCCCACACACACCCCACACTTACCCCCCAACCATACAAAGTACCTGCATAATTTTGCGTAATTTCAGTTTTTCTTCTCATCATTTTGAGTTTTTATCTGTGCAATTAAAATTGTGATTAACTGCAACTATTTTTTTTAATTGCACAGCTAATTGCGATCAATTTTTTAAAATCGTTTGACAGCCCTAGTTACAACAGATATGTCAACTCCTGTTTTTTAGTCACAGTTCACCATAGTTCATGGAACACACCCTATAGATATGATTTCTTTTTATCACTGCAGTTCCTGGTATAAAAAAATCCCTTGCTCTCTAATGCAATTAGAGTATTTTTCCTTTCTATTTATATTTCACTAGGTGCCAGCCACTGAATTCTAAAGCATCTTTAGATTACTTGAACAAATCAGGCCATCAGAATTCACCAAATAGCTGTTTGTTGTTTTATTTCTGTGCACCATCCACTTTTGGGGTAATTCCTCTTATTTCCCTAGCATAAACTATGGCATTTTGCACTTGCCAGCATGTGAAACCATAGCTAGATACCATGGTGATTGCTGCAGTTTCTTTCCTCTGTTAATGACAGAGTTAATGCTTGGTTACTTTTATTTAATCTTGCCCTGTCTGGGATTGCAGTGGCCTAACAAGGTTTAGAGTCAGTCTTACAGTGGGGCTACTCCATCTGAGTGGATTCCCTGCTGCAGCCCAGACCATTTAGTGGCCAACTACCAACTCAGCTAGATGGCTTGAATTCCTGGAGCAGTTGATTAACAAAGGTTTAATGTGTAACAACTAGTTGGCATTCTGTAACACATCAGCTTTGATCTTCAGTCCGCTCTGCTGATGTATCACTGTTTCAAAGTCACTTTTAAACATCTATCTACAGAACATTTCACTTCCAGTGCAGCTGGGGAAACGCAAAAATAGAACATAAGATTTTGGAAGTACTGCACTTTGAGAGTCAATACAACTGTGCGAGTTTTCTTTAACAGTTCAGGGTCTGACATAGAATTGGACCAAGAATAACTCTAAAAATTGGAATTGGACCCAGAATAACTCTAAAAATACACAACTGAGTCAAAAGGGGAAAAAGGCAAAACATAGTAGATGAATAAAACTGAGACAAACATATTTGAACTTGGAGTGGATACATTACAGAAGTACTCAGGGCCTTCTGATCTGTTTACAGAGCAAAAACTGCATTGCGCTTGAAGTTTGAAGTATGCAAAGAACTGAGTAAATACATGGAGCTGCTTCCGAAAACAGGTTACATTCAAGCCCAGTCATCCTTCAGTGTGCAACTGAAGTTCCTGCCCAGGTAAATAAGCAATATTAATTTCTTGTCTGTTTAATATAAAAGACCTTATTTTAAAGAGCTACACAGTGGAAAGTCAGAGTAGGCCAAAATTTTTCTTGTCTTTGTCATGGGATGGGGTCCTGAAGGATGGCCGTGATCTCCCTAAGGCCCCTTTACCATGCCAAGTTGGCCAGATGGGCACCCTCTATTCTTGCCCGCCACATCTTTGATGGAATGATTAATAGGGAGGCTGCCTTTAAGTCCTCTTGGACACAGTCTTGATTGATTCTCTGGACCCCATGGTTTTCATAGTTTCATAGTTTCATAGATTTAGGGTCGGAAGGGACCTAAGTAGATCTTCTAGCCCGACCCCCCGCCAGGGCGGGAGGACAACAAAACCCCAAAACAAAAACGGGACTCAAATGAGTCCAGCCAGGTAGGCATCCAGCCTCTTCTTAAAGACCCCCAGGGTAGGGGCCAGCACCACTTCCGTTGGAAGTTGGTTCCAGCTCCTAGCCGCCCTAACTGTGAAGTAGTTTTTGCGGATGTCCAATCTATACCTCCTCTCCATCAACTTGTGCCCATTACTCCTTGTTATGCCAGCGGGCGCTAGGGGAAACAGCGTCTCCCCCAAACCCTTCTGGTCCCCCCTAGTGAGTTTATAGACGGTCACCAG
>NW_017729014.1:9196800-9202599 GCF_001723915.1 Gavialis gangeticus
TCCAGCCCCTCCAGAAGCTCTCTAACCCGGTCCTCCCCAACCTGAGGTCTGAAGGCGATCCCCTCGAATCCGGCTTCTATCACAGCAGGGAAGTCCCGGTCCCTGCACAAGAAAACGGAGGTGAAGAATTGGTTAAAGGTTTCTGGACCTCTGGCATGTCCCGCTTTGAAATAGGTCTCATAATGGGTGTTTTGGGGCACCCTAGCCTCATGGGCTATGCATGGTTCCAGCCACCCCTTTACCATGCCCCAAGCCTTGCAGGTGGTACTGACATTGTCTGGTCTAGACCTTGTTGTAGTTTGGCCCCTTTGTCCCTCCTGGACTCTCTGCAGCCCTGTCTCGCTCTGTGCCTCACTGGCACTTGGGCTCTCTGCAGCCCTGCAAAGTGCCACGTCCTCTCTGGCTCCAGGGTCTGTGCACCCCAAACGCTGTGCCCTCTCTGGCGCCGGGGTCCCCACACTGCTGTGGGCCCCCAATGAGGCCTCCTCCTTCCCCTAATAGCCTCACCCAAACCACCGGTGTTATAAACAAAAATCAACCTGCAAGCCCCAAGGCTATAACATAAATTGAATCCACCCAGCTGTAACATCATTCGAGCCACCCTGGGAGTGCTCCATCCCTCAACAGTATCAGAAGCTGCCCCTGCAGTCAGGCCTCTCCCCTTTGCTTGCTCTGGGAGAGCTTCTTCCCCCTTGGCTGCTGGCAGGGAACTGCCCTCCTAGCCTCTGCCCTGGGGTTTATATATAAGGCAGGCCCTGCCTCTAACTTCCTCCTTAGCAGGTTGCCATGGCAAACTGCACCTGGGCTCCTGCCTGGCTCTTTGGGCTCTCCCCAGGCAGTTCCTGCACTTCTAGGAGCAGGGCACCTTAGTGCCCTGAAACAGTCTTATGTCCACTGACTGCAGGGAGCTGGACTTTACACTTTGATTTCACTGCAGTTGCATGTGTATTCTGAACTTGGCCCATTTCTCTCTCCTCCTCCCTCCTCCTTTATATTTATGAAATGTCAGGAGGAAATTAACTTGGATCACTTTCCTATGTGGTAATGCTTTCCCTGCTGTGACCACAACAGTGTGAAAACCTTAGCATTTGCAATGCTGATGGGCTTTTTTTTACTACAATGGAAGCCAGTCTTGCACAAGAATAAGCGGCACAGCATAGTCACACAGTTGACAAGGTATTAAGCTATCTGTATAGTGTGCTTAGTTCACACAACATTAATTAGGTCAGCCTTGAACAAGTGACCCTGTATTATGACACAGGTGAAGAACAGCCACGTTTGCTGCTGCGTATCTCCTGTGCCATGCATCTTTTCCTTGAGAGGTTATACAGTACTACATTTATCTCTAGTTTCAGGCTGAATTTTGCAGATTTAAAATGGAAAGGTGCTAGTTTTTTTTTATTAAAGGTGTCAAAAGCTTTATCCCATCATGTTATAAAGAGAATACATTCATATAGAATAGTTCAGTTACCTAAACTAGAAGATCCAGTTAGGCTAGTTTTGTGATTTGGTCTTTTCCTGGCTATACTCCAACTAAGGCAATAATCATTATTTTTAAATAGAGTTCGATAATAGGGCTGTGTGAAGGTTCAGTCCCTGATTCAATTTGGCGGAGATTTGGCCCGATTTGGTGGCCGAATCTCCGAATCTGAATTGAATCAGAGGACCCTTTAATCTCTCCGAATTGAATCGGAACCCTCCAAATTGATTCGGAGAGATTTGGAAAGATTCAGAGACTCAGACATAGACACAGCTTTAACTGTTTTTTCTGCATTCCTCTAGGTAGCAGGGGCTCATGAATGCTGTGGTACTGGGGCGCATGGAGCATCCCACAGAAACACGGGGGGCCTCCCCAGTGCGCTTGGCAGCAGACCTGGAAATGGAGCAGAAGCACTTCCAATCTACTTCCAGGTCTGCCGGGGAGCGCACTGGGGAGCCCCCCCATGCCCCCTGGCTCGGTTACTGGGTCTGGTGGGGGGCACCTGGGGTGCCCCTGTGGCCAATCACTGAGCCAGGGGTTGGGGGAGGGCCTGCACATTCCCCGCCAGACCCCGAAGTGGGCCAGAAGTATTTCCAGTCCACTTCTGGGTTTGCTGCCAAGCACGTGGAGGGGGCCTCTCTGCACTCCTGTGGGACGCTCCATGCACCCCAGTATCAGAGCGTTTACGAGCCACGCCTGCTACCTCAAGGTACGTAGAAAAAGCATTTAAAGCTGTGTCTGTGTCTCAATCTCTGATTCTCCGAATCAACGTCGAATCTTCAGATTCAGATTTGGGCAAATCGAATCGGAGACAGTGATCCGAATCAACTAATTGAATCACTGTCCCTGATTTGGGTTGAACTGAATAGGGCCCACTTTGCACACCCCTATTAGATAAGTCATTGTCTGTTCCTTTAGGTGTGATTGCATGGTTAGGTTGTGATGCAAGTATAAAGCCAACAGCTTCACTGCAGTTATTTCAGATTTAAGAGAGCATTAATGAGTTTGGCCAATTTCCATTGGTGCCATGCACCTGTATTTCCTGTTGATTTTGTATGGCCCTGCCTATTTCAGTACGTTCAAATTTTTACACACATATACTCAGGAGCTCTCAAAATCAGATACTCAGTTTCTAAAATGATGATTCCAGGTTAGTAACCAAAGCTCTTAATAACATGACATCCAAGGAAAATAATGGATGCAGTTCTTCCTACAAACTAGAATCTATCAGATTACAGTGACAGTTGCCATTATTATGGCCTAAACTCAGATGTTGTGAAACACCATTACTTACTGAGTGGATAAAAGCACCGTTTGAATTAAAAATGTTAATCTTCATTTGAAAAATGAGACGGCTTGAAAAAATTTGATTTGACAAAATGAAGACAGTTCTGATTCATGAAATAAGAACCAGGCTACTTTGTCATACAAATCAGTATTAAAAAAGGGTTTTTTTTTTAGTAGAAGCCTGATGTATAATGCTGAGCTAGTGATACATTTATATAAATGCTTCATTGACTCAGTATTACAAATTCAGCTTCCTGGGAAGAAAGAATGGCCTTTAAAAATAAAGCTTGAAAACCATACAGTATGAATGTGAAGCATACAGACAGGATGACTCTAATTAGGGCATGGGAAGCTCTCCATGTTTGCAGTGCATATCCCAGTACTTAGTCAGATAGCCTATATTGTATCTGTATATCTGCTTGCAATAAAATCACAGCTTCAGCATGTTTGAAACTTGGATCTTTAATCTGCTGACTGGCAGAATTCTCAAGTATTCCAACTGCTTGGTTTCTCTACCTCTGAAACAGATTCTACAGACACTGGCAGTCTAATTGTGACTTGGACACAACTTTGCATAAAAAAAATAAAATAGATCTGTCTACTACGAAAGTTTTGGAGACAAAGCATACAGTTTAGGTCTGTCCATATTAAAAAGGTAAATGTGTCAAAGATACCAAATTCAGTAGAAACAGATCTCATGAGATTTTCTTTTAAAAGTTTAAGGTGTTCTTCACTAGAAAATGTAGGTCTTAGGCAAGAGCTACCTCCCTGGATAGTTTTTGGAATGCAAAAGGAGAATATTGCAGGAATCTCTGGAAGACTTCCTGTTTGCAAAGGTATTTTATTCCTCAACTCCCCAGTAACACAATTTCCACCTCAACATTTCAGATTTGAAAATTCAAGCCATTATAAGCTAAAGGAAAATATTTACTACCCTAATTGAGCCCAACATTTTCTATGATGATCATTTCACTTGTTCATTAACTGTTATTTTAAAATACAAAATTACATTTAACTTTCTGAGTGGGATATTTCAGTTTCCTGACAAGGCTTCACAAGGCTTGTAGAACGCTATCTTTGGCAGTGGCTTAGCTTTGTTTTTTAATAGGATCATTTCACTAGTGCTGCTGCAGCTATGTCTGTACCTGTCCAGCAACACTGTTGGTGGAGGTTAGCATATAGCTCATGGTAAAAGAAATAAGAGCTGCTTGTAATTTGCTTTCCATAAGCAGGCAGGGTGACTCTAAGGTCTTGGAAAGATCTCCATGTCTTCAATGCATATCCCAGTACTTAATCAGAGAACCTGTATTGTAACTGTACTCCTGCTTGCAATAAAGACATGGCTTCAGCCATGGTATGTAAGCAGTGATTATTTTAAGGAATGAGGAGAGACCAAGAAGGCTGGAAATCATTGAAGAATGTAAATATCAAGGGCAATTATGTACTATGGCACACAGAGATAATATAGTGAAACAAAGAGAAATGTTGCTGAATACTGGGAAGATTTTCCTCTATGTAGTGGTCACTCCCAGAGAGCAATGAAAGTTCATTGGTTTTCTGAGAGTAGATTGGATATAACAGGAGAGCGTGCATTGTTGAGAGCAGTCCTGAACTGGCAAGGATTAAAATGCATGATGGCATAACATTTAGAAGGGAGAAACTGAAACAACGTTGTCTTTAAAATGACACAGAGAAAATATGTAACTTAAATAACGGTCAATAACGACTTAAATCTTTCTCTGAAAAACATCTTTTTGCTTCACTTTTCTACAAACAGTGGCAATTGCGGAAAACTTATCTAGAAAGCTGGTAGCAGGAATAGTAGCACTGTGGGAATATAAGAATGGGAAACTATTCACTCTGATGTTGAAGTACTATAAATAGATGTATAGATCTAAAAATGCTAGAGCTTTTGTAATAACTTGGCTTGAAGCTCTGAGCTTATGATAGCAAGAGGCTTCATTAACTAAAACCCACATATTCCCTGTAAATGACAAATCTGGTATGTAATCAGACAGATGCTGTTGGTCTTCAAGCTTGCTCTAGTTCTGCAGCCGGTCTTTATTTATGTCTTTCCCTTGTGTTGTGATCCCATTGATACTGACTCAGAGGAGCTGGTAATTAATTAATGTCAATGTCAAAAGGAACAGATTGCCTAAGTTGGTTTGCTCATGATTGCATGGGGTGCAGGAGGCTTATATACTGATTACAAAGCAGGTTTTAAGTCCTATTTATAGCCTTAAATATTTTACTAGTAAAAATAAGAGTGCAATATTGGTAATATTTTTCTAAAATGCCTGTAAATGCAATCCTGCTGCAAAATTGGCTTCTGTGGTCACACAAGCAGAAAACACTTAAATGTCCAATTCTTCATTTAGTATGAATTTATTGCACGTAGCAGACTAGACTGTTTCCATGTCTACCTTTTTAATTCTAATGTAATAATTAAAATAGGTGTTACTAGTCCAGGCTACCTCCTATATTGCTCATTTGTAGGAATAAATTGCTCCCATTCCAACAGACACTTATACCTACTTCCAGATACTGCAGAGCTTTAGAGAATTTGGGTTCTGGGAGCTCTAGTCCTCGCATTTGTAAAAAAAATGTATCATTATGCTTATTATTCTCATTTTTTCCATATCTATTTCTTGGGTACATGCATAACTACTTTATGCAGAAAGATCCCTGAAACACTATTTAATTACTAGGCCTGTGCAAAGCAGCTAGTATTTGCTTCAGATTCGGCTGATTTGGGGGGCAGTGATTCCATTCGGTGATTCGAATCATTATCCTGAATTGATTCAGACAAATCTGATTTGGAGATTTGGCTGCTACCGAATCAGCTGAATCTCTGAATCACACAAGCCCCATCCCCCACCCACTCTCAACGGCTGCCCTGCCCATCCTAGCTCCTGGCTGTTTGAAAACAAAAGCCCTCGACCCTTCCCACACCCCCAGCACCCCCATAGCTGCCCTGTCTGCCCCAGCTCCCAGCCCTTAAAATAAAAAAAAAAAAGCCCTTTACCCCCTAG
>NW_017729014.1:9207599-9228516 GCF_001723915.1 Gavialis gangeticus
AAAAAAAAAAAAAAAATCTCCACTCGCCCCCATTCTTCAAGATTTGGGATAATTCCAAATACCTGACTCAGTGCAGATGTTGTTGCGTCTCCACGTCTCCTGCAGCCGCCTTGACGTTGGGTTTTTGCTCTTGCTTTTTCTTTTCAAGTTGCAGGACGCTCATGACAGGGTGGAGAAGTTACAGATCTATCTGTAGAGAGAGCTAGAGATACAGATTGTTGTGATGATGGTGGTCAGGAGTTGACTGGGAGGGAGGAAAAAAAAAAAAAAGCCCTTTACCCCCTAGCACCTGCCCCCCAAACACTTCCCTGCGATCACCCCCTGCTAAGACTGCTACCTCCCAGACACCTGCTTCTCCTGCCACAGCCTCTGCTCCCTCCCCATTGCCTGCTCCCCTTCCCAGCCACCGTTGCCCCTCCTCCACTGCCTCGTCCTACTACCCCAGCTGCTGCTTACCCCTCTGGCTCTGGGGGGGATGTAGGCTGCCCATTGCGGGCTCAGGACTCCCCATCCTGCTGCCCTCCCCCCGGGGACCTCCATGGCCCAGCAGGCGGGACCCAGCACAGGAGGACGGGGAGGCTCAGTGCTGCTGCTGAGAGCTCCATGCCAGTGACGTCACCCTGGCATGGTGTCCCCTGCCCACCCTGCAGCAGCAGCAGTGGCAGTGTGGGGTTGTACCCCCTACTGCTGCTGGGAAGGCAGGAGATACCTCACCATGGCAGCACGGCTGGCACAGGGCTCCCTGCACTGGCACCGAGCCTTCCCACCCCATTTTGCCACAGAAGTCTTGTGGGGAGGGCTGCAGGTCGGGGAGCCCTGAGCCTGCAGCTGGCAGCCTGCATCCACTCCCACCCCGTGCACAAATCTGGGGTTTATGTGCTCCCCATGCCTCCCTCCCTGGGACTGAGTGACCCCATATTTTATCATTGCAGCCCCAAATGGGGTCATGACCCGAAGGGTGGAAACCACTGCTATAGACAGTGCTCACTTGCATAGTGATGGTCACTTGAAAGTACGGTCGTTGGGAAGGAAATTTACAATGAACAGCTTCTCTAACAGAGCTACATTTCCTGTCTCTTGGCTATAACGTAATTCCCCTAGGTGACTTATGTTTCTCGCTTGTGTTTTTCCTCTACCTTCTTCCCCAGGACCTACAAAGATTTTCTTTAGACCTGAATCCAGTAAAGCACTTAAACAAAGACATGAATAGGACCATTTGTGTTCATATACTTGCTTAGACTGGAGCCTCAATAAAAGTACCTTTTAGATCTTAACGAATACATTCATCTTATATTTGATTCAGAGCACAGGCACTGAAGCTTTACTGTTTCATATTATTTTGGTAAAAATTTTCTTGGCCTCAAGAAAAACAAATGCATTTTTCTATTTCAGACACTCGCTTCCAGAAGATGCAGGAGGATATTTTGATAAAGAGACAAGGGTTCTGGAAGTCCCAATGACGATATCAGTTGCTGATAAGGTTAGTGATAATTTGTACTGAAAGTAGTAGAAGATATAAACTTTAACAAGATTTCCACAAGCCAAGCATCCAGAATAGCAGTGTTGAAACAGCAGTCATTTTGTGCTGCTTCAGATGGTGATATCCTTACACAGAGCGAGTGACAACTTACTCTGAGCTGTCCTGAAATCAAAGCAGTGGGATAAGTGACAAGGTATGCATCCTGAGTCACAGAGCAATCTTGTTGAATACCAGACAGGAGTACACGTGGACTCAGCTACCACTCCTGAGTAAGGAGTGGCAGACTTATTCTTCAGCAATCCAGAGCATAGATCTGTGTTCTAGCAACGACCATGATATATTTTGGGGCCAAATGTATGCCACCATCATAGATACAATACAGTTGACTTCAGTGAAGTTGCTCTTGGAGATACTAAATCTACATTAGCTCCTTTATGTTCTAATGAGTCTTACTCACTAAAAGGTATTCAAAATGGTACAATAAATTGCTGAACTGGCTGAAGTCCTAACAAGCATCTTTAAAATATAAGCTCTGGAATTTCAAATCCTATTAAAGGTGCTCAGTTATTCCTTGGGGCTCCCTATATTACAGACCACTCTCAGGTATCACAGTACAAAGTTTTATTCTGACAGTATAAAATGTTGTACAGCAAGCTTATCATACATGTATCTAAACAGGAATATTTTACACAGTAAAACACAGTATTAAGCTGACGTTCAAAATAAGCATGTTAATTAAAACAAATGCAGTTGAGGAATAGAATAGAACATCCTCACTTAACTGTGTTTTATAAGAATCATGTCATTTAAATCATAGACTTTAATTCTTACTTGGTGTTTCAGCTGTAATTCTTACCAATGTTCTTGCACTTGTTTCAGATGAAACCAGCTACATTTACTGTCCATGCAATTGTTACCACCTCTGATTTAGAAATCAGTCCTGCTGAAGTGAATTTTGGATATTGCACTATCTATGAAACTGTTCAAACAACCATCACTCTAACAAACAAATCCATCCTGCCACAAGAGTTCGGATTTGTGGATCTCCCTGAGGTGTGGTAACTACCCCCACTTACTTTTTCTGTTTAAAATTCACTTAATACTTGTGAGACCCTCATAGAATGAATTGTGACTGATTGTCGTGGTTATACCCCCACCAGCAACCTAAGAACTGTAAGGATCAGATAAGTATTCTAATTTGCATATGTAAATTCAATCTTAGTGTACCACTAAGCACTCGCAAAAGTAATATAAGAACAGTAAGCCCACTCCAAATAATATATTTCCATAACAGTTTCACTCTTCCTCCTCCCCCCCCACACCCGACACCATCTCCCAGATAAAGTAGGTTAGTATCATCAGTTTTTAGAACAGAAAACCACAGTCTGGCCTCAAAAGGCATCTGCAGGGACTTAGTCCTCAGGGGATGGATCCAAGTAGTGGCTGTAGGCAAATCTGTATTGCCAAATTTAAAACTTCACTTTCAATTGTAAAAGCCTGTTAAAGTATGGCCCAAGTTAAAATGATTTCAGTGGAACTGGAAGAAGAGCTTTAGAAATGACCTCAGGGATTTTTTTTTGTTCAGCAAGAAGAGAACCCAAAATAATTACTGCAGTAGCAGAGTGAGATATCCCTGTTCCTTCACTAAGGTCTTCATGGAACATGGAAGGCAAGAGACAGCAGCATTCACATACATGATCACAAACCACCTCAGCTTTGTCTACATACTTAATTTAAAAAGTGTAGCTCAAGTGATTATTGTGCCTAGGTGACTCCAAATCCCTTATGGATGTTCAGTAGTGGATCCAGGCCAGCAAACAGGGTGCAGCAGTAGTGGAAAGCTCACTGCGGACATTCAGCAAGTTCAATGCCCATGTGTCTAGCAACCAGGACTGGAGCTCTGTGATGAACCAGCAGTGAAAGGAAGTGCAGGTTCTCTATCGCACTTGCTTGTTCCACCTCAGGATATGTTCAGTTTACAAATTGCAGTGTTTTCTATCTCTCAGTCCTGCAGACAAACAGGACTTAAGAGTCCAGTTAGGTTATTTCAGGTTCATGCATCACCAGCAGTATTAAAAATTCTGTGGGACAAACTGGCCTCTGTTATACCTGGGTAACTCAAATTTTCCTTAACTTCCAGATATATCCAGTTATCAAACTGTACAAATTCATTATGGGTTTCCTGAATGACAAACATCACTGGACCCTACAGTACTGCTTTCTGGAGGTCACAATTTTGTATTGGGGTTTAGTATTAAGGAAAGAGAATTGCATTTTTAAGCTAATGAACAACACTACCACAAGCTCAAATTGTTATAAACTCATGGGTAAATTTAGATTAAAAATAAGAAGATTTGTAGCTCGCAGAGGAATAACATTTTGAAATGGTCTTCCAAATAAAATAATGTGGGCAAACAACTTGAATTGCTTTGAGATTAAACCAGATGAGTTTACGAAAGGGCCGGATCTCTGGCATAATGAGCAGGGTGTGAGACGTGGAGTCATGTGTCCATGGTCCCCAGGTTGGGATAGAGAGAGCACTTTTTGTATTGTGGAAGGTTTGTGGTAATACAGCACTTTAGGATTTTTGCTGGTCATATGTAGGAAGGAATTTTTTTCCATTCATGAATAATGCTGGCTGGGGGAGAGGTCCTGTTTTTCTGATTTTAGGATGTTTCCCTCCCCCCACACTTTCCACTACAACAGACTTACCAACTGGACCCAGCAGCTCTCCACACTGCCACACTGTGCTCCTCGCTGCCTGCATTCACGGGGCATTTATCAGCCACGTTATTGGCCACATCGGTGAAAAAAAGCCAATTGCCAATACAGTACGTTTTCCTTATATCAGTGCTGATCCAATATGCGACCTATGTACGAGTGCACCTCAAGTTTAATAAAACTAGATTTTATTTTTTGCCCTTTGGAAGTTTGTTGAAGTTCAGCCTGATGATGGATTTGGGACTCTCCTGCCCCTTGAAAGTCTGAACTTGGACATATTCTTTAAAGCCAACAAAGCAAAAGACTACAGCTTTGAGCTAATCTGCAAGACAGAAATTAACAGGTATGTTAATAGAATAGTAGCTAGTGTAGAAATGTTAGTGTGATGCAAGGTTATACTCTGATTAAGTCCCAGCCTGCATGGGAGAGGCTATTTGCCTTGGCATTTTGGTTTCTCTCCTCGTGTCCCACCCAGAATCCAATGTGGTCATATTTCCTGAACTGTAAGGTTGCTTCTTATTTTCTTCACCTGAAACATTTTCTTGCTGGAATTATTGAAGTATTACTTTGGCAGCATATAGATTTCTTCTAAAGATAGTCCATATCCATGCAATTGATGTCACTGTCAGATGTGACCTCACTGGACATATATGCAGAAGCTCAAAGAGACCATACATCTAGGTCTTCTCTAGGAAACTGTACATTTTTATAAACAGAAACCATATTTGCCTCACCCTACCATCCTTAAGTAAAATTCCCATTGCAGCCACTGACATTCCTTCTTGACTAGGACAGCAGGATCAGTTTCCTAGGTTTCTGGGCTGTTTAAAAAGCTATGTTTATGCTGAGACAATTTATGGTGTGTTTATTTTTAGACAATTCAAGCTGTCATGCAAAGCAGTTGGAGTCCACCCACCTCTCGAGTTGTCTCATTCCTTAGTTCAGTTTGCTGCAACAGCTTTAAATGATGTATCTACAGCAACACTGTATGTGATAAATTCACATGTCAGCCTTAACCGCTTTACTCATGCTGTCCCAAGAATTGGCAAAGGGCAAACTGCCCCTGTTGGACCTACTTCCTTTGAATTTCATGTGCCAGAAAGTTCTCCTGTGACAGTCATGCCATCTGTTGGGACCGTGTTGCCAGGGAAGGTAAATTTACTCTTAGCATGTCAAGTATTTGAATAAGAAAAATAAAATCCTTTAATCATCTCTGTCCTTGCAAATTTTTTTATTTGTAACAGAAGCACGAAAGCCAGGTATGGACATTACATTTACTGGTATAAGTGATCAGAAACTGGTCTATACTCATAATAGAACAGAAGTTTGGCACACAAAACTGGTCTATACTTAGAACAGTTCAGCACACCCTTTAAACATGGTGGAACCCAGTCTAAGATTTGCCTCCTCCACCTAAGCGTGAATGTGTGTTCTGTTCACTACTGACCTAAACTACACTGCTTACAGAAAAGTGTGTAACTTGGATGGTTTCCACCTCAGACTTTTTGAATGTCTGTACCTGGCCATACTATTTACTAGTCATGGAGCTAACACATTCTTGTGACTGAGCTTGAAGGAATATTTTTTTAATGGGAATCTAGGCCTTGAATCTACAAGCATACAGATGGGAGTCACATTACTTCATTGGACAAGTCCCCAGGTATGGCTCTTAACCAGTATTATCATAATGATATGTTCAGCTGAAGAGCATTTCAGTGTAGAAGACTTGGGGTATTTTAAAAGCTTTGTAGCACCGTGGCCTTTTCCCTTAGATTCCTTTTACTTGGTTCTAAAGGGTCTAAGTTATTAAGGAACAAAGTCTCACAGCTCCTGTTGAGCTCAGTTGGAAAAGCCCCTTGGTACTTTTCATTCCTGCTCTGTCCCTAGGTGTTGTTAACTTGCATTCTAATGTCTCCCATGTATGTGCTCTTCCAATCCCAGAAATGCTTGATTCAAGTATCCTTCAGACCAGTACTGTCAGATCAGCAAATCAGAAAGGAGGCTGTTCAGATGCTGAGTAGAGCAACTGCAACAAGGACATTTTCAGAGAAGAGCATGCGTGAATCAGAAATGCAAGTAAATGTAAGAAATGTAAAAACCAACATGTTAGTCAGCCAACCCTAACATGGAAATGATACTCATTTTACTGTAGGATGTGTGTTAAAATGAAATGTATTTGCAATTAAAAGTAAAATAAATGAAGCCTAGGCATATGGCACAGAGTATCAATACAGACAAAATTCAACTGCTGTAATAGTTAATGCAATCAGGCCATAACTAAATAAATCATAAGGCAACATTTCCAGAAAAATACTGGAGCAACTTATGAGCTTTTGAAAATGTCATTTGAAGTAACTTGAGCACTTCCGAAAGCTTTAGTTTATAGATAATGCGATATATGGAATACGAATGAAAATATTAGTCAGTGATTCCAATAAATTCACACAAGGGCCTAGCTGATATGAATGGATGAAAAGCAATTACACTTAGCAGAGTTGCATCCATTTACTCTCACAGGGGATGTGTGCTTTGAGTTAGAATGAAGGTGCGCTGAGTTTGAAATGTCCTGTTTTTCTTTAGTTCTATTATCCTCCATGTAACTGCTTGCTGCTGGTAAGCTGTGCCCATTATTTATCACCTTAATCACTGTTCTTACCCTGTCCTGGTGCATCCATGTGTCATCTCATGTTTATATACGTAGATCATAAGCAAGGGACTATCTTTTATTTATGTGACTGTATAACACTGTATAATTACTGATTAGGACCTGTACGCATTGTTGAAATACAAAAAATCCATAATTTCAAAATCTCTTCCTTAACATATAATTGGTGTGGTGTGTAAAGGGCTGTACTTATATATTTACAGAATAAGAAAAAAGATGAATCTTTCGCTGGGAAAAGGGAAGGAAGGAAAGCAAGTATGATTGCTATCAAGCGACGGTCTAGCATACACCTTTCCAAGGACAGAGACAGTAAACGTTTGACCACATCTGGCATTGAGTTCCCCAAACCAGAAAATATAAAACCTGAGTAAGTCAGTAACAGCCACTTTTACTGTGCAGCAAACAAATGCAGTGCATCAAAATGGTTTAATTAATCCACTATATCCTATGGACAGGCAAGGAATCTAATTCAAGGAGTGAAATGGTCTTTTCTGTATTGTAAAGGTTATTTCCAAAATTAGCATTGCTTCTAGTGTCTGTGGCGAGAATATCTCCTGTGAGACACAGAATCTCTCCTTATGGATCAAATATAAGAGGACTTGAAATGACATACTACACAGCACTAAACAATGTTGTACTATAATTCAGCTGAACCAACAGTGATACTAAGTTAAAAGGGCGGTTGGCCTATTTTTCAAGGAAGAGTCTGATTTTAAAGTTTTAATAACAGAAGCTAAAGGCAAACTATACAGGTCTTTCAAATAAGTATGAAACAAGTGTAGTAATATGAAATTGTGACATGCTTATGACCACCATACAAGCCGATGGGCATGCTCTCCCCCTTGAGCCACGTCACAGCTGGGTCTGTTCACCTGGCATGACTTGCTGTTTACACTGGGATTTACCTCTGGAGGTGGTGATCAGTGGTTCCTGCAGGGCCCAGGGTAACTCTATTGGCATGTCTTCTGTGGGGCTCCTCCTACCCCAACCCCACCCCTTTCCACTTGCGTGTTTGTGATCAGCCTGGGTGACACTCAGATATGGTGGCAGGGGCTTTTTCTCGTGCACTGGGGCTCAGTGAAGATGACGACTGCAGGAGGTCTTGCTGCTGTCCCATGTGCTCTGAAAATTGCAATACAGCTAAAAATCCAAGTGCTCTCCCCTGTTTCTGTCTTCGGGTTTCCTTCAATCCCGAGGCTCCCAGGGCCCAGGCCAACTGGTGGAGCTCCTTCTGGCCATGTGGTGCTGGCCAGCTTGTCCACAGACCAGCCACATAGGCGCCAGTGCCATGGTGAGTAGGGCAGAAACCTGTCACAGAAATAAAATTCCCTCCAGGGCAAAAGACAAACACAAGGGCTACATGTGTTGTAGATAGCCCAGCAGTTCCTTATTTTAGGTCTTATTTGTATTAGCACAGTTGTAGTAGTATAGTTCATTACAAATTAATTGCATATCTGAAAACTTTGAGACATTGCCAGGCATACCATATCATAGAAATATGATTTAGGAGCATTACTGTAGTTTAAAAAGAGTCACTGAAAAATGTATCATGGGAGAAATGCACTAAGAAATTTCCTGTCTTTTCTAATGTGACATTAAGTATCTTAAATCAGAATTTTGTTCTCTCTAATGCAAATAGAGAAGGAAACCAGATAATGATAAATGAAGAATAAGTGCAAATAGCCCAGTAGGTCAGGTCTCCAGTGCAGTATTATGTTTGGTACCATTAAGACTAAAGTTTCCTGTTACTATATAAACGTTTTTGTCTCTTATTAAAATAATTTTCTTGGACTCTCTAGCTCTGAAGAATATATGGCAGCCCAGTCTTCCCTGATCAGAAATTTCAGAGGGAAGTTTGAGAAATACATCATACCTTGCTTTGTTGCAAGTGGAGATATTGATAAAAAGGGAGTCTCTGAAACTTTAAACTACAGGTACTATACACATGAGCAGCATGGAACTAGGTAAAAGTAATTTGTAGTGGATCAGAAAGATAAGAGGAAAGTAGGGGGCTGAATGTTGAAAGAGTTGTTGAAAAAGCGATTATTCTGTTTTGGGGAAAGCCAGATTCTGATCTTAATTGTCCCATAAATCAGTGGAAGTTCTTGGAAGTTAAACCAGTGTAACTGAGATAAGAATCTAGCCTGCTAATGTCAAAGCAGCTTAGAGAATATTTATTGTGTAAAGTTTATAAGCTATATCCAGTCCACCTCTTCTGCTTACGCAGATGCAAGAAAATTAGCAGCTGCCAAGAATTACATTAAACTGATTTACTGCTCCACCCCCACGTGCATAGAATAAGACCAGATTTATAACACCAGATTTTATTCTCTGTATGATCTAAGAGCAAACATTTTTTCCATCTCCCCAGTCCTTATAACACCTTGTACCTAGAATTGCACTGTCCTGCGGTAGCACCATCTGTTGTGATCACGTCAGATAATGGAAAAAACATCATCAACTTTGGGGAGGTTGCAGTAGGTATGAAGTTTAAGTTAAATTTTGAGTTTTTGATTTATTTTAAACATAGTTTTATTCTTTCTTATTCACTGTAGATGCAATTTACAAACAGAGGCCACATGTAGGCACCCAAATGGTAATTAGGATCCTAGATTAACACTTCAGGCATTGAACAGTAGGGCTGTGAGAAACAGCATTGTTTCATTTTGACTTCAGTTTTGCTGTTTCAGAGGGATAATGTTTTGTTTCACTGTTTCAAAGTACTGTTCCATTTAATTTTGTCGAAACTGTTCCCCTGTTTTGATGCTGTTTCGACACGTGTCAATATTTCGCCCTTGAGGAATCATGAAAATGCCTATAGTTTTGTCATTTCTTGCCTGATTCAGATGAGAATTGCAGGGATGGTAGCCTCTTCTGAGCGCATGGAGCCTGCCAAGTTCCAAGGATGTAGGTGCAGGAGTTTCTGGGAAACTGCACCTCAAACAGTTCAAAGCAAAACTCTTATCACTTGCTGGCAGTGGCAGCCTGCTGTCATCCCGCACGCATATCTGGGGACCCACGCCCCCTGAGAGGGCTGCGGGGTTGTGTCAGACTCTTCCTGCGGGGTGCAGGCCCCCAGATCTGCATGTGGGATGACAACAGGCTGCTGCTGCTGGCTGCGCCGAGCACTTGGAAGACTGATGCTGCCGCTGGTCCCAGCCTGTAGCGGCAGCCTGTTGTCATCCTGTGTGCAGATCCAGGGGATCGCGCCACCTGAGAGGAGTCTGGCACAGCCCCACAGCCCTCCCAGGGGGTGCAGGCCCTTGGATCTGTGCATAGGATGGCAGTACGCTGTTGCTGCCAGCTGGGGCCAGTGGCAGCACCAGTCTTCCCAGCACTCGGCACAGGCTGCGCCCACTGCTGGTCCCAGCCGGCAGTGGCAGCCTGCTGTCATCCTGTGTGCAGATCCAGGGGTTCATGCCCCCAGGAAAGACTCCGGCACAGTCCTGCAGCCCTCTTGGAGCGTGGAGGTCCCCGGATCTGCGCGCAGGGTTTCGGCAGGCTGCTACTGCCAGCTGGGGAAATAGCCCAGAGCCACCACGATTACCAGCTGGCAGCGGTAGCCTGCTGTCATCCCGCATCATCCAGGGGCCCACGGTCCCTAGGAAGAGTTGGGGAAAGCGATCAGAGAGCTGGGGGAAAGACTGGGGAGCTGGGGAATCCAACCAGGAACTCCTGGTTCAATTCTCCAGCTCTCTGATTGCTTTCCCCCAGCTCTCTGATCATTTCCCTAGCTCTTCTTGGGGGGCATGGGCCCCTGGATCTGTGCGCTGGGTTTCAGCAGGCTGCTGCTGCAGTTTCAGGGAGCTAGATGTCAATATCAGAGCAGTCCTTCCCCCTCTTCCCCCTCCCTTTCTTTAATTTTTGTTTAGCTGCAAGCAAGCCCGGCTTCGACATTCAAAACTTTCAAAACTTTTGAAACGTTTCGAGTGCCCTTGTTTAATTTCAAAGCTGTTTCAAAGCCTTTCAATTCATTTCAATTTCACTGTTTCGAGCTCGAAATGCATCGAAGCAGCTTCGAAATGAAACACCCGGCAAAATTTCGCATAGCCTTGTTGAACAGACCACCTGATGCCCAGACATGGAATTAGGAGCCCTAATTGTGATCAACCTAGTGTGAAAATGCTGTGTTCACTTTGACTGTATTCCAGCTACAGGAACTGAGTGAATGTTTAAAGAGGGAGAATTGTTAATAAAATATAGTTCTGTGTGTTATGGATTGATGCAGTTGAACAGAACTCAGTTCCCCTTTTAGTTTTTATTGTCTTAAGTAATAACTGCTAGTAACATCCACCAGTAAATGTGTTGTGAAGATGCATTTTCCCCTGCTGGGTATAATATTTTACCCAGCTAGCGTTCTGAGAACTCAGTGCAGTTACTGAAAGTACTAGCCTGTATACTAGCCATGTAATTTATGGAGCCTTCACCACAGCCACACTGGCTGCATAATATTGATTTACAAGTATGACTTGTGAGGTGAGGTAATATCTTTTATTGGACTAACTTGTATAAATGGAAAAAAAGAGGAGACAAATTATTGGGCTTCAGCCCCCTTTTCAGGTCTGGGAAAGAAGTGTAGTCTCAGGCCAAATTCAATGCAAGTTAGAACAGCTGCTTTAGTTTAAATTGCCATATTTACCCAAATCCAAGACAGTTCTGAATGTAAGATACCGCCTTCCCAATAATTAGATTCTATACATGGAAGACCTATAGATTTGTTGTAATTTTCCATGTATAGAATCTAATTATTAGGTTAAATTCATCTCCTTTTCCTGCTGCAGGAGGGAAATCAGTGGCAGGGGGGCAGGCAGTGGGGGAGGTAGTAGGAACCAGGCAGTAGGAGCAGATGGTGGGGGACTGAAGCAGATTGCCCTTTGCTGCGTGCCCCCACTCCACTTGCTCCATCTGCGGCTTGCTCCTCATACTCCCATGCTGGCCCCCCTACAACTCGCCCACCCCATGCCTACCCCACCAGCACCTTCCCCCCTTCAGTGCCTGGCCCCTCTGCTGCCTGCTCCCTCACCTGTGTCCCTGCAGCCTCTGCCTCCCCTGCCCCTCTACTGTCTCTGCTCCCCAACTCCCCCCTCCACCACTTACCCTTGCTGGGGCTCTGACCTCCCTCCAGTCCAGGGCACAGAGCACATGTTTGCTTCAGTCCCAGCCTGGCACAGAAGTAGCTGCAGGAGTAGCAGCAGCTCTGGTGGGCTCCAGACTGGGGGGCAGAGGCTGCAGTGTGAGACGAGGGGTGGGAGGGCAGAGGTGGCAAGGGACAGGCAGCAGTGATAGCTCTGACCATGACCCCAAGTCAGGTCTGGAGCCAGAGCCACAGCAGCTGCCTATATTCAAATCCAAAACAAGGGATTTTTATCCTTATGTTAAATGGGGGGAAAAGGCCCTCATCTTGGATTAAAGTAAATATGGTATATCATAACCCTCACCGTCACCCTGACTTTACCAGATTTATCAGAGCAAACCTGGAACCAAACCTTGCCGAATCAAATGTAAGACCTACTAACACATCTCTATAGACACCACCATCAACACATACCATCATAAAACCCTCAGAAATCATGGGTCCTACACATGCCTACCACAACATCTGATATACTTTATTCTGTGCAAAAACTGTGTGGTGAAACTTCCAAAGAACTTCCAAGAAACTTCCAATTAATTACCAAAGAAAAAATGAGAAAGAATAGATATATACCCTATTTCCAGTGGAAGGCCATTTCTCTGTCTCTGCCTCCACAGTCCTTGTCCTCAAAGGAAACACACATAACACCTTCAGAAAGCAAATCTGGGAAAATAAGTTCATAAGTTTACTGGACACCAGAAGCCATGAATTGTGAGTTATTGAAGTTAGTGGCTCATTATAACTTACCTCTCACCCTTTCCTCTGCTACCTTGTCTTTGCTCTGTAAGTGATAACGCCTCACTTCCCTATCAAATGGTCAAATTAATTTAATATACCATATTTACCTGAATCCAAGACAACTTTGAATTTAAGATGACCCCTCCAATAATTAGATTCTATACATAGAAAATTATAAATTCGTTATAATTTTCATGTACCAAATCTAATTAATGGAAGGTTATCTTAAGTTTGTCTGGTGGGGAAAGCAATGCCTGCAGTAAGGGGCCAGACTGCCATTTCTTGCTTCCTTGTCATCCTGCCACATGCCTCCCTGATTCCTGGCCTGCCATGCCTGTACCTGCCCTCTGCTGTCTTTGCCTTGCCCCTCCACCTGCCCTCCAACTTCCTGCCTCCCCCAACCCCTGCCTTCCCCACCTCCATGCCCCCTATGCCTGCACTCCCACAATCCCATACCACACCCTTCCCCCCTTGCATTCTGCTGCAGCTCTTCTTCTCCAGCCCCTGCCTGGGTCCAATCCAGCCCAGCCAGGTTGGGGCTGGAGGGACCAGAGTCAAAGGGGAAGGTAAGGGGGACAGCTGTGGGGAGGGGAGCAGGGTATGGCAGGACAGGCTAAAGGAAGGAGCAGGAGACAGGGGAGGAAGGCACAGGTATGGGGGCAGAGTGTGGGAGGGAAGGTTGCAGGTTCTGCTACTCTCACCCGCACCCTATGGGCTCCCCTGCCACGTGCCCTCTCCCCCATCAAATGAGCAGGTGTAGCCCAGGGCAGGTGGTGGTGCAGCTCTAAATCCAGGGCCAAAACCAGAGTGGAGCTGCTGCCTGACCCAGGCCAGTACTTGGATCCAAGACAAGGTTTCCTCCTCCCCATAATGCTGATTGAGGGGGGGAAAAAAACTTTGTCTTGGATTTGAGTAAATATGGTAATAAATTTAAACTAAAGCAGTAGTTTGAGCTCATACTTAGCTTAGACTGTGACCTGATGAAGGGCATCTAAAGCCCAACAGCTTGTCTCCTCTCTCTCCTAATTGGTCCAGTAAAATATGTTATCTCATCTCACAAAGCTTGCTTTTCTATATCCTTGGACCATCACTGCTATGACATCATTTACATGTATCATATTTAGGAAATCTCATTCAGGCAAAATGCCATAAAATATGTGAAAAGTCTTAGACCTAATAAGTGTCCATAACAGCAATCTGAGAGGTGTCTGGTCTTTTCATTTCTGGGCTTGGGAAGACTAGAAATGGCAGGTATATTACTTTCCATCTTGCTTATTGCTAACTCCAAAACTCTTCACTAGACCATCCTGGAAACGGACGATGATGTTTTACTTGCTCGAACATTCTTTGTGATTGGACTGTGTTGAATATTAGGATAGAAGCAGTTGTCAGCATTGGAGTCAACACCAGGAGGGGTCTGTTTAGTGTTCCTGCTTATTGCTTTTTGTTGTTCTGACATGTTTAAAGTGGTGTTCTTATTCATTTCAGGGCACAGAATAACTAAACAAATTACAATACAAAACATCGTAGATGAGCAGCTAGCAGTATCCTTGACTGGAGCATCCACTGGTCCCAGTGCATAAACAAATGCATTGAATGTGGTCCTGTGTCTATGAGCTGTTCAACACCAGAGCATGAGGGATTCTAAAAGGACCTTTACTGGAATCAGGATGGTTCAAATGATGCTTATCTTTCACAACCTGGTAGATGGTAAAATCAGTTTTTCAGGGCCTAACTAGGTGACCCTTTGGAAGCTCCCTTCCCAACCCATTTGTTTCTACAAAAGCTATATGTGCTTTTTGCTGACAGCTACTTAAAGCCCCGAATCAAAATGCACTTAATTCTCAAGTTGCAAGCCCTTTTGAGAGCAAAAATTACTCGTTCAGTGCAACCCATTCCAGCACCAGCACAAGACATTTGAAGTACAGTGAGGGAAAGTGAAGTTCTGCCTCATGACTTCACTGAATTTCTAGAAATCTTGTGGGAATATGTCTGTGCTTTTAGCACTGTCTCACTTAATCAAGATGGAGAATGAAAACACTCTCTCTTATATGCTAGTTTAACTTATTCATGTCATATTTTAGGCAATAACTTGGAATAATATTGCATGGAATTTATTGGAAATGTCTGTAACTGAAAGAAGAAAAAAAGGCTTTCAGGTGTTTGAATTTCCTGGGTAGATTTTCTATGCTCTGATTAGCTCGCTAATCCTATAAAAAATTCAGATGATGAGTTAGCTTAGGCATCATTTGTCTCAGCTGTATTTGGATCTGTTCTTGTGCCTCCTCTTTCATCTGTCACCTATATACTTATGTTTCCTTGAACTATAGTATTTCAGATAGGCTTCTCCATCCTGAATCCCCATGGTCCTTTCCTATTGGTCAATCCAGTTGGGTCTCTTCAGCCAGGGGAAAAGCAACTTCTCGTCATTTCTTTTTGTCCAGATGAGAACAAACTGGTGAGTGAAAATGAAATTTGATCTTACACATACACATACAATAAGCAGGCAGAAACATTTAATAGCATGTCATAATGAAAAGATTCTGAGCAACTTTCCCTTTTAAAGTTCTCACATTTTTCTTTCATATGCATTTATATACTACCTTTCACAAAGGTTCCCAGAAGTTTTGGTAAGCCATGATGACACCATTTCTGAAACAGAGTGATATCTAGGGTGGAGAAAGGAACTAGCCAGTGTACTACATATTGTACAAATGGTGTACTCAGAGGTGGGATATTTAGCATCCTTGCAAAAAATATTTGTAGCTCTGTATGAACCTAAGCCTTATCAGAACAGCAGCAGCAGCTTAATTGTTCTAGTAATGTACAATCAGATAAGAAGAGTAATTCCATACATAGGTCATAGTAGGTTGTACTCCCTTGGAGGGTTAAGCATAGGTGTCTGTAGATTTCTTAGACAAGGAAACCTGTACATGTGCTCCAGGTGCCTATACACATGCCCAGGGCTAGAGCAGGGGGCATGTTTTAATTAGAGCTGTTCTTGGGAACCACTCTAATTAAAATGCCCACAGCATCTTGTGTATTCAGTGTCCCACATTTCAAAATGGTGGCAGGGGCGCATTAGCTAAGGCTTATTTGAAGAGCTTTAGTTAAAACACCCCACCACCATTTTGAAAAACGGGACGCTGAATATACAAGACACTGCAGAACACATCAGAGCATGTGTAAAAGTGCTGATTTAGCCCCAGTGTGAGCCAGCATCCACCCTGAAGACCTGTGCAAGCAGAACTCTGATGTCAATGTCATGCCCACAGAGGAGTTGATAATCCTCATGCCCTGAATACAGCCTTTCCATGCCTGTTTCTACAAAAGATCCATGAAGTGATTGGTGAGGAGCTACCAGCATTTGGCCCTTAGTGTATACTGTTCCCAGAAGCTCAAAAACAGGTGTCTATTGTGGCTTGCTATCTGTGCTGACTATTGTGGGCATCTTTCTTTGCAGTTCTTTGAAGCCCTGGATATCTACACTATAAAAAACACCCTGACTCTCAGCATTACTGGACATGGGGTTACTCCCTCAATTGCTTGTTCTGTGGAAGGAAAAATACTTGATATGGGATATGTCATAGCCAAAGAGAAGGGCACTTCCACATTCAAGGTAAATCCTAACTTCAAGGTGGTTACTACCTAGTTTTCTGGCTAGTTAGAAAACCTCATACCAGAGGAAGCTAATCCCTTTCCTGGCTGCTCGGAAGTAGGTAAAGGAATGCCAGAGGATGTGATGCTGTGCAGCAGGTTCTGTGCAAAATGTTTGAGCTTTAAAGCATGTGATGGAATCCTAGAACGAAGTGGCAGCTTCATTAGAGACACTTAATAATAAAGGAAAATAATTCCATATGACAGAGCAGCAGGGGGAGGAGGTGCTAAGCCTCCTTCTCAACAGCTAAGGAGGTGCTGTTACTCTGCATGGCCAATGAGTAGGAGGATAGTTCGGGGAGGGGTATTGGTGCCCTCTGAAAAACTGCCCCTCTGAATGTATTTCTCCTTGGCTGTATTCACTCTTTAGGGGACAAGATCTCAAACAGCTCCTCTAGCATCACCAGCAGAACTACCTGTCCCACCCATGTGCAGCCATTCTGATTATGCCTCTGACGTCTGCATGCTAAGGAGGCAGAAAGGAGAAACAGGACCAACCCTATAAATAGCATGATAGGGACAGGCAGGTATTGCCTGGAGAATGCTTTAATTGAGTCATTCATATGCTGCAAATTTCCATCTTGTTAATTCCAGATCTGATGAACAGGCCAAGAGCTAGGGAGCAAGTTATGTCTCTGAAGTCTTTTGCTTTGTATAGGCATCGCAAAGCTTTGAAATTAGGACTCAGCATA
This sequence comes from Gavialis gangeticus, assembly GCF_001723915.1. Taxonomy (NCBI): domain Eukaryota; kingdom Metazoa; phylum Chordata; order Crocodylia; family Gavialidae; genus Gavialis; species Gavialis gangeticus. Next base: position 9,224,687 of record NW_017729014.1, read on the forward strand.
CATTTCCTGCTGATGGGTTCCAAGAGGGGGATAGGCCACAGGTTGTCTTGGCAGGGAAAACACATTGTGGATAGCAATAGCCCATATGTGCTCCGTGTGGCAGCTGGGTATGCAGTAGTGCAGTAATGCAATAAAAATGTTTGCAAAATATAGATCCTACATAATTTACAGCAGATTTCCCAGTTAAAATGCTGTCACACAAATGAATCCCTCCAGATACAGAACACTTCCACTCTGGCCCTCAAGTACTCCATGCAACTGGAATCACTCTCACAAACACGGGACAGAGATCTGCAGAAACTTCCTTCCTTCCTAACATCTCCCACAAAAAGGACAGAACTTGTTGGTAAGGAATTTCTTATCTCACTCTTTTAAACTCATGAAGTCTATATAGAAAACAAATTCTGCCCTGGGTATTTTTGCAGGGTCTCATGGGTGTAATTAGAAACAGCATTTGCCTCCCTAACAGCCATATATGCCCACTTCGTTTCTTGGTAGACACAAGTTTATAGAACCTCAGAGGATGTTCCCAAGTAGACAAGTCCCACGTAGACAAGCATTTAAATATCTAATATGCAACACGCAAAGTGGATTTAAACACCATATTTGGGAGGGGCTATTTTTAATTCATACTAAGAAAGGTGTGATGACACTTCAGCTTGCTCTAGAGAAGTGGGTATTTCGGGGAGAAAAAAAACGGCTTTCCAGATGGTTCCAACTAGTATTTCCAATAATCAGATTTCTGGTTTTTCTATATAAAGTGCCCAAGAGATTTTTACTCTCAGCATTGGGATAAAGAAGAATACAAGGGGAATCAGAACAGGACAGGTCTCCCCCTTTGTCGACTTACTCTTGCTTTTGTTCTCCCAGGGACACAAAACTACAATGGTTTGAGTGTGTTCAGTGTCTTTCCAGTAGAGGGAGTAATTGACATTGGAAAGAGTCAGGATTTTACTGTCACCTTCAGCCCTGACCACGAAAGTTTATATTATTCTGACTGCCTTAAGGTCATGCTCTTTGGCAAGGTAAGGTAAGCTCGGGATACCCGGCTTATTTAATCCAGTCTGCTGTAATATAACTGACTGAGTCTGTCATCATGGACAGTTCAATTCTAATAGGAGTTTCAATGCAATGGAAACTGTATTTAGTCACTACTTGAACAGTAACTCTAAATCATATTTTTGTCTGCCGTTGATCTGCCTCCGGACAGATCATGGACACCAGCCAGCACATGTCCTTTGTGCACTGCTGAAGTCCATATGGATTCCCTGCACGGAGTTTGATGGAATGACTGGAAGGGAAACTGCATGCAGAGCCAGTGCCCAAGCAACCTTGCCTAAACAGAGGCTGCATTGGCTCCTGGGAAGCAGCTCTGCTGTTATGCTGCATGCGGCAGGGTGGTTCCATCTGTGGAGCAGTGACTGAGTTTAGACAGAAGCCAGAATCAGGGTGCACAAACTGGCAGCATTGTAAGTTGTATTGCCATGCTCCAGGACCAGCTGGCCAACAGTTGATGAGCAGCACTGCCTTGTGGCTACTAGTGTGTATTGAAGGTAATATGAGTCGAGACAAGTATTGAGCAAAATATTTTTCTCCTCTCCATATGAGTTTGCAGTCCCAGAGTTTTGTCTGGAATTTCAGATAGGAATAAAATAGAACCTCAACCAAAACCAAATAGGCCATGTATGGCTTCCACAGGTACAGCCATGTAGTCCCTGGGGGCTGCTTGAAACCTAGCCCGGGTTCACAAACCTTGGACAAGTTTGGTACCAGGTAAATTTGTCCTGTTTGATGGTTTAGAGTGAGCGCAGCAGTTCTGCTGTAGAATGAAAAAATGAGTAAAAGGGAAGTGATCCCATTAATGAGTGCCTGATGTTATTGTAAGGAAGACAAGGACCTGCCTCTTGTATCCTGAGTTGTATCTAGATGAATAGGAGAAGCTAATATGCCTCCAGACACCAGAACGGACAGATACCGTCAGTTCTAGAAAACTGGTGCAGCTGTGCCAAGATACCTATTACATGAAGATTTGGGCTGTAACCTACCTCTGCAACATTGTTGTCCTACTTAGGAAATAGCCCACATCATCCAGTTGAAGGGTGCTGCAAGAAACCATATGATGTTTGTGGAAGGAGGGGATCCGTTGGATGTGCCCGTAGAGTCCTTAGTTGTAACATCACCTATATCTGAAGAAGCCGGAAAAAGAGGTAACTAATTGCCTTTTTCATTTACTATACCACAGTTGGACAATAGTTTGCATTAATCAAAAGCTCAAGTGAACAGCTCTAGCTTGCAAGGGAAAGAATCAAAATAGAGGAGGAGTATTATGACATGGAGTTGACTTCCAATATTAAAAAAATGGCTTTCAGGAAAAGAGTTTTCTCTGAACATGGTGCAGTAGTACCTCTCTTATGAATGGTAGGGTGTACCACATATAGATTACCTAATTTTGCAGACTTGTATGTGCAAAATCATGGAAAACCAACAATGAATACTGCAAAGAGATGTTACCTTTTTCCTGAAGTGTTTCAAATGTAAAGTGAAGGCTTGTATTCAGTGCTTAAAATTCTCACGTCCCACACCAATCATTACTTGGACATTATTCTGAGTTGAGAGAAAGAGAGAGACCCCCAAGAATACTTAATAAATTCAAGTCTTCTGTTTAATTTCTCAAATTTAAAGGCAGAAGGAAACCTATACCCAGGTAAGGAGGCAAAAGGAAAGACTCGGGTCTAAATGTTATGCCAAAGAGCATGGAAGAGGGGAGATACAAGAAAAGCAATTAAGGTGTACAAATGAAGCTGACTTGACCCTTTTCCTTCTCATCCTTGCCTAAATAAAATCAGTTTTGTTTTTCCACTCTACTCCACTACGCACTCATTTCTGCCCTGGGAAATTTACAATATCTTAGACGTATTTAATAAGTAACTTACAACTCCTGTGACTAGCTGCTTTGAAGTTAACTTGATCTATGTCTGATTTAGAGTTGGAAGAGACAACAAAGTCTATTCTCCTAAGCCTGGAGTGCATCCAAGGAGAGACTTCTCCAACGCCGGTAATAAGGGAGCTGAAAGTTGGAGCTATAGGAGCATCTCAGTTTGCATCCAAAAAGGTAAGAAACTAGATTTGGAGTATCTAGATTCGGAGCCAGTAGAGACCCTAAGTTAAATACATTTCAGGATTTCTGTTGAGCTTTGCACCATATTATAAAAGCATCAAGATTGCTTGAGGGGATAAAGGTGCATTTTTCAGCAAAAGACGAGAGAAATTAGAAGTAGGGGATTGGAAGAGGATAATGGACATAGGTGAATGCATTATAAAAACATGAATATGGGACCAAATTAGTAGGGCTGTGTGAAGCTTCGGGTGCTAATTCGATTTGGAGGAGATTCAGCTCGATTTGGTGGCCAACTCTCAAAATGTGAATCGAGTCAGGGGACCAGTAAAAAGGTCCGAATTGATCTGAAGCTCTCTGAATCAATCCGGAAAAGATTCAGTGTGCTTCAATGATTCAGGCAGTCCCCAGTGGCTGCAGCAGGGAGCTGGAGCCAGACTTGGAGCTGGTAAGCAGAGGGTGGCAGAGGGGGGGCTGGAGGAGGGAGGAGGGAACCACGGGGGGACCCCTGCCATGCCTCATCCTCTGACTCCTCCCCTCACCTCCCCCAGCCCCTCTCTGCGACACCTGCCCAAGCCTCACCATGGCTGCCTCGCCTGCCCCAGCTCGTGGTGCTCTGAAAAAAAGCCCCTACTCACTGGGTGCTGCTAGGCAGGGGTGTGATCCCTGCTGCCCCCACTACCCCACGTTGCATGGGGGGCTCTTCCATGAGCCC
>NW_017729014.1:9228613-9228829 GCF_001723915.1 Gavialis gangeticus
AACCCCTGCTGCTCCCCCAACCCCACCCCCATGGCTGCCCCACGTGCTCCAGCTCTGGCCCTTTAAGAAAAATAAAACCAAAAAAACCCTGGAGTCACTGGCTCCTGCAGCAGCCTCGGGGCTTTGGAGGGGCTTATGCAATGACCCCCATGCAGCACGGAGCAGTGGGAGGCAGTGAGGATCAACCCCCCACCAGGCAGGTGAGTTTGGGGATTT
>NW_017729014.1:9233829-9245983 GCF_001723915.1 Gavialis gangeticus
GGGAAGGTTGGGGGGCTCATGCAGACCCCCCACACAGCAGGGGCAGGAGGGATCAGCCCCCCCCGCCACCTGGCAGTACCCACCGAGTGGGGCCTTTTTTTTTCCAAAGTGCCGGGAGCTGGGGCAGGCAGGGCAGCCATTGCCAGGCTGGGAGAGGGGCAGGGGGATGGGCCTGCGTGATTCAGAGATTCAGCAGCAGCTGAATCTCCGAATCAGATTGTCTTGAATTGATTCAGCCAAGTGACTTGAATCACTGAATCGAATCACTGTCCCTCGAACTGGCCGAATCCAAAGCGAATACTAGCTGCTTTGCACAGGCCTACAAATTAGTAGCACTCATGCTAGTAACAAAGCTGTGGATGACAGTTATGTTCATTTTCAAAAGCAAATATTAGTTCATGCTAAGCCACAGCTATTGGAGGTTGGGTTGTTTAGTGGAACAGACTGTACTTCCAGCAAATAACACTCTGGGAAAAGAGCAGTTTTAAACATCTTTAGGCTGTCTCCTCTTAGCCATAGTTATTTCATGGCAACTGAACATATGAAATGAGCTGCTACTTTTCAAAAAGCAAAAACACGAGATTTGGCAACTGGGAAGCGGTTCTGTAGCACTGGGGTGATGCAGCCTTTGAGCAGAGGTTTCACAGCCAGAAGCTGAGTTGGCTCTAACTGTCTGCTCTCAATAACTAACTTTTCCTGTTGTTTCTGCAGAATGTTGAGTTCAGCCTGGATGGCCTGGCACTCCTGCAGCAGAAGGGATTTACTGTTGAGCCTATAAAAGGAACAGTTGATCATGGGCAGACAGAATGCATTAGTGTTTCTTGGGTGCCACCTGCCGACTTTGATGTAAGTTACAGTTTCCAAAGGAAATGGCTGAGAAAATAATAATTAATTGAATAATTAACCACAGTCTGTTCGCATTTGCTTTGAGCGTCAGCACAGGAGCACTTCTTGGAGGGCAGCAGTGCAGTTTAGTTATGACAGAATTTAGGACAATAAACAGTGAACTTGAGTTTTATTTGTATGAATGCACATGGGCTTCCAGTTTTAGGGGTGAATTATTAGACAGATGAGAGTAGGTTTGTAGGTAGGCTTGGGCACCCACATGGGAACAGATGCCAGGGACCATGACCTTGGGAGCTTGTTACCTAACTTCTGCCTCAGTTCATCCATTTTTGAGATGAGAGAAAGGGCACAATCATTTGTCCCCTAGTTTTTATGGGATGCTGAAATCTTTGTATCTATCATCTAAAAGTTTATTAATAGATGAAAGCTGCTGCTCCTGTCATACTGCCAACAGGGTAAGTAATTTAATAAACCACTTCACACTAGTTTTTCAATGCTGCTCCCAACCATATAGTAGCAGAGCCACATTGAAGAGCATGATGCCTCCACAACACCCAGGCTGTCACCTATGGACCCCTTTTTTGTAATGCTTTTGTCTCCATTGTTGTTCTCTGTTAATTTGATTTTTCATTTTATGACATACCTCATGATTTTTCATTTTATGACATACCTCATGAGTATAGCAGAGTCCTGATGTATGTTCAGAACATCCTGGGACACTTGGATTGCCTCCAACTCATCTTTGTATTCTGATCCTCCTTGGCCGCCCTGCAGTGAGGTCTGTGTTGAATGGCAGGGTGACGGGCATAATTCAGAATTAACCTGATGTGTCATTCTGTGCAGGAGGCAATAGAGATCATGGTTTTAGAGATGAATTGACTCAGTGCCTTTTGCTGACCAGAGCTGGCCTGTTACACAATAGCCACCACCAACACAGGGTTAAAGGACCATTTCCTTCCCAAATCCACACTTCCACATACCATGTCATTGCCACACCCAGCTGGTTGTACAGTATATCATGGTTGCAACCTGATAGTGCTATCTGTGTCACACTAAAAAACAACCAGTTATCCCTGCTTTACATTGTCACAGAAGGGTTAGCACAGTAAAGACCAAAGTTAGTATGAACCAGTGGTATTCAAAATTGGAGGAACCTGCAGAGGTTAGCACTGTGATCATCCATAACCATAACTAGCACATGTGATCATTTAAATCATTTAGGTTTCATTTAGACAAACCTGTGCTGTCATTCTGCTCTAGATGTCCAAGAAAGGCCATTTCACATGCTTGGTGCATTTTTTTTGTAGCCGGCTCATCCTTTGACAGCAACAGCTACGCTAACCTTAAAAGGAGACATTAAAGAAACATACAAAGTCCTCTTCATGGCCAGAGTTGTGTCTGCATTAACTTACTAAAGAAAAAAGCCAAGCTAAACCTGAAGAAAAATGGAAGATTGCTCCTACTTAACCAGTCACAAGAGCTAAGCTGGATTGGTGCAAGAAACTTCAGGATCGTTTTAGTCTCTACATGCAAATATGTACTATTTCTACTGTCTACTGAAACTATTTACTACAAAACTCTGAACTCTGGTCCTGGAAGTTTCACTGGAACTGAATTTCTGAAAGGGACCCCAGGTAAAGTGTGAACACACCAACAATTGCTGATATCCTGAAATATATTGTATATCTAAAAGGTGCATTAATTGTGTGGTCATCCATGGGTGCTCAGTCCCTCAGGATCAGAGTCTTTTTTCTTTTCCAAGTGTACAAGAGTTTGTTCAGCACTTTTCCAGCTGTTATTTTTTTCTAATATGTATTAATATATTTTTAAAATCCAGCTTTTTTTCTCTTTGCCTAAGATTGGATTTAAGCCTTCCACAGAAGTCCTCTCTGCTCCCCTCAATCCAGTGGAAGCCATTTCCTTGGGTACAGTATAAACTCCTCTTTGTGGTATACATTCACACAGGAAAGTGCCCCATGCTGTTGAATAAATCACAGGACCTGGTTTCTTGGACACCTGTCCTAGATCAAGACTATCCAGGAATTTAGTATTTCTACATTCATTTTTTTTCTCAGAGCTCTGACATAAAGCATTGGTTTCTGCTAGTTACCAACTAGCTAGGCTGATCTGCACATCAAAGAGGTGGTGCTGGAAAGGCACTTCTAACACAGTATCTGTTGCTTGGAAAAAATCAAGGCACAGGGGAGAAGGCTAGGAGAGCAGAGGGAAGCTGTGGGCACTGACAGATGTGCAGGCCCCTGCTGTAACTCATGGCACTTTACATAAAGCGCCACTAGTTAGAGCACCCCTCGCCACCCCTAACAGATGTTTGCCTGTTCGGTTGGTGGAGGTGAGAATCCAGCCTGCCTGGAGGAGCCCAAGGAGCCTATCTGCAGCCAAGGAACTGCCCCTCTCCAGCCCTGCCCTGCCCCATTGCACCCCTCCCCACCCCTGCAGGTCTGGTGCTGTCTGCAGGAAGGGAAGGGGGAAGGGAAATGAGCTGCTGGCTGGGGTTTGCCCAGCCTGAGCTAAAGGAGAGGAAATTGGGGGGTAGAGGGGCTTGGGCAAACCCCAGCCACTAGCTCACCTCCCCTCCCCTCTCCCTTCCTGCAGACAGCCCCAGGGGTGTGCCCAGCCCTGTTTGCACAACAGATTAACTGTAGGGAATACGAGTTCCCTAAAGTGCTTCAAAGTGGAGCGCCTTCATCTGATCCCTCATTTGATGAGGATTAGTTTGTAGCACGATCAGCCACTTTAAAATCACTCTGCTGTTGTGCACATGTGGCATAGCTGTGGAGCACTTTCAGGGGGCTGATTGTGTGACAAATATAACTTCTGTCTGTGCCCCTTACGCCACCATAGCCCTACACCAATGACCCCATGGTTCCTTCGCAAGGCACTGGGGTTGCAACGAAGTCTACTACCCATTTGGGATTTGACCTTATTATTTTGAGAATTAATAACTGATATTAACTATTAACTATTTTGCTCTGGTTCTTTGCTGTACTGACTGGTTAGTACAAAAGGTCTTCAGATTTGAGATGACCCTCCAATAAATAGATTCCACACAAAGAAAATGTATAAATTTGTTATAATTTTCCATGTATAGAATCTAGTTAGTGGTGGGTCGTGGTCATCTTAATTGTGTCCCCCCACCACTGCAGTGGGACAAGTAGTGGCAGGGGAGCAGGTGATGGGGAAGTCAAGCGGCCTGACCACTGCCTTTTGCTGTCTGCCCCTTCCCACTGCCTGTGCACCCCTGGCAACTACCCCCCACCACTTTCACCCCTGTGGTGCCTGTGCCTCCCCTGCACCTTTCTCCCTCCATTGCCCCCTCATGCCTGCATCCCTGGTGCCTGCCACCACCCCCTGTGGTACCTGTTCCCTCTAGAGTATATAAGTATATAAGGGGTGTACATCAGGATTTGGGGGAATGCCTGTTCACCAGAGTGCCCCAAGGGATGCCAAGGTAAATGGTCATAAACTCCTCCAAGACCATTTTAGGCTGGACATAGGGAAAAACTTCTTTACTGTCCAAGCCCCCAAGGCCTGGAATAGACTGCCTCCGGAGGCGGTGCAAGCACCTACTCTGGACTCCTTTAAGAGTCAGTTGGACTTTTATCTTCCTGGAATCCTTTGACCCTAGCTGACTTCCTGCCCCTGGGGCAGGGGGCTGGACTCAATCTTCCAAGGGCCCTTCCAGCCCTAATGTCTATGAAATCTGTGAAATCTAGAACCTCTGCCCCCCACTTGCCCCCCTGCCATCTGTTACCTGCCACCCCCACCACTTGTCCCCTCCATCCCACTTACTCTCTCTCACAGCTTGACCCCTGCTCTGCTTTGGCCTAGGGCATGGAGCACATAGGCACTCGACCCCTGCCTAGCCATGCAGTAGTGGTTGCAGTGGTGTCAGATCCAGCCCCAGGGCTGCTACCACCGTCACCATTGCTGTGTGGCCAGGTGGAGGCTGGAGCAACCGTATGCCCCATGCCCCAGTCCTGAGCCAGAGGGTAAGCCAAGAGGAGGCAGGGTAGGAAAAGGGAGCAGAGGCTGTAGGGAGCAGGTAGTGGGGAGGCAGCAGCTGCGGCTCTAACTCTGACCTGGAGTCTGGGTCAGGGTTGAGGCCTGTCAGAGCCACCTGCCCCCTGCTTGTACTTGAGTCCAAGACCAGCAGCTCTTTTAGCTTAGGAAGTGATCATGTACTACAAGAAGGGGAGCCATATAGTAACCTAAACAGACATACCCAGAGTTTGGCTGCAGGCTCCCAGTTCTCTGGAAGACATGCAGGCACTCTAGTGATTTTACTATACAAGGGGACCAAGCTGTGCAGAATCCTGTTCGTGCTGCAGTGGGGAGAAGACCCTGTTCATCTCTCAGGAATTTGGGAGCTTGGCCTTTAGAAATAAACCACATATCACAAGACTCATGATAAAATCCTGAATTGGTAACACTGCATTCATCTCATACACTAGAGAACACTCTGTGCTTGGCAGGAAACATGTATATATATTAAACATATGGGCTGTCTGCACTGTACCGGATTCCTCAATGAAAACGGTCATCTATTGAATAGAACATGAAACTTGTTTCGTCAAGCCACGCTGTCTGTGCGTAAAATTTACTCATGCCTAAAAAGGGGATATTAGTAACTGCCCTGGACTCTGAATGTTTGCAGAGCTAGCAAAGAATTAGGTACACTGAAAGTGCTCCCCCCACAGGGCACGTCCAGACAAGCACTGTTGTGCGGTATATGGCGCACAGCACTACATACTGCACAGTTCGGTGTTCTCCGCAATGCAGGGGCACGCTGCCCATGTGGGCACTGCACCAGGTGTTTTTTTCCATGGGTGCAGAAACTACAGGGGAAAAAAATGGAGCAATGCATGCTTGGCAGTGCACGCTGCTGAAAAGCGGAGCCAGGCTCCACGCAGCAGAATCACCGCGGCTGCAGCCCCAGGAGGCCCCCAAAACCCCAGGTAAGGCTTCTGGGGCTAGCACAATGCTGGCCCCAACCTCCCTTACCCCACCCAGGGCAATTTGCCACGCGCCAAAGCACGCATGGCATGGGCGTTGCCCAGGGACAAGTAGCAGCAGCACAAGGTGTACCACCACCACTTGTCCCCAGGGAACCAATGCCCTTAGTCAAGTCGCTTAATGCACTTCTGGAAAGTACTCAGATACTTTGGGGATAATCAATAATACTGAACAAGTAACATCATGCAGGCAACATCATACTTTGCTCTACCTGCAACCTCTGTTTTAATTTGTTAATCTCCTGTGGCTGTAAGCTTGAGAAGTTGTCACTGGCAACATGTGTATGACCTTAGGTTGGAGGCACTGAACTATGCAATAACATAGTCAGGCCAATCCTTAGTGTGTGGACGTAATACAGTTACATTGACTCTACTGAAACCACGCTGATTTACACAGGCTGAGCACCCAGCTCAGTATTTCTAGATGCATCCAGACAAATCACAACTGAATATTGTGTAAATAAGGGAGGCTGAAAATACCCAACCTGTTTTTGTCTCACTCCACTGACTTGCCCAAACACCTCCCCCAGTCCAATTTCCCAGAGGGTTTGTACTCTGTGAGTAGTTGATAATTATTCCGATAATCCTGGTTTTAATCCCCAAAATAAAACTGTTGTATCAGAAGAAAAGGGGAGCAATCCTAGAAGTATTAAGCAGAAATAGTAACTCATTCTAGCAAGATACTGTTATGGAGTCAAGCTGGATCTGCAGTTTTCACAGAGGTGAACCAAAGATTTTAGGGTCCCTAGATTTACTGCACCACCAAGGTTTAAACAGTGTTGTGGAAATACACAGAGAACAGAACAGATACTAAATACCTAAAACATAAATGTTCCCTGTGCACTTCAGGCATACACCGTCCTGATACATTAATGTCTTGACTGTCTAGTGCAGGCTGTTAGAATGGGAGAAGAGACCTACTCCCCTCACAAGCTTGTCGGTCTGTCACGTAGGTGGCTGCATGTCCTTTCCACTGAGAATGCAAGGAACAAAGCAGAAGTACGCTCCTGCATTCTTTACAAAAAGTGTTCTGTGAAACCATTGCCAGGCTGCCCAGAAATGGAGAACTGGATATTGTGTGTAGTGTAGAAATTGTAGTATCCCCACTAAATGAGGATGAGGGCTCCCACTGTGCTTGCTGTACACACATGTAATAAAGAGAAAGTCACTACCTCGAAGAGTTTAGTCTGTGGCATAGGAATTATGTTTACTGGGGTAGATTAGGTACTGTGTAAGTCTAGGCAAAAACTTACTGTTGCAGTTGTTGATACCTCTGTAGGAACTCCTGTGCTAGGAACAATACTTGTCCTCCTCCATTATCCTCTGAGGATCCCAACACTTCCCCCATGTCACCTACGTTATCCCAGGAATGTTGCACAGAGCCAATGATCTGTGGTGGTCAATCAGATCTTCATTCCAATCTCGCTGGTGAAGTAAAAGGGTTTTTTATAAGCAGAGAACTTCATTGTGATAATGACACACCTCAGGTGGTGCAAAAATTATTATAGAGCTAGAGCACAGCATCTACATAGCTGATTACCATCAATGTATGGAAATGCAAGTTAATTACATGTTACAGTGTATATTATACATGTATATAGGACATATCGCACTCTACATTCATTACAGAGTGTCCCGGGTACATCATCAACAATGATGATTTTGCTCTTACTTGAGCTACACTAACTCGGCAGCAGCCTCCTTGAATGCAAGTTATATTAATGTAAGTGAAACCTGATTCAGGCCCTCTGATAGCTATGATAAGCTGAGGGAGTGTGATGGAGAATATTGTGAACCAACTTTAGGGAGAAACCATGATGTAGCATAGAGAAATAGGATTTGAAATATTAAGGTCCAGTCCTACAAGCTCACCAGCAGCTGGGAGGACATAACACCTTCTATGATTGGTCTGCAATAAAGTAATCTGCGTAGTATTTCTGTTGTAGGCTGTTGTGAGGATGTTTTTGGGGCAGTGGACATAGTGGAATATTTGTGTTGCTACAGTGACTGTTACCTGCACTTTTGGGAGGTGAGATACATGTTCTCCGTCTTTGTACACTATGAAGATAACACAAGAAACAAACCAGATTGGTCTGTGTTGTACCCCCAGAGGGTACTGAAAATGCGATGTGTGGTGTTAACACAACAAGTATGTTTGCTCTAATTGCCCTGATTTGCGGGCTGTCCATCCCAAAGCTGCCCCAGTGGAGTTTTACTACAACAAATTAGGGGCAGGGCCCCACCCCAGGCCTCTTCATTCCCTAGGTTGGAGGGGAAGCATCCTTGCCTCACAATTACTCACCTAAACAGCAATTGTAAAAATACTTATTGCTACAACCCCTCGTCCTGCCTGTAGTGTATAAGTGGCCTGGCTTAGAGCCGTGGCTCTGGGAAGTAGCTTGGCTGTTCTAGGCTACATTTGTTGAATGGCAAGGTATGAAAGCATGAAAGAACAGAAGTGGCAAAGAATGCTTCTGGGGTGTTGGTTGTAGCCATGTTGGTCTAAGGACACAGGCAGACAAGTTTCTTTGGGTAAAAGTGGTATCTTTTATTAGACCAACTAAATAGTTGGAAAAATTGTTCTTTGCAAGCTTTTGACGTTTGTGACTCTTCAGCCAACCAGAGAGCCTGTGCACCCCGAGCCTCCTTAAAGCTCTCACACTGCTGTGAAATAGATTTGGGATGGCTTCTGGCTACTGATGTGCAAGTGAGTACAGTGGGGCAATGAGTTTGTTTCATTTACTGTTAACAAAGAACACATTAGTAATCTTTATCCATCCATTTTCAGTCAGCTTGTATGATCCTTGTACAAGAAAACAGAAAACACAAGATCAGAAGAGTCTCTTCCTCTGAACAGCTCTAGTAAGCAACATGCTGCCAAGGTGGGCTCATATACAATTTCTCTCCTTTAAGCTTTTGATGAACCCCAGGTACCAGAGGGCTGCATGTATAGCAGAGAGAAAGAGTGAGGGGGCAGAGGAACTCTCATTTAAATGCTTTGAGCTGAAGAGAAGGAGGCAGCACCCATTTGGTTAACAGACTTCCATTAAAGTGAATGTCCTTGGAGCAAACTGGCTCTTAAATGATAGACTGAGTGCTAGTGCTAATGTCATATTTACCTTATGTAATTGAATTGGGGCACATGCTGAGGGGACTAGAAGTATCCTCCCCAGGAAATAATTCTGAATATATATGACATTTAAGGCTGAATACTTAACATTAACGACATCAAATTTTGCTAGTATCAGTGAGTCCTGGATCGTCTCCTTAAAGCAAACCGGTACATAGTCTTTATAGAATTTCAGCCACCTGCAATAAGTATCTGGTTCTGAGCACTTACTGAATGAATAGACCAAGGCTCAAAATGTTGCCAAAAGGGCTAATGAAAGAACCAGTAATAAGACTTTCCTACATATAGATAAGGACTCAGAGACACTATAGAGCAGATGCAGAGGCCTTACCCAGAACCAAAGTGAAAAATGATATAAAGGTACATAGCTTCTTAACTGCTGGCAGAAATTAGGAATTCATAAGCAGAACATGGTTTGGGTGGGGATTAAAGAAGGGATGGGCAGCTATTCAGGATGTTTGAGATGTTAGTAGGTGAAGAACTATGCAGACATCCATGATCAGATTAGTTTTTGTATGGCCACTAGGTGCAGTAATATCTATATTATTACAACTCTCCGGGGGCTGATGAATGAAGAAGAATTTCAGAGACCATAAAGCCATATCCTCAGCTTTTGCAAAGTTAGCTCCATTTACACCAGCTGGAAGTCTAGCCCATAAAATTTTGTACCACAATATCCCAAAAGGGAAACAGACTTTCTGAAAGCAGACAAGATAGACATTCTTACTCTCCCACCATGTTCATGTAGCTTCAACTGAGCTCTGTTAAAAATACAGTGCTAGTAAGATATGATCCCATGTCCCAAAGGATGCACTTTATTTTATTCAGGGACAGTTATTTTTCTTATTCAGTTCTCAACTCTAAAATTGTGTCTAATATTAAAATAAGGAGAGGCAAAATGTTGGGGGTTGTATGTTGCCTTCAGCAGAGCAGTCTGACTGTTAATGCATCAAACTGCACAGTTACTAATTTAGATTACAAAAAAGGGAAAAAGAATATTTCAGGGATTTGCAAGTATCCCCCAGGTAATGTAACTAGTTAAAGAATATGAAAGAGCAAAAAAAAGTCAAAGAGAGATTGTAACCAGCTCCTCTTCCTACGTTTGAAGCCCATTTAATGTTGACAAGCCAGGTGTATGTGGTTTTGAAGTAACGAGTAGGTTGATCTCATCATATCTATTCCCTTTTAATAATAGAACAAATGCCTAAGGAGCTGCTAAAGTGCATATTAAAGTGACAAGCAGCCACCACCAGGGTGGGCTGGTAGCATGGCTAGAAAGGGCACTGTGAGATATCAAATGCTTTTGCTGACACAGAGTAAGGACAGTGAAGGTGCATATAGGATTTTCTTATAGTCCTCAAAGGCTATACACGTATTACACGTATTACAAAGAAATGCAGCTGTAAACACTATTGGATAGGTCATGTTTACTTGGTGACTGAGATGTTTTAAAAAAGCAAAGTCCGGCACAGGCTGCTAGGAGGAAAGCTGGCTGATTTCCAAGGCATTTACTCAGATGCCTGGAGTGTCTGGGTTTTAACCCTTAGAAAGAAGTGATGGCTGACAAGAAAAGGGGTATTGTATTGCGGAGTCTCTGAACTCTGGTAACCACATGATGCGACTGAAGGCTAACATTCCCTACCAGAAAGCAACACACCCAGTTTAGGAATTTATCATTTGGAAGAAGCCAAATACCTTGAAGTTTGATTCCAAATGGAAAGTATCCAAAGGACCAGGGGAGATGATCTCAAGCATACCTGGGAAAGCTGCAACTATGTGGAAAAAAGCTGAAGGCCATTTGCTTATGATGGATGAGAAGGCAATAAACAGAAAGAAGGAGCACAGAGAGCTCCATATGTAAATAAACAGTAGCAATTTAGGTTAATTATAGGAGCAAAGAGAAAGAGTGAATATTGAATTGCAAGAAACGTTAACACTGAACTCACAGATGAAACAGGGCAAAAGGTAAAATCTGTTATTACTCTTTCCCATACAAAATAATATGCTTGAGACAGTGGGACAAGAAACTAGGGAAAGAATGAAAGAAAAATAGGAAGATTCTTTACAAAGGATGGAGAGCAGAAAAAAGGACGTGTGTCCTATCACGGGAGGGGCAGAAAGAGTGAAGAACTGTGACTTTTCATAGAGTTCTTGTATAAACAATTCGAGCTATTTCAAAAATCTTCCCTCCGTCAATTTTTTTTTTTTAATGAAATTTTCATTTATTTTTTTCATTTGTGTAGAAAAATTGGAAACCAAAATTTTCCAGTTTTTTGACAGCCAAAAATTTAGGCTCAAACTTGATTTTTTTTTTTCTAAGTGTCCAATTACAATTTGGGGGGAAAGCATATGTTTTTCATCAGGTTTCTTACTTAATCAAAACACATTTTTCTATCAAAATAGTTCAAATGGAAAAGCAGTTTCCCCCAGTTTTATGACAAGTGCCAAACCCACAGAAGGTCAAATAACAATAGCTCCACAATTGGCCCAACAGTATGGCATGTATAATTAATCACTTCCTTAAGAGCAACATCCCTGGAAACTCACACCAGCTTAACTCCAAATTCTTAGGCTAGGTATAGGCAGTTAAAAAGCCTGAGGCTGAATCAATTCAATCTTCACATGTTAGTTTAACCTGTAGATTGAATCGATAAGCAAGTGAACAAGCATTCATTTTTGATTCTGGAACCGTAGCCACATGCCTGCAGTGCTGCAGGCCAGAAACCCAGGGCTGCTAGAGCACGCCTCCCTGCTTGGCTAGAGTAGAATGCTTGGTGCAAGGCTAGCTTGCCCACCCTGAAAGGAGGGAGTTTGTGGGGGAGGTGCAAAGATTTAATGTAAATCAGTGAAGTCTGATATTACATCCATCCAGCTTTATCTTAAACCTTTTTCAGCCATTTTGAAAGTGGTTTATGTGCACTGAACTTCTGGGGACAGACATTACACATAAATCTGTTTAAGTGATCAGAAACTGGTTTAAACCTGTCACAGAACAGACATTCAGTGCACATAAACCAGTTTCCAAATGGCCAAACCTGGTCTGAGATAAACTCAGTTGAATGTAGTATCAGACTTAACTGATTGAGCTCAAGGAGCTGGCAAGCATCATAGCCCAGCCTCTGGCATGGATCTTTGAAAACTGCTG
>NW_017729014.1:9246711-9262126 GCF_001723915.1 Gavialis gangeticus
ATAAACTACTACAAGACCGTTTCAGGCTGGACATAAGGAAGAATTTCTTTACTGTCCGAGCCCCCAAGGTCTGGAACAGCCTGCCATCGGAGGTGGTTCAAGCACCTACATTGAACACCTTCAAGAGTAAATTGGATGCTTATCTTGCTGGGATCCTATGACCCCAGCTGACTTCTTGCCCTTCGGGCGGTGGGCTGGACTCGATGATCTTCTGAGGTCCCTTCCAGCCCTAATGTCTATGAAATCTATGAAATTGGTGTATGCAATGTCTGTCCCAGACCCCTTCCCATTTTAAGTTAAACCAGGGTCCCCCAGCATCCCATCATGCTCTCTGGGTTGGGCTCTCTGTTCCAGTGGAGCAGGGCTGGCTCCGCCCCTCTGCTCCCCAGCTGAGCAGGGATAGGCAGGAACAGGCAGGCCTAGGGGACTGGCCAGAGAGGGGTTTAATTGCCCCCTCCCTGCCCACGGGCAAGGAGCAGGGAGGAAAGTTATTCCCCCCTCTACCTCCACTGCCCCTGGGGGATTGCAGCTGGGTCTGCCTTCCCAACAACCAACACTCACTCCCTGCTTAGGGCAAACAGCAGAATAAACCGCCTCCCTTGATGCCAGAGGGAGGGGGAATAACCTCTGCTCCCTGCCCCTACCTAAAGTGCCCTGCCGGCTGGTGTCTGACCCACCCAGCCGCTAAAGTGGCAAGCGGGGAGCAACCATGATGGGGGCAGCAGCCCCTGTCCTGGTTTCCCCAAGTGTGAGCCTCTTGCCAGCAGCGGGGTGCACTGCAGGGCAAGGAAAGCTGCTGCAGCAGCACGGGGAAAGCATAGTATTGTTTTTTAAAAGAATAGGATTCTGAAATAGTCACAAAAAATGAAACCTCTTTGACCAGAGAGAAAGATCTGTTTTTTCTAGTTCTCAAAAAATGTCAACTGTTTGCCTTATAGTTGGTTATTTCAAGAGCAGATTAAAAACTTGATGCTGTAGTTCTTCAGCTGTAAAATGCTGTTTTGACAAAATTGAAATAGTTTAGAAAACGAAATTTCATATGCTGACAAAAAGCAATTTGAATACGGTAGAAGCATTTAGTTTTGATTACAGTCTAAATAAAATATAAAATAGTAATATATATTTAATTATATATATAGCTATATAATTATTATAGAAGATGTAATATTAAAGTCTAAATGAAATGCTTTGATAAAGTTGATATTGCTGAAACAAGGTTTCATTTCCCATGACATTTTGAAACTGACTTTTTCTTTCGATTCAGGAAGAAAGGAGATTCTTAAGCGTTGCAGATTTTTGTGCAACAGAAATTCTGACTTTCAATCCAGTTCCAGTTTTTTGTCATTTGTTCTAGCAAAGTTCTTACAACAACAACAAAAATCTCCACCAGGGCCTCACACAGATCCAAACAATAAAGATCTAGAAATACAAAATGCAGCAACAAGTATGAAATTAACTTAATAGGCTGATGAGTCAATTAAAGTTCATAGTGAACATTTGTTCCTATGTCAAAACAATACTGCTGATAATTACAGTACAGGTAACTGAAAAACTAAGTCTATGGGGAAGACAATTTTTACTTGAGCAATTTAGTTACAAAATCAAACCAATCACCTGGACATTTTTTTTAATCAATTTACATGTGAAAAAGGGACCTCTGATGTCTGAACTGTCCTCTGGTACTTTAATCAACTCAAGATCTCTCTGACAAAAAGGCTGGCAGGGATGTTTATATAGTCATTAGCTCTTATTATCTTAAGATCACAATGGAAAAAGCCCTGGAGGACTGGCCTGTGGAATGAGAGGTCATCAGATATGCTGTTCTTGCGTTGAGATCCTGACAGTATCTTCTGTTAAACACAACAAAATGTTGAGCCATACAATATCTTCTCAGTAGTGCATTTCCTTTATAACTGCTGGTTTGGACTTACATACTCATTGTAATTTGCTTGAGTGTAATTCTGCATAAGCAGGCATGTTACTTAGTGCCCCTTTACATGTGCAGGTAAAGGTGTGATAAGATCTAATGTGAAATCAGCACAATTCAGCCTTCTGCCATGCCACGCATGCATGACAGAAGGTGTGATTGTGGGATAGTGAATCAGATCCCATCACGCCTTACTGCCAGTACAGGAGGAGCTCAATCCCAGGCTCTCACTGCACCAGCAAGAAGCAAGCTCTGGTGGCTGGGAGCCCCCCTCAGCTGATGGTGCTCCCAGCCACAGGTGCACACCATGCACCCCTGTGGCTGGAAGCCCACAGCTGATGCAGTGTCCCAGCTGCACGGGTGTTTCATGACCCCTGTGTGAAGGGTGCCACATGATGCGTCAGCTGCAGTCTCCCAGCCATGGGAGTGCATGGTGTGCCCCTGCAGCTGGGAGCCCTGTCAGCTGATGGGGCTCCCAGCCATGGGGCCATGTACTTTGCAGCTGGGAGCCAGAGTCAGCTGGGAGTTCCCAGGCTCAGGTGTGCATATGGGCCCCTACATGGGATCAAGGGAGTGCAGCGGGGCCCAGAGCGGGGTGGCAGGAGCACGGGTTGCAGACTGGCAGCCGTCTATGAAGCTGGGCTGCGCTGCGCCAGCAAGGAGAGGGGAGCTGGCCTGCCTCCACAGAGCCCCTACCAGCCGGGACCCTGTGCTCCTGCCATCCCACTCTGGGCCCTGCCAGTGCTGGACCTGGGGCACCAGCACAGGCCCCGTGCTCCTGTCTGGCTGTTGCTGCACTCCTTGTGCCTACTCACTGCCCCTTCCCCCCGTCTCAGCTCCACGGTACAGGCAGGGACCAGTGCGCACAGCCCCAACTCTGCGCGCCCCGTGCTTACTTTCTGGGCTGAGCAGTGGCAGCACGGGCCAAACTGCTGCCCAGTGTGGGGGGAAAGTGGCTGCTCCACCTCTCCCTCCCCCCGCTGCCAGTGCTTCTTGGTGTAGCCACTTGGAGCCTGAGTAGGGCTGTCCTGCATCTCCACCACACCACCGCCACCTCCGGGCTGCTCCACAAGGCGCCAGTGGCAGCACAGAGCAGACACAGGGCAGCCCCACGTGGGGTCTGAGCAGCTGCACCAGGAAGCGCCGGCAGCAGGATGGGGAGGGGCGCTTTCCCCCCACGCTGAGCAGAAGTTCGTCCTGTGCTGCCGCTGCTGAGCCTGGGCCCCAGCGCCAGCTCTGGGCTTGGCTGTCCAGGCTGAGCAGCAGCGGCGGCTGGGCAGAAACTGTTGCTTGGCACAAGGGGCAGCATGTCCAAAATATCTTTACACCTGACATTGTCATATTTTAGTTATTTCAATAAATTCAGGTCTAAGTGAGGATCAAAATTTGCTGCTGATAAAAATGTGGGGGTCTTCAAACAGATTTGTAACATGGAAAAAAGATGGCCAAGGTAATATGTATATTCTATATTCACACGGGGTAAGTATTTTCTGATGCAAGCAGCTTGCACTGATACAGCTATAGTGGTATAGCTATGTCAGCCCAAACGCATTGTACAGATGTGCAGTAGGTATAAGAACTGCCTTACAATATTGTGGTTTACTGCAGTTTGCATGTTGGTATATCTATACCCCTCTCCCACTCCTGACAAGTCTTAACTGGGTATGTGACCTTGAAGTTACACAACTTTGCCATCTCCACCAGTCCCCAAAATATCAGCCAGGGATGATACTGACTGACTGATTTGCCAAGATGTACATTGCAAAAGTTAGCAAAGTAGTTAAAAAGCTCTGATGGATTATCACCTCTAACAGTATAATCGGAAGCTGAATATGGTCTTGGAAATACAATCTCTGATTCTGGCTCTGGCTAGGGCCTAAGTGATGGACTATTTAATTGGTAGCGCCAGTAGGCAAAATACCTATTTTAGCTGGGCAACAGATAAAGCATCTTTTGTGCAGCAATACATGTACCATATCCTGCCATTCCAGGTACATAATGTAAAAGCATGTTAGTGTCCTTCTGTCCGTGCAAGAGAACAGCTCTGTTTGCCTAAGGCTCATGGCTATAATTCTTGAAGGTAGAGAAAATCCCAAAAGCCAAAGGTGCTGGGCGCACATAATCCTGAAGTTTGAAAAATTGCCTTTTCATGTCCAGACACAAATTATTAACTTTGACAGGGGTTAGGTCTTGGACCCTGGGCATTTCTAGGTAGCAATAAGATTTATTTTGGTCTGACAAAAAGCCTTTGAAAATGGGCACAGACACTATACCAAACCACCTGTTTTTTTTCCTCTCACCCATCTCTCTCCATCTACTGCTGATCATGCCAAAACAGCATGATGCAAGGGAGAACATGTATTTGATTTTGTCTTCTCCCAAGTGAAGCGGGGGAGAAAGCCCTTTTTTCCTTGGAATGGTCCTCTTTGGGAAACACTAATGTGCTTTCTCAAGGGTCTTTAATGATCACCAGCCTTCCTGCATGCACACCATCAGAGCCAAGTCAAAAGAAATGTCATGAGGTTCAATAAGGACAAGTGCAAAGTCCTGCACTTGGGACAGAATAATCCCATGCACTGGCACAGGCTGGGGGCTGAATGGCTGGCCAGCAGCTCTGCAGAAAAGGACCTGGGGGTTACAGTGGACTATAAGCTGAATATGAGCCAGGAGTGTGCCCTTGTTGCAAAGAAAGCTAACAGCATACTGGGCTGCATTAGTAAGAGCGTTGCAAGCAGATTGAAGAAAGTGATTATTCCCCTCTATTTGGTACTGGTAAAGCCACATCTGGAGTCCTGTGTCCAGTTTTGCCCTCCCCCCCCCCGAAAGAATGTGGACAAAAATGGGAGAGAGTCCAGCGGAGAGCAACAAAAATGATTCTGGGGCTGGGGCACATGGCGTGATGAGAGGCTCAGGGAACTGGGCTTATTCAGTCTGGAGACGAGAAGCCTGAGGGGGGATTTAACAGCAGAAGGGGCCTCCAAAGAAGATGGAGCTGGACTGTTCTCAGTGACAGCAGATGGCAGAACAAGGAGCAATGGGCTCAAGGTCCAGCAAGGAAAGATTAGGTTAGATAATAGGAAGAACTTCCTCACAAGGAGGGTAGTACAGCACTGGAACAGGTTACCCAGAGAGGCTGTGACATTTCCAGCCTTGGGGGTTTTTAAGACCTGGCTAGATAAAGCCTTGGCTGGGATGAGATAGTTGGGGCTGGTCCTGCTCTGAGCAGGGGGTTGGACTAGATGAGACCTCCTGAGGTCCCTTCCAAACTTCATTTTCTATGATTCTATGAGACTATATGATAAAGCCACCACAGCCTCTGGAAGTTTGAAAGTATTTTTATAAGTTATGAAATCTTTTTCAGTTCCTCTGATTGGCTTATTGCCCCCAGAGGCATGAATAGTAAAGAACACCAAGGTGCTACACCTGGACTTCAGTGTGATAAAGCACTGTCATTGAGACAATGTCAATGAATAAGCTATACATTCAGTGCCTGGGTCATCTCCCCTGCCTCTGGCTGGGGGTACTTTCAAAACCTGAATAACTGCAGTGCACAGTAAACTGAGTCACTCCTTGCAAATACATTGGCAGGCCTCAGCATAAATAATACCTTTTAAAATATAAAATACATTAACACACTTCCCTATCTCGCCTCTCTCTCTTCCTAGCTGTGAGAGGTGCTACTGGGCCTCAGAAAGATTTGTAAAGTTTGCTCTTTATTTCCAGGAATGTGTTTCTCCCATTTCTAATCCTGGTTACATTGGCATTTATCCAGAGCAACTCGTTTTAAGAAATGGAATTAGTTACACTAGTGTAAATCCCATTGCTTAATATTGAGTTAGTGTGGATTTGTGCCAGGTTAACACAAGACAAGTACAGCTCTACAATGCACTGGGATGTTCCACTTAATATTTATTGATAGTGTCCAACTGCAAAATAAGGGAGTCTGGCTGGATAGCCTGGATTAGAAGGAGGGGGGGAAGTATGGCCTCTGTAATACGGGGTCTGGCAAAGGCAGCTGACTTTCAGCTTTTATTCTAATGCTTTCTTTGACAAAGTTTAAAGCCTGCTGCTAGTCTGGATATAGTTTTCTTTGTAAGACAAAGTCCAAGATGTATTTTCTGGGTCCAAAGTTGATGGCATTTGCACTAATAACTTCCCGGGCTAGTGTGAGGAGTACATATCCAGATCCATCTATGGACACAATAAATGATATTCATCAGTGCTATTTCTACTCATAGCAAAGTATGCATCCACTAGCATAGACAGCAAGGAAGTAAGGGCTCCTATTACAAAGGCTTCTGCACTGCCTTCCAGTACCTTTCTGGTCTTGGCCCTATATAGCTAAGGGACCACTTCCTCGCATACATCCCATGGTGATCTCCAAGCTCAGCCAAGAGCAGACTCTTGCAAGTGCCATCTGTGCACTGAGTGTGTTTGGTGAAAACGCACAGGACGTCAGTCTCAGAGGTTACTCCTCAGCGCTGGTACTCCGTCCCCTTGGGGTCCAGCTGAGCCCAAACTTGATCTCCACAGGCTTTGAGCAGGCAGGATAAGTTTGGGGACGTTGTTTGGGAAGTTTGTTCTATTACTTATTTTGTTTTTAATATTTTTATCTGTCTTTATAACGTATCTGTTTTATATTGAAGCCTGAGCATATTTTGGGGAGGGTGGCATACACATCTAATAAATAAATAAAAGCTCCATTCTTGCCTTCCTCCCATCAGTGAATGCTGCTGGTTACTTACATGGTCAGTTTGGTCATTAGGTCTATATTCAGCACCACATTTAACTTGAAGCACTTAAACCTTGCTTTGCTGAATACAGTATTAGTCTGTAATGGGTGGAAGGGAAGTCAAGCAAAAAGCGCTGTGCCAAAACGTAGGTTGATTCCTGAGAAAGGCCCATCTCATTCCTTTGGCTATGGCAGGGCAGAGCACCTCAGATACCATCTTCTTGACTATGGACAAATTATACTGAGTGGGGAGAAAGGAAGATGCCTACAGTCAACTATGTGGTCACTATTCCAGATATGCTTTCCTGTTCTGCGCAAAGTGAAAGCTAAAGCAGGGTGCCTTACCCTTGAAAGAGCTAAACTTACCATATTTTAGCTTCCATTTTCCACAGGGTTGAAGCAGAGGCACAAAACAGTTACCACAGACCAGCTGATGCAAGCTACCAGTAATTTAGCTCCGTATAATTTCATCTGCCCTTAACCTTTATTTCTTTCCTATCAGGGCTCAGGGAGATGTGGACCCACCCAGGGGCAAGTTACTTATAATGGTGGTAGGAAGCTTGTAGTAGGAGCCAAAGTTACTGGGGTGGGGAAGAGGGAGTCAGTGCAGTAGGACAGGGACTAAAATATGGTGTAAGCTAGGGCAGCTCTTTGTGTAAGTTTTTTAAAATTAAGTTACAAGCTAGGTAGAGAGTTTAATACTAATTAAAAATATCCAGTATTTTATCCAGTGAATATATGGCAGATATTACATGGTGTCAAAATAGAAACTGCAAGTATTAGCATAATGGATCAACTAAAGCCTCCAGGAAAGTTCAGGGGGTTTTGGAGGGGAGGTTGGGGCTTTTTTTTTAAAGAAAATGCAGCAGAAAACTGGCAATGGAACCTTGTGGGATTTAGTGAGAAGTGTAAGCAGGCATTTGAACTGTACTGTGTTGCAGGTAGAGCAGGTGAAAAAGGGAAGGCAGTCAGCATCATAGCTCTTCATGTAGCAGGTGAGGAACCAGCTGAAGTATTTAACATTTCAGTTTGAGAATGCAGCAGATAAAGAAAACAATACTGATCTTAAATAAGTACTGTGCTCTAAGACAAAAACACTTCATATGAGAGCGATTTTTTTTATTAGGTTTAAGTCGAGCAGAAAGGGAAAATACAGACCAATATGTGACTGAATTAAAAATGGCAACACAAGCTTGTGAATTTGGGTAAGTGTGAGAATCCTGAACTAAAGGTTGCACTGTGTGAGGTGCTGCATCAGACTTCTTACACTAAGGGGGATGATGTAACCCTAACATGTACTAAGCAGATAAAATGATGGCAAACCAATTGGGAGGACTGGGTGAACCAGAAAAACACCTATTTCACATCTTTGATAAATATTCAGAAAGAAAGCTGGGGATAGGAAAGTGAGCAGCTGCTAATAAAAGCCTGAAAGCAAAAGAAATGAAAAAGAGGTCAGAGGCTACTAGAGGTAGTGTTTCTGCGTGGTTACTCACACTCCAGACACATCAGCTGGAAGTTGTTCACAGTAGGAAAAGAGTTAGCAATTGCTGATGCCATATCCAGATTGATGCAAGAAAGATGGAACCAGTCTGTCAACCTTATTAGGTCTCAAATGGCCAATTAAGTTGGACAGTGATAGCTCTGTTACCACTTCGGAAACTTCTGTGACCACCTTTAAGAGCAGTGACAAGGAAGCCTGCTACTATAATGCAGGGGTTCTCAGCCTTTTTGGACTCAAGGACCCTTCCATAATATCTGTGCATGGGGTGGCACCCAATTTCAAAAACTATTGTATGTATGAAAATGCTTACCTCCTTGCAAAGGGGCCAAGCAGTGGGGATAAGGGGCTGTCTAGGTAGGGACAAGCATGGACCTGCCTTATTTGCTTACCTACTTATCTCCTCACACCTTGTGGCCCCTTCAAAGGCTCTCATGGTACCCCGTGGTGCCCCAGCACGTTGGATGAGATCACTGATATAGAGGCTTTTTTAAGGTACTTGAAGATTCAAATTGCTATTAAAAAAACTAAGAGAGATGTCATGATTGTAGGAACCTGGGAGTGGGAACCGAAGCTACCAGACTGTCGTATGGGGGACAGAAGGCAATGGAGGAGAACAGGAGCCACCTAGCTAAGAAGCCCCATTGGCTCGGGTAGCTAGCTACCTGCGTGTGGTTTGTTACAGAGTTTACTGCAGCATCCCACCCAGGGCTCGTCTTGCAAACGTTACAGTATTATCCTTGCAGGACAAGTAGAGCATTTGCTAAACTGCCATACTCCCTGACTTCAAAACAGAGGTGAGGTGGGCAAGTTACTACCATCAGCCTTCCTTCTCAACTCTTTGAAGCACCCTGTGTCCTGGCCCTTAGAGTAACAGCAACTGTGAAGTGAGATCAGGTGCACAGAAGCAGTAGAGAAAGGTGGCACTTGCAGAAAAAGCATCCAGTGGGAGCCTAGGGGCAGGTCAAGGCCAGGATGCTTTGAGAAGCAGGGTCAGTCAGCCCCCTTGGCTGGCCAAGCAAAACTTTTCACAGCACTAACATATTAAAGTTAAAGGGAGAAAATGATGTTGTTCATTCACTTTTACTACAGCAGGACCTAAGGCCTCGTTGTGGTAGATACTGTACAAACAGGAGATGGCCTCTGTCTCAAAGAGCTTCCAGTCCAGAAAGACGAAGCAGAAAAGTGGTGGCAGAGAAAGTTTCCCTGTGCCCTGAGTGGCGTCTGGTTAGTTAACACCATGCAGGGAGATTGGAGAGCTCTGCCGTGAGTCATGGTAGGAAGTTGAGCATTTGCACCGTTAAGTAACAAATATGCAGTGAGAGAAAATGTAGGGACTGGTTCATGATGGTGTAAGTCAGAGAGCTTGCTCTCGAGTCAATGGAGTTAGTTACTTGATATAAAAGGTAGTAACAGCAGGGTCAAAACCTTAGCCCCACTGAAGTCATTGGAGTTTTGTCATCAGTGGTGTTGTTCCCCAGATTTCAGGCCAGGTCTACAAACTCTGGCTAGCAAAGCACCTTATAGACTAGTGATTCTCAACCAGGTGCCATGGCACCCTGGGGTGCCTATAAAGGGTGCCACACAACATTAGTACTCTTAGATGTGCAAATATGGCTTGCAACACAAACCTAGAGATTTCCAATAGGAATCTGGAGTGTATTAAAAACATGTTGACCAGTTTTTCATAATAGAAGAATTGCTTTATTATTTTTCTGTAGTAAAAAATTGAATGAAAATTAAGAGCTGGCGTTTTGTGAGGGGGGCCTTCAATTTAATGAGAAGCACCTTCAGTTCAATAAGGTTGAGAAGCACGGCTATAGACTAAATGAATCAGAAATGCCTAAGCTTTTGTAAGCACGAGCTCACTTCATCAGATGCTGTGAAAGGACATGCAGAGCAGGCTAGCAACCGGCGTGATTTGAATATAGGGGCAGAGAGGGGAGGGGAGGCAGTGCTGAGAGGCAAACAAGTATAAAAAAAAAAAAAACCACGAGAGAAAAGTAACTCCAACTTTGGAGAGGTTCACTGTGTAACAGACTCAGAGGTGCATTGTTTCCAAGCAGGAAGAGGCCAGGATTTGCTCTGTTCTGGATCTAGGCCAGTACCACTGGAAAGCAGGATTTGTTCCAACCTGTCTTTCCCCCAAGTAAAAAAAAGCCCTCTGAGTCATAGCTGAAGAGTCACCTGCTATACTCACAGACAGCTATTACTGTGCTGCTCTAGCGCTGGGAGCTTTAAAAGTGATAACTCCTTCCAGCCTCCCTCTGCAAGTGATGTTTCAAGCATGCGGGACACAAATTACAAGAGGAGATGCCGTGTGTGCAGCTAATTAGGTTGCTTTTTTACAGCTCTATCATGCAGAGGCCTGTGGTGAATGTACACACGCAGCTTCAGCTGGGCAAGTAGAGGTACAGAGGGAGACATAAGGTTTGTCCGCCCGCCATCCGGTCCCACAAATGCTCTGCAGATATGAAAATCTAGAATGAAGTGCTTGCGGAGCGGTTCCACAGCTGGAGCTATGCCTGTAAGACAATAGTTTTATGCTTCGGTGGGAGTGCCTGCCAGCTGCACAAACACTGCACCACGCAGGTCTCCCGCTGCACAGTCCATCCACTGCCCTGAATGCTGTTTCCAGCACTGTTATCGCATACTGGCAAACTGTGGTTCTGTGGCACGAGGGAAATACGCTCCTAGGACAGATCTCCAGCTACCAGGGAGCTCCATAGGCTTCTAAGTTGATTTACACTAGTTGAGAATATGGCCCCCCAGTAGGCATTTGAGGGTTTGGCTTAATACATGTACCCACTTCACACTTCTGTTCTGCTCCATCAGGAAGTTTGATCACTGCTCTGTGGCTCTGCTGTTATTTCACTTGCTTTTTGTCAGCTGGCAGCCATGTCTATAGAGCACAAATTTAAGCAAAATGATCACTTAAGAGAGTACCCTTGGGGCAGATTTAGCCATATGACTTTGCACACTGAGTAATTGCTCACTCTGAATTTATTAGGTTGTGTCTCAGTAAATCAGTCTTGCTTGTAAGGAAAGGCGGCAGCAGGCAGAACCCAGGATAAGTATGTATCTGGATGTTAGAACATGCTCTCCTGTCCTCTCCCTGCTACAGCTGCATCTTTAATTCCCCAATTCTCTGGTCTAATTAAATTTTTTCCAGGAGAGAAACCAGAGGGCAGGGATGAAGGGAGAGGAAATCCACGTGAAATGAGTTTTGCTAGTCTTGCCAGACACATTTGCAATACCAGTGGCACTAATTGCCTCCCTCTTGCTGGAGGTATCAGCAGAGAGGCCTGTTTCACATGAGGGCAAGGCATGCAAGACTGCTGGGAAGAGACAGTTTTATTTCCCTGTGCCGTTCACATGGCCCAGCTGGGTTCATGATCTGGGAGCACTCTGTGATGCTGGTACATTAGTGAAGCAACTTGCACACAATGAAGGGATGTTGAAACAAGGCAGTCATACCCTGCAAGCTAAAAAAAGGCAACCTGAGTGTTGATCTCCAAGCGCAGTGCATCAAGGCACAGTTCCTGTTCATGCTTGCTTTCTTTCTCGTGCCTCCATCCTGGCTCTGCCTGGAGTTTCTCATTTGTTGCCTTCACTACTTCCTCCAGAGCCATAAAAAAGACTTTAAAAGAGTCAACTTGGACTTCCAGTATTTTATTTTCATCTTCAGTGACTTCCTAATCACACTCACTGAAGTTTACAAATCAAAGGGATGATTCCTCTCTCCCTGAACTAACAATGCTGCAAATTCTACCTGGGACTTCAGATTGCGCCCCCATTCCCATCTCCACTTGTGCTTGCAGAAGCAAAGTTACAGTCAAAACAGAGCAGACACCAATTCACTCTCTGATAGCAGTATTGGCGTGATTTGATGTTCTTTGATTAAAATAACTAAAAGATATCTATGAAGTGCTCTGTAGGCCCTAACAATTGCTAGCAATACAATTAAATTTCACCAGTATTCAAATAATTAGCTCAGCTGGAGCTCTGCTAGCCAGACAGCTACAAAGACTACTTTCTGCCCCTTCATCATTATGGGAAGGCTGTTTAGCTTTCCTGGTAGACATTACCAAAGCAGATTTCTTTTGCAGCCTGCACAGAGGTCACCAGATTCAGACTCTTCTCAACCAAGGGTGGGGAAGGTAATGTATTTGTGTCTAAGCCGGGGTGCCCAGCCTCCCAGCCACATCCAGCCCACAGGGCTGTGTCACCTAGCCTCTGTGGGTCTGGACGTATGGTGGGGGGGGGAGTGGTGGCAGCCGAATTTCCAGACCTGTGGAATTTCCCGGGGCTGGATAACATAGCCTGGTGCATGGTCAGGCTGGTGCATGGGGTCTCTCTGTGGCCACATCTGGGCATGCAGGATCACATCCAGACACCAACCCCATAAGCCAGCACTGTGCAGGATATGGCCTGCAGACCAACCCCACGCCATGGGGCTAGAAGGTTGGACACCACTGATCTAAGCAATTACATACTGAAAAGCAGATAGTGGGTTAGATATAAAAAACACCATTATAATGAGAAGTTGTTCTGACTGCAGGACAGAGGTTTTGGTTTCTAGCAGACAGGCTTCTGCTGAAGTCAGTGGTGCTGGGCTAATTTACTTCCACTGAGCATCCGGCCCTGTGCTTCTCTTTTTTTTTTGTTTTCCAGGTAGTTCCTTTGAACACTGCACCATATAACCACATCTTCTATTCAAACTTCCCATTTTTTCTGGAGCCTGGAAAGATTAATTTAAGAACAGACACATCTTTCTCCACTGGTGGCTTTTACATGTATTATTCTATCCATGAAAGAGCTTCTAACCAACCTCATGCAGTATGCATTATTAAAGACAGGAATCGGTTACTATTAAAACCACTCTTTGCTGTGCATGTATTGAGAGAGTGGGGGAAAGGAAAAGAAAGACATCCATATTAAAGAGCTACAGAATTACACTAATGTTTGTAAGTCATCTGAACAGAAATACTCTCGTTTTAGCACAGAGACCTTTGGCCTAATTTCATTTGTTATTATAGTTTAATTGGATGTATCTCTCCAATCTGTTGCAATAGTTTTATGCCCTACCACAGCACAAGCCAGACTCCCATTTTCTAGTGGACACATTGCAGGTCACAGGGAATTTGTACATTTTGATTGTGTCGAAATCTGTATTTCAAGGCTATGAAGGCAGTTAGTAAAGATGATATCTACTTTCCCTTATAAATAACCTTGCAGAAACAAACTTGCTCCCATTTTATGAAAGTGTTTACATTCAGCATGTTTCGCGAGTGTATATAATGTGTAGATTAAGGAGCGGGAGGTTGTAGCTTATATTTTGGGTCTGGTAACTCAACTAGGGAGTCTGCATGGACCTGAGCAAGTTCTTACCAACTCACTGAGGATCTTTAAGATAAAGACCAAGACCCTGACTTCGTAGTCCATGGAAGAGGACAGGGTGAGGTGCTTATGGAAGCACAGACCTCTCATCAGAGAACCCCTGTTTCAAGTTACCATACAGATGTCTGAATCTGCTGGATATATTCCCCTCTGTGGCCCATGTGACGTTAGGATGTTTCCACAAAGTATTTTCTGCCATCTTCAGCCCTGGGCACACTGCAGAAGCTACGCTGGGAAATCATCAGGATAAAGGAATGAGGATAAACAGCATTACTGTCAAGGCAATGATGGAGTAATATGCTGTGATGATTTTAGCAGGTCCCTTGGGCCCCAGATAAAGGTGTAGTCACCAAGTGTCTCCTTTTTACTTGCCCAAGTCAATCTGACTTTCTGTGTACCTCAGCACAAATAAAATTGGTGGCAGCCTGGCACAGGAGAGAGGGGAAAGACCAGCATAGGGCTGTTAGCATCTATGGGCATGAAAACAGTTTGTGCTTAGGAAAGACCCAACTTTAATTTTGAGAACTTGGAGTTAGTTTAGACCCATGTTCCTCAGTCCCCCAAACCCTAAAATTTGGGAAGTGGGGAAGTGATCTGAGTTTTGTTTCTTCCTCCAAAGGAAATCCCCTCGTGGTGCCTCAGCAAATACGCTGCTGGAGAGCTGAAAGAGAAGTGGTCCTCATCTAACAGGTGGCACTGACTCACAGGTTGAACCACCGGTTTCCTGCTCTTCATAGCAGAGGGGAAAAAAAGGATGTATCATTTTTTATTATTTTAATGACAACCTGATATCTATTTGAGACAAGTTAGTGTTAGACAGGGAGAGAGGATTAAGACTGAGGCCAGATAAGAATATGGGTTTTATGCCCTTGGCGCAGAGTCTCTACCCTTCCTGGTTCAAATATTAACAGATCTTGAGGGAGTAACTGATAGCGCTCTGATATGGATGGTGCTTTTCTGCTTGAAGAAATCATGGCTCTCTGATATGCCTCAGGGACAGCTCTATCTACCTCCTGGTTCCTCTTCACAACACGCGCGCAGGAGCTTTCTCTTTCCCAAGAAACTGTTCCTGCCAGTCCTGACTTGTAGTCATTTGATTGCAAAACTGACCTGCAAACTTTTCTCTGCCAAGTGAAGGACATCAATTCTGGTGCTAACTTGAAGGACGGTTTCACAGTCCTGCCACCCAACTGACCAGATCAAAGGCCTTTTTATTTTCTGATGTGGATAATTAAAAAAGTTTGGGAGAGTGGGGCAGTGCGGGCTGCAGAGCAGGATGGAGGCAGCAGCTCTGGTGCTGTCACTGGCGCAGCCCACCCCGGGGGCGCTGCCAGCCCCTTTCATAGCATGGGGCCCCCCAAAGCACAGGGCCCGGGGCAGTCACCCCAATTGGCTGCACCCTAGGGATGGCCCTGAATGCACCCCCTGCAAACCAATACCATCATGCCTTTATACAAATCCCCGGGGTGCCTGCATCTTGAATACTGTGTACAGTTCTGGTCTCTTCGTCTCAAAAAGGATGTAGCACAATTAGAAAAGGTCAACAAAATGATCAGGGGTATGGAGCAGTTGCCATACCAGGAGAGACTAAAGGGCTAGGACTCTTCAGGTTGGAAAGGAGGCAGCTAAGGGGGGATACAACAGAGGTCTATAAAATCATGAAGGATGTGATCAAAGAGATGAGGGGATTGTTGTTCACCAAGTCCAGAATACAAAACTAGGGGGCACCTACTGAAATTAGTAGGTAACAGGTTTAAAACAAACAAGAGAAAGTGCTTATGTCCCGTGTAACTAACTTGTGAAGTCCATTGCCACAGGAGGTGGTAGAGGCTGGTAGCACAGCCAGTTGCAGAAA
>NW_017729014.1:9262137-9265527 GCF_001723915.1 Gavialis gangeticus
GGAGGTGGTAGAGGCTGGTAGCACAGCCAGTTGCAGAAAGGGTCTGGACACATTTATGGATGATAAATCTATTAATAGCAGTTGAACAGAAGAGTTGGAGATGTTTCCTCTGGCATCGCTAACCTAATAATGATGGATGCCAGGGAGGCTAATGACTAGGGGATAGACCACTCCAGATGTATCTGGTTCATGCTTTCCCCCTCAAGCATCCATTTTTGCCACTGTCAGAGACAGGATCCGGGGCTAGATGCTCTGACCCAGCGCGGCACTTCTTACGTTCTTTTTTTCTCAGAAAAGCCAAAAGTAAAGCTGAAGAGGTCTGGGTAGAGATTTCTGCTAGCAAATCCTTTCTCTGAGAAGGGCCAGGGAGAGAGACTTTGTTTGATTTTTTTTTAACCAAGTATTTTACCCAGGGGAAGGAAGCCATGGAGACCACAATCAGTCTTTCCAGGGTGAATTCACTAAGGTTTGGCCTCATAGTTGTAGTATGTGACACAGCAGGAAGCATTAGGATTTATGAGAATCCAGTTCCCTGGTGGAAAGAGAAAGCTGTTTTGGAGACAGCCGGAGTTTATTCTGCCCAAGGAACCAGACTTCATTCAGAAAAGTGATGCTGGGAGTGAAGGGGGAGTGGGCATTGGATGGAAAGAGGTCACCACATCCCTCTGATGCAAGTGGAAATGGTGGAGACAACATACAAGGCGGGATGACTGATCATTCTCAAGCAAACCCTCCTGCTCTGCAAAATTCACTCCTGCCTCCTTTCCCATGCTTGGCATTACCGCAGCGCCTCTGCTTTACAGTCTTTCCCACCACACCTAGCCAACAGCATTACACATCATCACTGTTTTTCTGACCTCAGGGACCAATAAGGTTCCCTCCACTTCCCGTCCGGCACTGACTGTGCTAAGCCAGCACCCTAATTAGGAAGGTGAGACCAAGGGCCACTTTTAGCGACAGCCCTTGCTTCCGTTTCGCCGGAGAGGGCTGCTCCTTGCATTGAAGGGTGGGAATCTGCACCATCTGTGTTAGGCAGGTGAGTAATAGCACCAATATTAGCACCGTATGCCTCCTCCCACCAACAGGTCACTGCTCGGGAAGTTATTCAGATGAACAGTGACACTCAGGTACTTGCCAAACCCCACCCTGTCTAGGTGAGCTGTGAAAGCCAGCTGCTATGATGACTGCTCGCCTGACCCTTGAAAGTTTCCTGTCTTTGCTGCTGAATGATGATGACACACCCCATGTTTTTCATAGAGGAAATTCCTCAGAGCAACCTTGCACGTCTTGGAGACGAGTGCGAGCTCTCCAGTGCACTCTTGGCCTCACCCAGGGAATTCCTGCAAAGACAACTCCCTCAGCAGGACCAATGGTTAAAACTATTTTTTATATATAGAGAGAGAGACAAATACCAAACCCAAAACAATAACATCATACCACTGGGAAGATTTTTTTATAAGCATCAAAGTCACATGTGCCAGTGACATTCAATAGGACGCGTGCTCCTAAATCTGGGTGATGTTTTTGAAACATTTCCTGTAAGTGTCCCATAAGGCTTCCATCCAATCCCTAGAACTGTGCCCGCACAAGGACTAGGCAGACAACTTCAGCATCTGCTTCATTTCCGCTGAAGAGAGGAAGCGATCAACCCATTCTCAGGTATGGGTATGCATCTGGGCTGAAAGGAGTTTGTCTTCACTGTAACTGGGATGGAGCCAGTGCATGCTAAAGGAGATTTCAGTCCTTTGCCACCTGCAGCACAGGAAGCTCCTTATACCCTCGTGGTGATGCAATCAAACACACTTCTTTCCTGCCTCATTTTTCTCTTTTGCTACTGTACCCTTTACCTGCGCACATCCATTTATTCAACTTTGGTTGCCTGGTAGGAGTAATGGGAAACCTTCCCTCAAGATACTTGCCCTCCAGTATCCAATTCAATGTATAACACCATTAGGAATGTGTGACAGCAGAGAGTTTCTAATCTCCTACTGAACTGGCTTTAAGTCATTCTCCTGTCTTTGTTTCCTCCATCTGTATAATGGGCACGGATTATTTAAAAAATGGTTATAGCTGCCTTAGAAAGTCTGAACTAGGTATAATACCTTCCCATCTTACATAAAGCATCTCAAAGCACTTACAAAGTGAACATGTAAGCACTGAGTATTTCTACTCATTCCTTGAGTCCACAGCAGTGAGATCCAACTTGTATTTCTCACCCTTAGCTGACCATGCTGGGTTCAGCATTGCTCATGTTGCTGTATCAGGAAAATTTTTATGGACTCCTCTGTCCTTGGCAGAACTAAATGGGCAGCCTTACTTACTGCTGGACAAGACATGATGACAGTCAGGGTTTCCAAGCACAAAAGTTACTCTTATGCTGCACTGTGAACTCCTGAATTTGGCAGAGATGTCTAAGGCTAAGGTCACCCCTTCACTGTACATTAACTTAGAAATGCTGCTCTAGTCCAAGGAAAGACTAGTGATCTTTTGACTACTGGACATGAAGAATGCATGGTCATACTTTTAAGTGCTTGAGACAGCTGAGCTATCAATTCTTATTAAGGCTTTGCCATCTACTTACCATGTACGTAGTATATATGGCATCTTTTCCTCTAGAAGAGAGCAGAAATCTCAACTCCGGCTCTTCCTCAGAGCTGCAACATGTTGATGAACCTCTGGGGGCACTGGCCAACCACAAAGGCATCAAGTAGCAAAGGGTCCAGGCCAAAGATTGACTGCATCTTCCTTGTGATGCACATAGCAAGGCCTTTGCACATCATAGGCTTTCACATAGCATTAATGCTGAGCCCATTTTTTCTTTCAGATACCTGTCCCAACTATATGTGTGGAGTGAGTGCTATGATTCATTAGGCAACTGCTACACAAATCATCTGTGCCAAACCATCGTTTATTTAAGCAAGCAGTATGTAGAAAAGTGCCATTATGATGTTACTGAGGTTGCCAAGAGCCACAAGCTCAAATTATGCCAGTGCCAATCCTGCGGCAGATACAGCGCGCTTCATTCACTTCTATTGTGCAAGTTCTTCTCAGAAGAAGGACCTTAATGCTGGCAGGGGCCTGCATCTGATGTCTGGATCCCTGGGAGAGTCTGTTGTACAATCATACCTCTATATGGGACACAGCAGAACACCTGTGACTTTGAAGACTTGAATCTAGATTTGAATCTTCAGCCCTGGGTTCTTGTAGGTTTGAGGGTCTAGGGAACGTCGCCTGGGGAAAGTTATGGATTTCAGAGTCAGCAATTGGGAGCTGGCCCATCTTCACTGGGACTAGAAGCTCCAAGCCCATTGTGTGAGCACAACCGTACCATGCCCTCCATTAAGGGTAGGAAGATGCTTCGTTTATAAGCCACAGATGGGTTGTTAGTTG
>NW_017729014.1:9265538-9273050 GCF_001723915.1 Gavialis gangeticus
AAGCCACAGATGGGTTGTTAGTTGGTCCTTTCCCCTGTGCCACATTAAGCTTCATGTCCACGGTATTGGATATGAAAACTGTGCTGGGAACTGTAGGATTTTTTAGTATAGTGCAAAACCAAAGTATCATTATACAACCACAGGGCCAAAGCCATCTCTTCACAGGATCTGTGGAATTATTGCTCAGTAAATCTTATCCAGTTGCATTTGTTCTAATGGCTAAACAGCTAATACTGGCTAACTTCCAGAACAGGCCCCCATTCCTGGAAGTCAAGTTATGTAACAGGAAAACAATTCTCTAAACGATGCTTCATAGCAAGAGTCTCCTGGGTTTTAATGGTAAAAACCTGGCATTAAATTTTAATGTGCAAATGTTTCCTGACAGAGGATTATAAATAGATCAATGCTGCTAAAAGTGAACTGTAATAAAAGAATTACATGATTGAAATAACAGGTAACTTTGCCTCCCCTTCTCATTCTTCCTTTGGGTGAAATCCTGCCATTCTGACTCTGCCAAAATTCTGAGTAACTTAACACCTATGTCCGGGAGAGGGAACAGACGGGCAATATAAAAATGTCTCTTAGGTAATTTTGTCTATCCTCCATCTTCCACCAAAACATTTGGATATTATGCCCATTACTATAGTACAGAACCCGAAAAGGCATCACAAATGGCTAGATTTGAAAATATTGTGGCATGGGGTTTGGAGAGACTCAGAGAAATACCTTATCCTCATCACTTTCCCCACTCAGATGCATTCAGGTATCCTATTTAAATTTCTTTTTGCTAACTAAATTTCACAGCCTGTTATGCAGGCCTCCATTTTTTGGCTGTGACCCATTTCAGTGTTTGTTCTTGGTCTGAGGCAGAACCAACAGAGGTGCGTTATGCATTTATCGGTGTCCTTCTCACAGTTGCTTGAATTTAGCCCTGTGTGACACTGAACTCTTTCATCGTCATTGTTCTGTGGTATGCATGAATTCATCTTTCGTACAGCCAATTAGCAAAAGGGCATTTCTTGCTCCCCTCAGGCCAAATTTCAATTGTATCCACTGCTTTTCTCATAGGACTAGGGCTGTTCTGCCTACCATTTTGGGCAAGCAAGCTGAAATAGTTAGGTTTTTTTATATTTATTGTGAACTAGTCATACAGAGGTACCTAGACACCTAAGATGAGATCAGATACCTATTATACCATGAAAGTCCACACCTTGAAGAGCACACAACCTAATTAGATAATATGTTTAAAGGGAAAAGCTATTCCCCCTATTTTACAGGGGGGATAAAAAAGAAGAGAATCAAAAGACAGAAAAAAACGCCCAGTGGTAAATGGGGAGTTTTTTGTACAGGAAAGAAAT
The DNA here is from genome assembly GCF_001723915.1 of Gavialis gangeticus. Taxonomy (NCBI): domain Eukaryota; kingdom Metazoa; phylum Chordata; order Crocodylia; family Gavialidae; genus Gavialis; species Gavialis gangeticus. Next base: position 9,266,897 of record NW_017729014.1, read on the forward strand.
GACACCCTGTTTCCGACCTAAGGCACAGTCCAGGTCATTAGCCAAAAGGCTTTACCTGAAGTATCAAAGGTGACAGAATTTAGTTTCCAAGGCATAACCTGTGTATGTCTGGGATGGAGCGCTCTGGATCCAGGGCTGCTGAGCCATGCAAATCAGCCCTGCCTTCAAAGCACAAACTCAGAGCTGCAAAGGCTCCTATTTAGCTTTTCTGTCGCAATCCCTTTTTGCAAAGCATTTGCGGTAAGGTCTCCCCTCAATGAGACGATGCAGTTGGGACGTTGTTCCAACAATGCTGGCTTGTCACAGACATTCGTAATGGCTTGTTTGCTACATCGGCCAGGGCACCAAGGAAAGGACCAGCTTGTTTCTTGTGAGGTCACGTTGCTTGAAATAAAGCGTCGGGCTGCACGCCAGGGCACCCCTGCCCTGTGAGCAGGAGGAAGTTGCACAACACAAGAGACACCATGCCAACTGCTAGATCGCGTCTCTCCCACCTGTTTGTATTTGCTCATGTCACTACTTCAGCACGATCAGTCTCCTCGCCCTCCTTGTAATGGTTCTGTGAATTGTTATTAGACATTACAATGACGTGTCATTTATTTTCTGACACACAGCTTCTGTTAGGCCAGCTAAGAGTGAAAACTGCTAATTTGCATGGTTTGGTGACACTTAATCATCTGCAGCGAGTCCCTTGGTTATTTGTAGAAGTCACTAAAGCCCTGCTGCCTACACAATGGCACTAGTCAGCAGGCTCATGTAGCCATGAACACAAAACTACCAATTCACGGCTATAAAAAAGACCAGCTGCAACCCAAAAGCACACCATCTGCCCCAAGCAGTTTAGTTGCTTTAAGGCCCCTGGGCTCTCTTTCTGGAAGCAAGCTTATTTCAGGGTGTGCACGTGTCTGGGTATGTGGAAATGATGGATTTTAGCCGGGCACTGAAATGTCATGCAGTGGACGTGGGTTACAGCTCAACAGCTTCTCCCCAAATTAACTGATAGTAAGAATTCAACAGAGCTGTAAGTAATAGCGGCTGAGGTGAGGAAAGCCCCTTTGTGCCTCAGGAGATGAACAAATGACAACTGGCTTTTGTAATGTTTTGAGGCTCTGGTAAGGCAAGGTTTCCCATGCCTGCTCCAAAGCAGAAACTTCCAAATTTGTTGCCCTGCAGAACAGCAGATATGACCAGGGAGGTCTGCCCGGGCATGGAGAGAAGGGTGAATTTATACACTCATTGCCGAGGAATCAGCCTTCCTGGGGTGTTGTGGTCATATTCGCTCCACTGTGCCGGGCACAGGAAGCTCAACCCGCAAGTTCAGAAGTGCTGTGACCTTTGTTATCAGAGGAGTTGGGAAACTAAAAGGCCCAAGCAGTGATCCGATATATTAACTCAACTTTTTGGTGACATAGGCCAGGTGAGTGGTATGGGTCCCATCTGGGGATCCAATAAGGCCCCACACACCAGGATTGGGCCCCAAGCCACTTCCCCTGTCTCACACTGCTAGCTGTAATGGGGCCTCTGCCACCTCCCTCAGCCCCAGGGCTCATGCCATATCCTTCAGCCCCCATGCTAATAAACTGGGGCCCAGTGCTGCCACCCTTGGCCCCACACTGCCTCCCTTGGGTCTGGAAATTTGGCAGCAGCAGAGCAGCAATTGCTGCCACTGCTGCTCCACAGCCAAATTTCCAGAGCCATGGGGCTACTGCAGGCTGGATAGCATGGCTCCTTAGGCTGGATGTAGCCCATGAGCCGGGGGTTAAGCACCCCCTTATTCACCTATGAGAATTAAGGCACTTCATACCACCTCGCCTCACCCCAGTCTAGATGACAGCAACATGTAAAAGAGACAAAGCAAACAAATGAGACCTGGATTATAGACATAAAATAACCCCTGCACTTTCTTGAGCCATATTCAAAGGCTCTGTCCTGATCCCCTTCAAATCAGTGGGCCTTTTGCCATTCATCTCTGCAAGGCTATAAAAGTAATGAAAGAAATAAGCAGTAATAAGCACACTTAATGGGTGTTCACCTGCCTTTGAAAAACAAGTTTAAAGCAAAGGAGACAATGGCCCTATTTTAAAGTAGGGAACCAAGAAAGCATTGTGCCTATAGAAGCCTGCATGTGAGATGGATTTGTTTCATAAGGGTAGGGAGGAATTAATCAAGTGGAGACCTTATGTGCAAAACCCTACATACTTTTAGGCTTCTCATAGACCCTTTAATTGGGTTTCATTCTTCCTAGCCTGAAGCAGCACCATAGACTTGAGGGATATGAAAGCTGTTTTGAGTGCGGGAATATTTTTCTTTCCATTACTTGTACATGGTTAATGTAGCTCTGACCCCATGGTTAGCTGTAACCTTGTTTAGAGAAGAACAACAATAAGTAGAAGTTTCTGGGGTTCCAGAAAATCACGTGTCCCAAGAATTTCATTTAAATGTAGTGTATTCAGAAGTGCTTTTTTGCTAGTTCAGGCCTACAAAAAATACTACCTTTGCCAGTAGACAAGGGAACTTTTGGAAGCATTATTTAGCTTGTGAACTTAGGGCAGGAGCTGTCTTTTCAGTTGTTAAGTGAACTAAGATCAAGTGTATTAACTAAGAAAGATCCCACAAAGCCAGCTCCTTTACCTTGGCCTCCATTTTCCTTGCATCTCTAAGCTTCTAGGTATTTGCTTGGCAAAATCTTCATTACTAGCAAGAAAAAAGCCAGGATGTATCTCAGAGAAACTTAAATTCTAACTGTAGCACAACAAGGAAAGGGCCTTTTGCATACTGTAGATGTGTCTGCATATGGTATTAATGTGACACAAACTCTGGTGCAGTTAGTTCCAGAGTTTATTGCTCCTGAGTGCAGCATTTACATGTCTGCCCCATACGGAGCTGGGATGACACAGCCCCAGCTGGCAGGGGGTCCAGGGGGTCAGCCTGCCAGCCCAGAGGTGCTCCCCCTGGCTCAACATGCTGCAGAGAGGCTGGCAAGGACTGGCTACCAGCTAGCCCCACACTGTAGCACCCTTGTACCCCAGGCTGCCCTAGTTACCATCTACACGTGCATTGCAGTGGAGTAAATAACTCTGCCATAGGATAGTATTTGTGTTGACTAGTACAATCCTACAGTGGAGTTAGTTTACTCCGGCCTAATAGTGCCACATTTGCAGAGCTAATTGGTCAACTCCATCATTAAGCATCTCATGCAGATTCACCTGGTGAGAGGACAATATAGCAGAGGGTGTTTTCTTAATGATCTATATTACTGCAGAACATCAAAGCCAACTACAATAGCCACTGTACAGCAAGAGAGCGTCTGTGCTGTAAGTAATGTGTAGATGAGACAAAAAGTGGGGGTACAACCTAAATGACTTGCCCGGGATCACACAACAGGGCAACGGCAACACCAAAAGTAAGACCTGGATTCCTCGAGTCCAGGTTCAGCACTTGAGACACGTACTGCTGTGAAAGGGCGAGGAAGACACACACCCAGATAGGGAACTCTATAGACTAATGGAACAACTGATCAACTAGCATGCAACTGTAAAGGGGAAAGGCAGACCTACATTTCCATAGCAACAGGAAGTTTGCTAAACAGCTGATTCCCAAAAAAACACCATCTGAAAACAAAGAACTAAGGAAAGAAACAGACTCTGGCTGGTTTTTCCCCCAGAATGGGGAAGATTTAAGGAAGTACATCTATGAATAGCAAAGAGAGGGTAAAAATAAGTGATAAAGCACAAGATCAGTGCTCATCCAACAGGCAGACAACTAAAGTTCATTACATGGGAATTTGTGATGCAATTAAGAAATGTCAGGAAACATGGCCCTGTTGTCATGAGCAGGGAGCTTTGATACAGTGCAGTGCAAGTTATGCTCTATTAGCGATTCATAAGCTGCACAGCAGCTTCCAGAGCACAAAATAGTGAGGCAGGATCAGAAGAAGTTGAAGGGAAAATAAAAACCTAGTCTTGTGGCGAGAAAAATGTGGCACTATACATTGAAATATACTGTGCTGTTTGACCTACTTGGCTCAGCTATGTGATGACTTCAGGGGGAGCTGGTGTGGGGCAGCAGGCTTGTGCTATATGTAGCGCAATCGCAATAAATCATGTAAGTGACTAGAACATTTGAATGGAAACAGAAAAGGAAGCGAGATTTGTCATGCGAGAGATTTGTGGGCTGAGCAGAGTGAATCTGAAATGACCTGGCTGTGATTCACAAAGAGGCATTTTCCTAGGGAGACACTGTTCAGACTCCAGTGAGGGACCGGGGGGATTGTGTCAAACTTGTATTTCATGACGTACCTGCTGCCACACACAAATGCACCCATGACAGGATATGCATTAGCATTGAATGGAGCATTGTTTCATTGGTACCGCTGCTTCAAGACCTGGTCTCGGTGTCAGGAGACGCTGCACAGTATTCTGAAATGGGGTTTAGAAAAGCTAGGAGGCTTTGAAAGTAGGGGCTGAAATTTTGCTTAATAAGAATAGCATGAGAGGAAACAATTTTCTCACGTTGTTCCCGCAAAGAACAATACAACTCAAGCGTTAATCACCACCATTAATTATGGAGTGCCTTCCATACTAATTGGTGGCATTCACTTTGCAGAGAAAGTGATATGAAGCATGCCACTGCTATACAAGTCTATACACACTATATGCTGTATTTTCCATGTGCTCCGGAAAAAAATCCTTGGGATCTCTGTTGAATGAAAACTGCTAGAAAACTGTAGCAGGAGTGCCAGTGATGGCATATTCAGCGCCCAGCATTTTATCCACTGCATCATTTATACTGGACCTGCTCCATGAAGGGTTACCCAGCTAGAACATCCATTGACAGGCAGTCAGGAGCTGCATGGCAGTAGAATAGGTGGGAAAAAATTAAAACAAGTAGTCCAGCACGGCCCGTGTCTCACTATCCAAGTGTTTTGATGTATTAACTTGCCATTGTCCCTGCTAGGGAGGATTAGCAGCATGTGCATGTTACAGGTAGGAATACTGGGAGAAAAATAGATCTAATCCTACTATGTGCTGGGTGCCTGCAACTCCCATGGGCTTCAGGAAGAAGTGGTACAGAAAAGAAACAGAAATAGGCCAGGGGTTGGGCAAAATGCAGCCTGGCGGCCGGATGCGGCCAGCCAGGCCATTCTATCCAGCCCGTGGGGCCCCTAAAAAATGTAGAAAATTAATATTTATCTGCCCTGGGCTGCCTGTCGTGTGGCCCTCGATAGTGTGCCAAAACTCAGTAAGTGGCCCTCTGCCCAAAATAATTGACTGCCCCTGAAATAGGCTGTGTGTGTGATTTGCTTGGGCCATGCAGCAATCCCGTTATAGACCTGGGAAGGGAGCATAGGTTGCCCGTCTCCTAAGCCCGTACAAATCTGATGTACTGCAGAAGTTTCTGTATGTCTCTTACATAAACATGCTTTGACTAATGCCTGGCTTCCCAGACCCATTTTTAAACTTTCAGCCACAGAGCTAATTGTTAGCAATGTGAATCCAGGCTTTGGCATTTTGGAGATGGGCTATCTTTATAGAGACAGATTACATACAAAATAACGGATGAACTCTCCCAGTGCTAGCTCAGATTACAGCCAGGCTATAAATAAAAGAAAGGCCTGATGTTCCCTGTATTCTTGACATTAAAGCTGTCCAAGTGTCCATATTAAACCATATGACTTGGAAATACCAAATGTGTTACAGTGTCAAATTTATTGAGCCTTATCAAATCGGTCTTTACGTTTAGAACATCCAAACTGCCGAACTCCAACAGAGCAACAACCAGTCTAGCCCAGTTACCGGGTCTGGCAGCGGCCAGCACTAGATGCTTCAGAGGATAATGCAATCTTAGTGCAGAATCCTCCACAAAGTTGCCCCTATATGAAGCTGACAACTGGCTATACACACGGTGTATTTTTTAAATGAAAAAAGCAATTTAGTTGAGTGACTTCCTGTCTTAGGCTGAGAAAGATTAAGTCGGTTAATTTAAAGAAAAGGCTATTAGGCATCACTGCAGGGACTCTGATTTAACTTAAACAAGGAAGGGGTCTGGGACAGAAGTTCCATAAGCCACTTCGATCTCAATCAGTTGAGCATGATATTACATTCAACCAGGTTTGTCTCAAACTGGTTTTGGCCATTTTGAAACTGGTTTATGT
>NW_017729014.1:9278050-9287862 GCF_001723915.1 Gavialis gangeticus
GAGAAAGATTAAGTCGGTTAATTTAAAGAAAAGGCTATTAGGCATCACTGCAGGGACTCTGATTTAACTTAAACAAGGAAGGGGTCTGGGACAGAAGTTCCATAAGCCACTTCGATCTCAATCAGTTGAGCATGATATTACATTCAACCAGGTTTGTCTCAAACTGGTTTTGGCCATTTTGAAACTGGTTTATGTGCACTGAACTTCTCTGTTACAGGTTTAAATGAGTTTCTGAGCACTTAAACTGGTTTATGTTTAACTTCTGTCCCTAGCCCTGATGTACCAAAGGTAGTAACTTTCATTTCCCAGCTTAGTTAAAAAAAAAAATCTAAAAATATTTGCTTTTAAGGATATCAAATTTCTGCATGATCTTAGTGTACTCTGACTGGTGATCAGGCTTGACTTCAAGGGCTTAATTTCAGAAAGAATAATGGGTACTTAAGATTTCCAATTTTCACCCAGAAGAGTGGGGAAAATTATAGTCCCAGTCTCCTGCATTTGTTGCTACAACCACTTCTGAGCAAAGAGACCTCATAGGTGAAGCTCATTGTGGAATATTTCATTCATGGCCGGCAGCAAAGCTCTTTTAGGATATGATTTAATAAAGTATGTTTAGCCCCTTTTTTTCTAGCACATGCCTACGAGACTTACCAAAAGTTGCCTCCTGTCAGTTGCCCATTGTTCTGAAAAGTGCTCACAGATTGTTCGCACAATACTTTGATAACACCCAACTGGGGAAGGGGAAGAAACAAACTCCTCGTTACCTTTTGAATAGTTAAGCAATCTAATCCAGTGCTGGTGCTTAAGAAGGGGATGGCCCTAAGAGTATTGTATTATGTCTGGCCTGACCATTAATCGGCTTAAATCTACAAAGGCAATCATTTCCACTCTTTTACATCTGTTCAGTAACATGTAGAAAACAGTTGCTTTCCTGAGGTATTGTGAGCATTTAACATACTTCATAACTGTCAGATTCAAGGTGCTGTAGAAGTGCACATTCTTAAACTATTAGATTCTCCAGCCTACTCATGAGAAAGTTCACAAAAACACAGATTCAAGTAGTTTACAGAGTTCATAAAGATATTGTTCTCATCAGTACTTTTGGGCTAACGTAGCTTCCAACTGGGCCTCCTGACCAACCTGGTGGCCTTCTATGATCAGATCACCAAATCCTTAGATGCAGGGGTAGCAGTGGACATAGTCTTCCTGGACTTTCGGAAGGCCTTCGACACTGTCTCTCACCCTGTTCTCGTTAAGAAACTGGGGGACTGTGGTGTCGACACCTACACAGTCAATTGGGTCGCCAACTGGCTGGAGGGCTGCACCCAGAGGGTGGTGGTGGATGAGTCATTTTCGACCTGGAGGGATGTGGGCAGTGGGGTTCCCCAAGGCTCAGTTCTCAGGCCCGCGCTGTTAAACATCTTCATCAGTGACTTGGACAAAGGGGAAAAAAGCACCCTGTTCAAATTTGCTGATGACACTAAGATGTGGGGGGATGTGGGCATGCTAGAAGGGAGGAATAGGCTCCAATTGGACCTAGACAGGTTACAGGGGTGGGCAGATGAGAATAGGATGGGATTCAACACCGACAAGTGCAAAGTGATGCACCTGTGGAGGAACGTATACCTACAGGCTGGGGAGGTCCCTTCTTGTCAGTACAGCGGCAGAAAAGGATCTTGGATCAAAGATGAACATGGGCCGGGAGTGTGGGGAGGCAGTCAGGAAGGCCAACCGTACCTTGTCATGCATCCACAGATGCATCTCGAGCAGGCTCAAGGAAGTGATCCTCCCCCTCTATGCGGCACTGGTCAGGCCACAGCTGGAGTACTGTGTCCAGCTCGATGAAACAGAATGGAATAGCAGTTTTAAATTGAAATGAAATTCAAGACAGAACACTGTTCCACTGAAATGTTGAAACGCCAGTCCAAATGGAACGGTGCCGTTTCGCACAGCTCTACTAGCTGCCTATGAAGTGGATATCTAGGGGCCTGGTCACAGGGTGTGACCAAGCTGAGCCAGGACCTTACAGCCTTGAGCAGTGAGCCTCAAGATAGAGGGCTCAGCTACAATAAAAGTGGGGCAAGGCCAGGGAGGGGAAGCCTGGATCAGACCAAGACCCATTTCTTCAGCACATGCCTTGCTCTTATGCAGCCTCCCCTTCTAATTTTTACAATAAGACATGACAAGTGAGAATACTGAATGAGAGAGAGAGACCAGAGGGTGCTGGTACTAGGGCTAGGGACAAACAGTCAAAAAGCCTGAGCCTGAATTAATTCAATCTTTGCAGGTTAGTCCTAACCTGCCTAGGTTGAATCAGTTTGCAAGTGTACAGACATTACCTGTGGACTGAAGAACAAACACATACTTGCAGTGGTTCAGGCTAGAAGCTGGGGGCACTAGAGCAGCCCTCCCTGCCCTTCCACAATGCTGAGCTGAGGCAGGGCATGGATAGGCCCCAATAGGACGCTTTGATTAGAGAGGGGTTTAAACCCCCACCCTGTCTTCACAGTCCCAGGCTTTTCCCCAATTGCTGCTGAAGGGGCAGGGGTGTTGCCAGCCCCCAGCCCCAGGCTAGCACTCTGAAACAAAGAGGGGGGTGTGGATTGCATACATCTCTTGATGATACTGAGCTTTTCAATCTCCCCCTCCCTGCGCCTTCATACTGTTTATGTGTAACGTCTGTCCCTAGCGTAGGAGACCCTTAAAGGCAGGTATCCTACAGTGGCACCCATAACCAGCCTACAGATGTACAAGACCTTGAGCGAGGAGTAAGAAGGTACAAGTGTCACTTAGCTTCCATTGTGAATGATATATTGGTAGATTCTTCTAAAGAATTAATACCAAACTAAAGCATGACCAGATCATGAGCCAAGTTGCAGGACTTTGCCCTATGCTAACCATCCAGTGTAGGACGTAGAGTTCACTGATATGGAAAGATCCACACAGATAAAACAGTATTAATGAGGCGTATCCAAAACAGAACAAAACTAGAATGAGTACAACTAAAACAAAAACAACTGAATGCTATGATGCAGGCACTCGTGGGGGGTTTCTAGACTTTCTAAAACTGAAAGTTAGCAGCTGATATTTTCCCTCATCTCAGTATTGTACACAAAGTTTGGTTTTGTTATCATCAGGCAAGATTTCCAAACTAAAATGACCCATGAGCACAAGTTCAATTCTGCATAAAACCCCTCAGGTCTACTGAAAAAAATGATTCACTTTGGGAATCCCAACATAGTATACGTAATCAAACCATCCTGCAGCAGACTATATTGTTTTCATATCTCAACTAATTTTCTGGCTCCTGGCACATACCCATGACTCAGAACAACCCATGTAACATATGAATACTACTCCACTTTTACACAAACCTCACAGCAGGCCACCATCTCTTCTGGCAGTTCAGGAAATCCAGCATCACGGTTCCCAGATTTTGTATGTTCAATTTACCTGGTACCCATTCTCACTGGATCTTGAGGTCTCAGTTACTGTGTATTAATCTGACAGGCTGGGCTGTCCAACTTCTGGACAAAGGGACTTGCACACCCCACACTGCAGACCCCTGGGCCGCACACCCCCTGGGTGACTCCCCCCCAGAGCCCTCCCTGCTGCATGGGCAGCCTAACATCCCTCAGCTGCATGGGCAATGAAACAGCCCGTCTTCCCACCAGCCCCACAAGCAGTGGGAGCAGCCTGGCTCACCCCCACCAAGTGACCTCCCCTCTACTGCATAAACAGTGCAGTCGCCTTTCTGGCCACGCACATGGTGCGAGCAAATCAGCTTCTCTCTAACTGTATGGGCAGTCTAGATCTCTTCCTACTGCACACCCAGCACTCTCCTGCTGTCCAGCCCTGCCCAGTCTCCAGGAGCAGGGGAGGGAAGCAGAAAGCATGGAGCCCCCCCCTGCCACAGCAGCAGGAGTGACAGAGGGAGTGGCAGCTGGGCAGGAGCCTGGGGGTTGCATTTTAACCCCTTGGGGCCCCCTGTTAGGGGACAACCCAGTGTTAGGCCATTGCTAATAGTGCTGTAGCATTCAGGTGCTATTACCCACCTGTTACAGATACTGATCTAAGTGGTATAGAGGATGTCATAAACTGTCATAGCTCAACTGAGGTGAACGCCCTTTACCAACATACATGGGGCAAAGATCTAGCAGCTGCTGTACCAGGTTTATTACGTAATCAAATAGAATGAGATGAACAGTTAAGACCATCACATTTGACTGAAGATTTCCACGAAAGACTAAACTATAGAAAATAAGTTATTGCACACATTACTAAACTTCTGTATATTAGCATTCTGTCACCAGGTTGAGCAAATTATGGTCCTGTCATGCTTGTCCAGTTTCCCAGACATTCTGTAAAGGGACTGCATTTAAACGATCACTTTTCAACACGGTAAAGTTTCAAGGAAAGAGATTCAAGTGTCTTCCAGCAGAACAGTTGCTCTGTTTTTGTGCAATGACCCACTTGTCAATCACTGGCAATGGAAGGGATAGCTCAGAGCACCAATTTAAACTTGGAAAAGACAGCAGTGCAGCTTTTAGATCCATTTTTTCTTGGATATAATTTACAGTTAGCAAGAGGAATTTATTTTAAGACAGCCTTTACTACTGAGCAGTGAGCATGCGAAGGCTCTTGTACCAGCCTTTAGACACAACAGCTTGTTTTGAAATGTGAATGAAGAAAAGATTACATGAAAGCTGGTAAAAGCAAAGCCAGTATTGTGAGCCAGTGAGGTGAAGCTCAGACAGATTTGAGCTTCCCCAAAGAGAGAGGGAAAAAAGCAGGATCTAAATCAGGGGCTGAGTGTCAAAAATGCTGAGCACCACAGGTCCAAGAAAGTTGCAGGAATTTAGCACCTTTTTAAAATATATATATCGATATATCAGACTCTGGAGAGTTGCATGGGTAGCCCCGCCTCTTGGCAGGTGTCTCTCCCCCTGGTTGCTATCATGTGACCGGAAGTCCCACCCCCAAATCCCTGACCTTTGCCACCAGAAGTCCCTCCCCTTGCCCCCAAAAGTACTTCTTTCAGCAAGGGATTTTGCCATCTCAGAACCAGAAAAATACCAAATTATTTGCTAAAAAATGAACATCTAAAACATTCATTTAATTTGATTTTTAAAAATATTTTTGCCCTGATTTACTTGTGTTTGTGTAGTGTACTTAGAACTGGTTGTATATAATAACTTAAAATAAAGTCTTACTCTTGTATATTGTGGGGGGTGGGGTAGGCATAAGTTTGTGGGAGGCTGTGTGTATGTGGGTATGTGGGGTGTGGGGAAGGGTGTGGGTGTGTCTGTTGGGGGTGGATAGGTGTGGGGTGAGGGAGCATATGGGGGGTGTGTGGATATGTGGGGTGTGGGTGGGTATGGGGTTTGTGGGGGTTGTGCATTGGTGACATGCAAGGGGGGCATGCGGGTGCACGTGCATCCCCTGAGACTGGTGGTGTACCTCCTGAGAGAAGTGCTGCCCACACTGCCAGCGGCACCTGTGGGCAGACACCACTTGCCACCCTGCCCCCTCACTGCCGATACCGCCAGCAGCATCTATGGGCAGTCACTGATTACTGCTGGCCACTGCTGCCACTGCCACTGCCAGCGGTGTCTGTGGCTGGTCACCAAGCACCAGTCAGTGCTCACCACCCCCATTCCCTACAGCCTCCGTGCGCATGTGTCATTCATGGGGCTGTGTGGGGGTGGGGTGGGAGGTAGCTGGGGTGCGTGAGGGAGTGTGGGTGTGGAGGTCTGCATGTATGGCTGTGCAAGGGAGGTTATGGGTGCACGTGTATGGTGGCTGTGTGTGTGGGACTCATCCTACTGCCCCTGTCTCCTGTGATCTTTGACAGGCAGCCAGGAGCAGATAAATATTTTCTAAATTTTTCGGGGCTCCATGGACCAGACAGAATGGTCTGGTGGGCCAGACCTGAACCATGGGCCATATTTTGCGCACCCCTGTTCTAGACTATAATTTTCAATTTCCTGAGATAGTGTTGCTAGAAAACAATGTAGCGGAAATGGCAATTGTGCAAGTAAGATCCATTTAATTGACATGGCATATTTGACATAGTAAACTTATATAATGAACTGCAGTTTAGTGAGCATGGATTTAAGCAGTTTGCTGGTAAGTTTGAATTTAGACATACAGCCACTTGTCCCTGTTATAATTGATAGAAAAAAGTTAAAGTAAGAGAGAGGCGCTAGAAAAGCCGAGGAGTCAAATTCATATCCATACATCGCCCTGCTAAAATACAGGATAGCCCCAGTGAAACAAAGTTTGTCACCTATGGACACTTTATTCAAACAGAATGGCAAACTAGTCTGTCTATAATAATGCAAACTAATGCTAAGGAACTTGGGATTTGTGGAAGATAAGGAGGTAGATAAAGCTAAAATAAAAATGAAATGTGATATGGGGTACCTAGAGATGTACCCACTTGAAGAAAATCATGAAGTGCACATGCTCAGTGGAAGTCAATTGTTATAAACAGCAATAGTGTCACATGCAGTCTTGTAAGAGTCTCACCCCAACAGAATGCATACCGAAAATTAATGGGCAGCATTTTCTCCCATGTCCAGAAAAGATGCAAATTAAGGGTCCGGAGTTTGTCATTTTGCCCAAGGAGGTCTCATTTAGGTAACAACCATAGCTGGTTACAATAACCAAGCTCCAGAATGTAGCCCTGCGAAACCAGGTTGACCCCGTATATTCAAACAACAGCAATAGTGGGACCTCCAGGGAGACCCACACAACTAAGGAAAGCACCTCAGAAGTTAACTGAGCTTTGTTAGTAAATTTAGTAAGTAACTGGGTTATTGATTTTTGGAACTGTCATAACTGTGTTGCTTATTATGTGTTAAATTTGGCCTGGGCAGGAAGACATGGCATTGAGAACTGTATCATTAAGTGGCTTAGCTTCAGAGACAGGCTGTCTGGTGAGGAGCGCCGCAGGGGCACATGTTCTGTTGGCAGTCAGCTGGAACTGAGAGATTGAGTCAAGAGGATCTATTTCAAGCGGGTGAGGCTGAGGGGATTATTGAAAACCACACTTCTCTCACACTTTGATTGTAAGGTCTGATATGGATGCTTGGACAGCACCTAGCACAGGGGGTGCTGGCCCAGGACTGGGACTCCTTGGAGCTACTACCATCCCAATAAGTAGATTTTTGCATGGCCTGGTGAAGATTCATGAACTGTTTTCCTTGACTTAGTGCAACGCTTGGCACAATGAAGCCCTGCCCTAGTTGGACTCTGGAGACCAGTGTAATATAAATGCTATTATTAACAACCACAAATGGTTTTGTGCTCATCCTAAAAAGCAACAGCCCAAAGATCAACCAAAGCCCAGTCTTTTTGCATTCTGGATTATGAAACCGCACATAATAATCTTCTCTGGTTTTCTACCTCAGTTGCATGGTAAGATTAAGTAGGCAGTAGGGCTTTGCGTATAGGAAGCAACCAGAACATCACCATACTGCATATAAACAGCCCCATTTTTATGATTTGGGTAAAAGAAGCCCATTTAACAGAACTGGGAAGTTCCAGGGTCTGCTTTTCTATTGAACTGTCCCTTTTGGAGCCTGGGTATCATAAGTGTAAATCACTGCTAACTCTCCATTTCACACTTACTTTGCACTAATGAAAGACTGCACAAGGGGCCAGATAATGGAGAGTCAGACTTTTAGCCTGCCCACAACAGAAAGCAATTGAGTCTCTGCTGAGCTCTCCTTTCCCATCTGTTTTGTACTGATGCCATACTACTGCTATGTGCAAAGCTACTCCACTGGCCCTGCTTTGTCTGAGGACAGCAAGAAGCTGTCTCCCATTTAGGCACCTTTTCAGTGGATCCATTCAAAATATCCCCTAGGGAGGTCTAGAGTTACCCTGATAGCTACACAGTATGAGAGTCGTATTGATCTGGCATTGAATACTATGGAGATGAAACTGCTGCTTCACTTTACCTATTTCAAGGCTTACTTTTCGAAATGGCACATTGAGGATTAGGCACAATGTCAAGAATCTCAAGTAGCAGAACAGGTTTAGGGAATACCAAATAAATAGGCATTTTGTTATTTTCCATTACACCCTTCCTTATTCAATTGCCACCTTCCACAAACCCCCAAGCTACAATCCCATTCCCTCATAGATATCCTCTCTGTCCTTCTTCTGAGAAGCAATAAATAGCACATTATCCACAAGCCCAGCTTTTCCAGCGGCCCCATGCAAATTCCTTTTGTCTTGTGAATTGGAGTGGAGCAAGCAGAGTGGAGTGGTGCAAGTCAAGAATGTTTTTCGTTGTCTTGCCCATTCTGTTTTCATTTCTGGTGTCTCTCTGCACCACTTCTCAGGGGTGGAAGGGGAGGATGCTTAGCAACTGAAGGGGAACAAAGCCCCTAGGGTTTTCCAAGTGGCCTTAAAGAACACTGGACAGCTGTACCAATGCTTTTGCTGTGCACAAGAGAGGGGTACAAGGTACACAAACAGAACAGACCCTTGGAACTGACCCCAGTCCCTTAAAGAACAACGCTCAGAGCTGGATGTATTAATTAGTTGTTAGAGGAAAAACAGAACATTGCACTTAGGATTACTACATGGCCACGACAGCTCGCTGACCAGAAGTTTTTGCCTTTCTACCTGTTTACATAAGCACTGTTGCCATTAGGAAAGACTGCAAATCATCATGTGAGTTTTGTGTCTCCAGAAAGGAATGCAGCACTGCTCCTGCTAAGAGACCGTTTAAAAATTGCAGAGTCAACACTCTGACGCTTCTCTCCCCCTCTCCACTTGCCAAATCAAATACCTTACCATAAAGCCCCGGTCCAGAGAACCATCCAGGCATCTAGGCCTAGCTGTGAAGTCTTTTCAGGACTGGGATCCAAAGCCAATTGCAAGCAACCAACGGCAAAAATAAAGCCACACTGTGCACATACTGCTCAGAATAGATATTTGGGCCCTAATCCTGAAAACCTAGCATAGAGGTAGTTCCTATTATGTACAGAAATCTGTTGACTTTGATACATTTTCCTCATGACACAAGGATCATTCATAAGAGCTTGGAGGTTACGGTCTCACTTTTAGTTTAGAAAGCATATTTCACTTCCACATTTCCAAAACTTCTTCCTGTTAGTACACTTACTGGAAAAGGCACCTTGGCATTGACCCATTTAATGGGTAAGGGATTTCACTCCATTGTGCCTTGAGCTGATGCCTCTTCACTGCATTACTAAAGTCATTGACACTGTGTACAGTAAGCCCTCAGGGCCACTATCCATCCCCCCTTTTCTTTTTGGATGGGAAAATTCAAGCACAGAGCTGAAACAACTTGCCCAAGCTCACACAGTGAAACAGTGCTGAATCCAGGGACAGACCCATGAGTCCTGACTTCATAGTTTCATAGTTTCTAGGGTCGGAAGGGACCTGAGCAGATCATCAAGTCTGACCCCCTGCCATGGCAGGAAAAAGTACTGGGGTCAAACGACCCCGGCAAGGTGATTGTCTAGCCTTGTCTTAAAGACCCCCAGGGTAGGAGCCAGCACCACTTCTCTTGGAAGTTGGTTCCAGATCCTAGCCGCCCTGACTGTGAAGTCGCGCCTCCTGATGTCTAGCTTAAATCTACTCTCCGCCAGCTTGTGACCGTTATTCCTGGTCACTCCTGGCGGTGCTTGGGGAAACAGGGACTCCCCCAATGCCTGCTGATCCCCTCTGACTAGTTTGTAACAGGCCACTAGATCCCCCCTCAGCCTTCTCTTGTGGAGGCTGAACAGGTTCAGGTCCCGTAGCCTCTCCTCATAGGGCCTGCCCTGCTG
>NW_017729014.1:9287879-9289683 GCF_001723915.1 Gavialis gangeticus
CCCTGCTGCCCCCTGATCATACAAGTGGCCTCCTCTGGACCCTCTCCATGTTGTCCACATCCCTCCTGAAGTGCGGTGCCAGAACTGGACGCAGTACTCCAACTGCGGCCTGACCAGTGCCACATAGAGGGGGAGGAACACCTCCCCGGACCTGCTTGAGATGCATCTGTGGATGCATGACAAGGTACAGTTGGCCTTCCTGACCGCATCCCCACACCGCCGACCCATGTTCATCTTGGCATCAATGATGACTCCAGGATCCTTTTCTGCCTCTGCACTGATGAGAAGGGAGTTCCCCAGCCTGTAGGTATGCTGCTGGTTCTTCCTCCCCAGGTGCAACACCTTGCACTTGTCAGTGTTGAATCCCATCCTGTTCTTGTCCACCCACCCCTGTGACCTGTCTAGGTCCAATTGTAGCCTATTCCTTCCTTCTAGCGTGCCCACATCCCCCCACATCTTAGTGTCATCAGCAAATTTGAACAGGGTGCTTTTCACCCCCTTGTCCAAGTCGCTGATGAAGATGTTGAACAGCGCGGGCTCGAGGACTGAGTCCTGGGGGACCCCACTGCCTACACCCTCCAGGTCGAAAATGACCCGTCCACCACCACTCTCTGCGTGCGGCCCTTCCTTTGTGTTGTTCTCTTGACGCTTTATAGACTCAAAACTAATTCAACAGTACTAAATACATATTTTCATTTTTATTACAAGGTCTGGAAGCTGTAACTGTGCAATTGACTGTACTAACCAAGGACTTCAGGGTTGGCTGCAGTATTTGTGCTAGTGATTCTCAACCTGTTCGTTTAAAATCTTATTTCCTCGTCTATTGTTTCTAGCTTAGTTGTTCATTTCAGCTGGACTTTGTATTTTTCCCTGCCCAGCACTTTGGGATGTCCTTTGTGAATGGCAGTTGTGTTTTATTTAATGTTAATTTGTCAGTTCACACCCATCATAAACAAATAAATGCAGTGGACCTATAAAAAATGAGACCAGACACTCAACAAGATTATGCCATTGTAAATAATAACTGCTAGAGTTGACAAGGTTAGATTGTAGTTACACTAGTGTTTGAAACCAGAATCTGGCCAGCACAGGAGAATGCTATGAAACATTTGTTCCTATAAATATTTGAAAATGGCCTCTTGTGTCTGAGCTCCATGTCACATATGGCCTCGTGATGCTGTGTCACCGTGGCCCAAGTGTGACCCTGGAGTACCAGAGAATTCTCCTTCTCTTGGGAATTGTTGACTAATCATTTCTGACACTAAGTCTCTTGGGGGAAAAATTAAGGGGCCAGATTATTGATAAAATACTTGTGCATACATTTTCAGACCACAGAAAACTGATCTAGTCATCTAATCTAAACTCCTGAATAACCTAAGCAATTGAATATCACCCAGGGATTCCTGCATCAAGACCAGTAATTTCCAGTTTTCTTTTAGAAAGACCTCTAGCTTCAATTTAAAAAAGCTAAGTGATACAGAATTTCCACTTCACCTCAGACCTTTCTGTTTGCATTCAGCTGGGGTGTAGAGCTTGGTTCACTGCTGAGTATATGAAGAATACAGATATAAGAAAAATAATACAAAATGTCCAGCTACAGTATACCCCAGGCACTCACTTATCTTTTTGGGAACTGCCTGCTTGTCCAACCAACCTTGTTAATAGCATTGCTCCCCATATACAGCCATATTGCCATATGTAAGATGGTCCACCTCCTTGAGTCCCTCCCTTTACTCAGCAACTCCATGAGCACAGCAACCCATCATCTGGGTATGTGCGGCTTCAATTCACCTGACAAGTTTAT
>NW_017729014.1:9294683-9313517 GCF_001723915.1 Gavialis gangeticus
ACCTTTCTGTTTGCATTCAGCTGGGGTGTAGAGCTTGGTTCACTGCTGAGTATATGAAGAATACAGATATAAGAAAAATAATACAAAATGTCCAGCTACAGTATACCCCAGGCACTCACTTATCTTTTTGGGAACTGCCTGCTTGTCCAACCAACCTTGTTAATAGCATTGCTCCCCATATACAGCCATATTGCCATATGTAAGATGGTCCACCTCCTTGAGTCCCTCCCTTTACTCAGCAACTCCATGAGCACAGCAACCCATCATCTGGGTATGTGCGGCTTCAATTCACCTGACAGGTTTATTTCTTTATCAGTTGCACTAAAGGCAGGGGAACTTGCTGAAAGTATGGAAAGAGAATACATCCGCTCAGTAAATCCATCCTCGTGACAGCTTAATGGCTTTGCCGAGTACTCGTTGAATTGTGTTTAGCATCATACATCTTCTTGCTATTTGCTGATAAACTTTCATAATGATAAATTAGCACCCTGGGAAAGGAATGCTTTACCCCTAAGAGCATGTGGGAGAATATCTCTGAGACATATGAATAAGAGATGGCTTAATTTTACCTGCACAGGCCAAAGATTTCCATTTTAAAAAGGCCAAAACAAGGAAAAACAGATATGACTGCCTTAGCTATAAAAATGCATCTTCCTAGGAGAGCAGGATTAGATCTGTGGGTGGACATGTGCAATCTTTTTACCTCTAGTTCATCAATTCAAACCCAGGCTAAGGCAACAGAGTTGTTACCCTTTGGCATTAACCCTTTTGTGGGTTTCATTCCATTCTCGATGTTACATTACAGCCACACACGGCACCAGCTGATGGTATCGGCAGAAAATCTAGTTTCTGCATAGGCCGGAGATACTGGATTGCCCCCTCACTCCCTGAGCCGGCAGCTTTGGGACAGGGGTGTGTTCTGTCGGCTGGGGAGCATGAAGGATTCTTGCACTGCCACTGTTTGTTCTGGCCATAAATAGAAAGCATTGGCACCCCGCACCTTTCACAAGCATTACATTAGCTCAAAGGTCTTTTATTTAATGACATTTATGCTCCTGGTCTACAGATGATACTGGAAGAACCTCTTAAACCAGTTCCAGAAGAACAATATCAGCAACATGTGGAAGAGTCCGTTGAGGAGTTGTGTTTCCTCATCCGATGGTCACGTGAGCAAATTAGCCCTGTTTCCCACCCTTTTCCCCTTACACAAAAGATTCAAGACATTTATGAAACCAGTCAATCATCCATCCAGCTCCCTCCCTCTGCAATACAGAGCCTCTTTATTCTGAAGTGAGCTGGAAAAAATGAACCACACAGGCGTGGCCAACTCTTCTGACTGCCCTCCTGCTTTCAGTCCCACTGGATAACACAGCAATAGTTACTAGGGCTGTGTGAGGCTTTGGACCGTGCTTCAGATCCAGAGAAGCTTCAGACACTTTGGCGTCTGAAGCAGCGTGTCTGGATCGACGCGCTGGCTTCGTTAGGCTTTCTGCAGCGGTTCGGAAAAGCTTCGGAGCCGCCTCGGAGATCCGGCCATAGGGTATAATGAGGAATCAATGGAATATCTATAACTTTGTTGTTTTCTGTCTGATTTGAATGAACCTTTCAGGGATGGTAGCCTCTGTTAATAGCATGAAGTCTGCCAAGTTTCAAGAAGATTGATGCAGGGGTTTGGGGGGAGCTGCACCCCAAATCCTTGAAAGCAAAACTCATTTCACGTGTATGTGTTACAATACGGGGGGGGTAAAAACTGGAGGGGTAGTAGCCCCTGGTGAGGCCACTAAGTCTGCCAAGTTTCAAGGTGATAGGTGCAGGGGTTTGAGGGGAACTGCACTTCAAGCTGCTGTCAGGCAAAACTCGTGACATAGATGACCCTGTGTGTGTTAAGGCACAGCGGGGTGACAGCTGCAGGGATGGTAGCCCCTGCTGAGGCCACGAAGCCTGCCAGCTGTCAAGGAGATAGCTGCAGGGGCAGTCTGGCTTCTGGGGCTCTGCACCTCTAGCTGTTGCGGTTTTGTAGGTGTTAACGACTTAACGAGAAATGATTAGCACCCACAAAACCACAAACTAAGGAGAGGAAATAATCAATACGGACAATCAGCTGCCCCAAGAGAGAGACAGTCAGTTGCACAAGCACCCATGTCACGAGTTCTGCTTGTCTGCAGCTTGAGATGCAGTTTTCCCCCAAATCCCTGCACCTATCTCCTTGGAAGCTGGCAGGCTTTGTGGCCTCAGCAAGAGCTACTTTTCAGCCCGCTGTGCCTTAACACACACAGGGTCATCTATGTCAGGAGTTTTGCCAGTCAGCAGCTTGAGGGGCAGTTCCCCACAAACCCCTGCACCAATCTTCTTGAAACTTGGCACGCTTTGTGGCCTCACCAGGGGCCACCGCTCCTGCAGTTTTCACCCCACTGTGGTGTATCATATACATGCGACACAAGTTTTGCTTTCAAGAATTTGGGGTGCAGTTCCTCCAAACCCCTGTACCGATCTTCTTGAAACTTGGCAGACTTCATGCTCGCAGCAAAGGCTACTACCCCTGCAAGTTTCATCTGAACCTGACAAAAAACAACGAAATTATAGATATTTCATTGATTCCCCATTATACCCTATGGCCGGATCTCCAAGGCGGCTCCGAAACTTCGGAGACGCTCTGGCTGGATCGAAGTGGGAACCCAGTCTAGAGCTCCGGATTGGATCCCCGGCATCCAAAGTCGCCGGATCCAAAACTGGATCAAATAGCTGCCTACTCGCACAGGCCTAATAGTTACCATGAGTCTTCCAACGACCATCATAGTTTAGATAATCTTAAGTCACTAACAATGTACCATATTTACTTGAATATAGGACAAAGAGTTTTTTCCCCAGTCAGCATGGTAGGGGGGAGCCCCTTGTCTGATACTTGTATACAAAATGGAGGGGGAAGTAGGCAGCTGCTGCAACTCTGACTTTGGCCCTGGGCCCAGGTGAGGGCCAGACTCCGATCCATAGCAGTCTCCTGCCCCCAGTGCTTCCCCTCTGCAGCTTCTGCCCCTCTCCTGCCCACTCCTTTCCCTCCCCCTTACTGTCAGGTGCAGCTTGGCTCTAGCTTGGGCTGGGGTCTCTCCTGGGCACAGAGCACATGGAAACTAATGGCAACTCCTTTCCCTGCCTAGTCAATCAGCAGTCCCAACACTGCTGCATGGCCAGGCAAGGGCTGAACTTCCACCTGCCATGCTCTGACATTGAGAAGGCAGAGCAACATCTGACAGTAAGGGGGTGGGGAGAAGGGAAGAGGCAGAAACTGCAGGGAGAGAAAGGCAGAAGGGGCAGAGACTGAGGGAAGCCATGGAGAAGAGGCAGAGAGTGGGGAGCAGGGGGGAAGGGGCAGAGACTGGGGGGAGCAGGGGAAAAGAGCCAGACTGAGGGGAGCAGCAGGGTGGGGGGCAGAGGCCATGGAGTGCTGAGGATGGGCATGCAGGTAGCAGGGGATGCAGAAAGGCTGCAGGAGGAAGAAGTTGGTGGGGCAGAGGGCAAGGGGGGTGCCTGACCCCTCCCAGCCACTGCTTTCCTTGCTGTAGGAATGGGGGAGGCGGGATTCAAGACAACCCTCGAATACTTAGATTCTGTATCTGGAAAATTGCAACAAATTTCTAATTTTTCCATATATAGAATCTAATTATCAGGGGGCTGAATCTTGTATTCAAAGTCATCTTGTATTTGAGTAAATACGGTACTTGTCCATCCTCTGCCTTCCTACATATTGCAGCTGGCAGAGTGTTTGCAGGGCCCCATAATGAGATGCCCATCAGTTCACTTGCTTTAAATCTGTTGGTTCCTGCCAATGAGGAGGAACATGTCTATCCGTAAGGCGTGTGCCTCCTGTACTTCTGAGCATACCTGGTTTAAAGAGGCAGCACAAGGCAGAAGATGGAAAAGCTCCAGCTGGGGGAATGGCCTGACAGACTCTGTGAGACCACAGCATGTGAAGAAATGTTGGAACATCTAGCAAATGATTTTGGACTTCTGCTTTTCTGCCCAGTTCTGTAGATTCTGTGACTTCATCCTCACACCCATTGTCATGCCCTCCAGTCATGTCCTGTCTGTCATAGATTACGAGCAATTTGGGACAAGGACTATCTCACTGGGTTTTTATGTGATATAGTAAGTCAGAAAGTACTCCTAAGAATGTACCTTTCTAAGTTCCTACTGTCTTGCATGCTGCTACACAGAGAAGTGGACCACAGGGACATTGATGTTAGGTCATTAATACAAAGTCAATGGTAAACCTCAGGTAGGTGCCAGTGCTCACATGGAAGAAAGCGAGAGACTACAGAACCTGTAAAATATTTTCTCCTAAGCATTACAATGCGAGAGGTGACACCACTGAGCAAACCGTTCCTAAGCTGGACTTTGGTGGAAGTTTGTACATCTTGTTGCTGAAAGATATATATCCCAGGCCGGATGCTCAGGTGGTGTAAAATGACAGAGTTCCACTGAGTTCATTGCATCTGTACTGATGTATATTAGCTGTGGATCTGGCCCACTGAAAGGGTTAATAGTATAGCACAATACTCAGCGGGTATAGCTTAAGGAGGACAAAAATCCTGTATAGGGTTATGCGCTTGTGGGATAGTTTTTGAGTTTGCTCTTTTGTGCAATCTGGTCCACCCCAGTTCATACTTGCTCTTTGCAAGTACATTCTGATCTCAGGCAGGGTTTATTTTGCTGCATGGAAAGAGCAGACCTATTTTCCAGGAACCAGAGGGTCATCCTGTCTTCCCCTTGGGCGTGATGGAGGTAGAATTTTCACAAGGGGCCCGCAGAAGTGTCCTTCTAATCTTCAGGAACATTTTCCTAGCAGAAGGGGGGAATTTGCAGTGTTTGTACTAATAATCCAGAATTACAACAGGGACTGGACACTGACCATGTGTGACTGGGTGACAGTGCTGCTCAGCAGGAAATCCTGGGACAAAACCTGACCCCACTGAGTCTAATGGGAGTTTGACAATTTGACTTTTGTGGAGTTACACTGTTTTGGTGGGAGTTTATTTTGTCCTAGTTATCCCACAGTAAATTCCCCTGTATATACTCTTATTACCCCATGGAAAGTACAAGGTACCTAGCTCCTCTGTGAAAGTGGGTAAGCTCCATTGAATATACCATGGAGTAGGAGTGTGCAAATATGAAGTTACAATCCACATCCTCTTTTACTTGTCCTAACTTGTTTGTGTGCTCATACCCCAAGGCTACAGTAAGCCAGAAGCAAAAGCAGAAATAGACCCTAGGGATCCAGCCCCCCAGTTTGCTCCAAATTAAAGAACTTTCGACTATGTCTGCAGTATTGTCCAGCAGGACTGAATTCTTACTGGTCACTGCAAACTGGTGCATGGACCCCACTGGGAATAGTTGCTCAAGGTCCAAGGCCTAGTTTTCACAGTAGAACACCATGCAAATATACTATAGTCATTATGCGGGCATGAAAACGTGGTACCTTCTCAAAACATGAATGACAATGCAGTGTAACAAAAAAAATGAAGATTGTTTTAGAGCACTTTGATAACCTTTAGAAATATAGAGGTATATTCTTAGGCTCTTACAAATACCAAGAGATTTCCTCAGACAAACAGGGCATGAACTCTTTACAGAACTTTAATAAAAATGGAGAAACTGCATTGCAGAAAAAATGTGAAACAGTGTATGGTTGATTAGACATGTGGTTCAGCATTTCACTGTGTTGCAAAAGAGATGAAAAGAAGAGGGAACAAAAAGCTCAATCAGAAATAGAAATTATTTAATGAGACACTATGTAGGGGGAGGGTGTATAGCTAATGCTTTATTTCTCAGTGAAACAAAAAGCTGTTTGAGGAAAAAAGGGCTCCTGAAGTCAATGAGAGAGACTCTTGCTGATTTCACTGGCCTTTGGATCATGCCAATTGCTTATACTGTGTAGGAAACCCAAACACAGCAGCATTACACTGGTGCAAAAGAACCAGAAAATGAAGCTGATTAGAAAGAGCAGGAGTAATCAACCAGCGTCATCTCATTGTCTGCACCAAATGATTTGCAGAATGAAAATGAAGGGCACAAAGGATGTAACCATGTCCCAAGTGCATTCTTAGGACCTGATCTTGCAAGCCCATGTCAGCAATCACATTGGCTTCAAATTAACTTAAGCCACTGGCTCAGCTGGTCAACTGGTATGTTTAAAGTTAAACATGTGCATCAGGGTCCAAAAGGCCAAGGTGTTAGGAAGCGAGAATCACTATGCAGTAGATCTGGGACACTGAGGTTAGGGACAGAATTTACACATAAACCGGTTTAAGTGATCAGAAACCAATTTAACCTGTAACAGAATGTAAGTTCAGTGCACATAAACCAGTTTCAAAATGGCCAAAACTGATTTAAGTGAAATGTGGTTGAATGTCAGACTTAACTGATTTGGGTCAAACTGGTTTATGCAACTTCTGCCCCAGACCCCTTCCTGGTTTAAGTTAAATCAGAGTCCCCCTGCATCCCAGCATGCTTTTCAGCCCTGGGCTGAACTAGGCTGGGCTGTCTGGGCCCACCCCTCTCCTCCCTATCTGGAGCACTATCTGGAAACTCTGCTCAGGAGTGCAGCCAGGTCTGCTTGGCAAGGGGCACAGCAGCCCTTGCCAGGCTTCCCACCTCCCCTACCCCACTTGCTGCTCCAATGGCAGGAGCAGGAGATGTGGCCAGATGCTGTAGCCTAAGGGGAAGGGAGTGGGTTAATCCCCCCTCCTTCTGGCATAGGACAGGGGATGGATGATAATGAAGCTGTGAATGGAAGGGACAGGCACTCCAGCAAACGGTGGGAAGCAACTGCGTGCCCAGACAACTAGGGGCGGGCAGCTGCAAAGGCCAAGACAGGACCACAGAGTCCCAGGGAGCAGCTGGGAGCTGCCCAACCCCCTGGGCAGCTGGAGCCAGGCAGAAGGGGAGAGGGGCGCTTGGCCACCAGTGTGCAGGGGAGCCAGGTCAGTGCCAGGAGACGGCAGTGGGGTAGGGGTTGGGGCTACTGGAGGACCTCAGGGGTTCCTGGGAGCTGCAGCCCTGGGGCTGACCAAGCCTGGGACACCAGGGCATAGGCAAGCCTTGTCTGCCGTGCAGCCATGTCTGGGGCACGTCCCTTTCACTGCTCAACCCCACAGCTGAGCCCCAAAGGGGGGAGCCTCACCCTGGCCAGGAGCCACAGGACAAGTGCATCAGGCTGCAACAAGGGAAGCTGAGGCCCACATGAGGAGACTCCTGCTCCCCAGGATGGCAGTGGTGTGCTGCACTGGCCCTAACAGACTGGGAGCTGTGTCCTTGCGGGGCTTTGGGGCCCAGCCCCACAGAGCCGTGCCCAGGACACTGCAGCTGGGGGTGGCCCTGCTTGGAGCGAGGACTGCACGAGCCACCCTTGACATCCCTTCCTGCCCCCATTTTCTATAAGGCTGAAGCTGGTGCTGGGCCAGGGCCAGGAGAAGATAGTGGGCAGGGACCAGGGCTGGATCTGGGGGAGAGGAGCTTAGGGCCAGGGGATGTCTGCCTTGCCTGAGCCAGGAGCCAAAGGCAAGCACATCCCCTGGCCCCTGCAGCTGTGCCAGGATCTGCTTCCCACCCCCTTCCCCCAGTGCCACTGCAGGACCATGGCTGGGTGGGCTATGGTGCGAACTGGGCAGGCTGCAGCAGGAGCCAGGAGGGCCACTTCCCCGCTGCCAGCAGCACTAGCCTGGACTGGCTCTGAGGGGCCGTGGCAGGGCGATGCTCAGGGGTGCTGGGGCACAGATCTCCCAAGACACATCCCCACAGGCTGCGGCAGCTCTGCACAGACCTGGGGCTCGGGGGAGCTCTCAGCTGTGTGGCACTGATCCAGGCTGGTTTGTAGGAGCATGTGACACAGCAGCTGGCCAGAGGCGGGGCTGCAGGGGCCATTGGGAGGAAGCTGAGGCCTGGCTTCTGCATGGCCACCACGTGTCCAGGCACTGGGCAGCAGCTCTGGCCCCAGCTAGCAGGGACACTGCCCAGAGGCAGGACTGTCTGTCTAGGGAGAAGCCTGGCCATGCCTCACCCCCCACCTCGTCCCTTGGCTCAGCTTCCCTCCGCCACTACACAAGGGAAGGGAGGGCTGCTCTAGCCCCTGCCCCCGCTTCTAGCCTGAGTCACTGCAGGCATGTGCCTGCATTTCCAGAATCAACACTAAATGTCTATTCACTTGTAAATTGGTTCAACCTAGGCAGGTTAGACTAATCTGCAGAAGTTGAATCAATTCAGGCTCTCGCTTTTTGAATGTGTATCCCTAGCCCAAGAAACAATGAGGTTATACTTGTGCTTCACCAGCTGACTCAAGAGATACTCCCAGTATTCTGCAATACATTTAGGCTAAGTGGAGACGTTTCAAAAGCCCGAGGCAGAAGCGGTCAAAGTTTCACACTTGCCTGGCCCGGCTGGAGTAGGGGCAGGTCTAGGACTGGCCAGCCAGGCCAGGCAATGTGGGGAGAGGGGAGCAGGGAGCAGAGGTCCCTACTGCATGGGCCCCCCCAACCTGTATTAACCTAGGGTCTGGGATGACTATCAGTGGTGGAGGAGGGGGAGCAGGATGGGGTGGGACAGGACAGGAGCTGAACCCAAGATACCAGGGGCCTAGGACCACCCATTCCTCCCCTGCCCAGCCTGGCCTGGCCTGGCCTGGTGGGCAGATCTGCAGCATGCTGCTTAGGGCAGGGCACTGGGGGTGTCTGAGCCCAGCTGTAGCCACATACACATCCCCAAGGCATGCTAGGGAGGGCCTGGCACCAGACAGTTCCTGGACCAGCAGAGGCACCGGGACAGGGAGGCATAGCTGGAAAGTGCAGTGGACTGCAGCCACGTGGGGCCAGGACTGTCACCAACACATGCCTCCAGGGGCCGGGCCAGGGTGCAGGCAAAGCAATGGGACTTGGCTCGAAGGACACCAACCTGCTTTGTACAGACAGCGCTCTGCTGCTGCCCACCTTGTGGCACCGCCCGGGCAGCCTGCCCTGCCCTGCCTTGCCCTGCCCTGGGGGTGGGGATGGGGATGTGGAACCCCTACTGTGCAGCCCCCCTCCCCTCAGCTTGCTGGTTCAGATCTCAGGGGGTGCGGGGCTGGCTCCATTTCCCCCCTCCCTGGTTCCCAGCCTGGAGGACAGCTGCAGTCAGGAGCTGTGCGGCTGTCAGGCAGGGTGGGAGGGAGCAGATCCCCTGATGTGTGGGCCCCTACAGCTGTGCTGGCTCAGGGCCAGGGCCACACTGCAGAGGACTCTGTTCCTCACCCAGCCTGACCCTCCAGGCAGGACCTGCAGCTTGGAGCCACATGCCTGTACACCACACTGGGAACAGGGGGGACGGAGGGGGGAGCACAGCCCCCTGCCACACAGACCTGACCTGCCTCCCCCCACCCCCTCAAACCCAAGCCAGCAAGCTAGGTGGGGGGCCCACATGAAAGCGAACTAAGGTGATTCACTATTGGATCTGGTACAGAAGTTAAATATACCACTCTACCCTAAACTGATTAAGTCTAATACTGCATCCATCCAGGTCTATCTTAGATCGGGTTCCACCATTTTGAAACTGGTCTTTGTGTCCTGAACTTCCGTTCTATTACAGGTTTAGATTGGTTTCTGATCATTTACGCCAGTTTATGTGTAATGTCTGTACCTAGCGTTAAAGAATAACTATCCTTCTGATGTAACAAGGCCCTGATCTCCTACCTGCCCTGGAATAATTAATCATTCAACTGCCTTGGTTTCTTGGGGGAGGGGAACTGAGCCTTAAAGACAGTCTAATACAGAGATGGGCAAAATATGGCCCACAGACTGGATCTGACCCACCAAAGGTTTCTGTCCAGCACACGGCAGCTCCTATGAGGTGAGCAGCTGGTCCCGTTGCCCCCAGGCATACAGTGGGGCACACTGCAGGGTGGCACGACAGGAAGGTGTGGCGACCAGGCTTCTTGGCAGCCCCCATGACTGCAGCTCACCCTGCACAGCTGCCACTGCCCATGTCTTCACTGCCACTTCTGGACCTGGTCCTGGCCCTGCTGTCCAGGCACCCTGCCTCATCCGTCCCACACCTCCATGGAGACCAACCTGGGACCCATGCAGGCAGGGCACATTTGGCTGGGCAGATGAGGCTGTGGGCAGCAGGGGTGGTGTCCAGGAGTAGGAGAGGTGGCCTTGGCTGGGGCCAGGGTGGTGCCAGGGCTAGGAACATGGAGTGATGAGAGCACATGGCCGGGGCCCAGGGCAGAGCTACAGTCCACTTCCTGCATGTCCCTTCCTGCAGAACCAGTGCCCGTCACAGGGATGCACAGGAAGCAGATCACAGCTCTGCTCCAGCCCTGCACTGTCTCCTCCCCACAATCCCAGCCCCAGCCCCAGCCCTACCTGCCCACCCTGCTCTTGGACACTGCTCCCTGCCTACCCACAGCCCCATCCCATCTGCCTGACTGAGCATCCTCTACCTGCAGGGTCCCAGGCCAGTCTCTATAGAGATCCTTCCCCCATGCCCACCCAGTCCATCCAGTACCCCCAGCAGTGGGTGTGGGGTGGCCAAGACCAGGGCCAGGGCCACATAGGATCAATTTCCCCTCGTCCCCCTCCCCCACCCACCCACAACAGCTCATCAAAACTTCTTAAGTGGATCTCCAGCCCAAATAATTGTTCTTTTTTCTCCTTTCTGGACTGTTTTGTGCAGTGTGAAACAGCACTCAGCTAAACAGAGAAAAAGAATGGCGCATGTGTAGAATAAAACCCCAAAGCAATTGGCTTGCACACAAAAACAACAGATTTAACATAAGCTTCCTGTTGGGATACCAGACACTTTTCTTGATCTGGGTTTAATCTGCAGTGCCACTGAATAAGGCAAAATCTGAGAAGTGGAAGCATAGTTACCCTTTTTTGCAAAATATAACACTCAGACCTATTACTGGCTTGCAGCAGAAAATTGCTCATATGTAATGCTGCCTGTTACCAAGGTGCAGGAAGCATGATACAATTTAAGAAGCTGTGAGGAGAGGAGAGAATTAATTTTCTCTGGTGGATTTACAGAGCTGGTTAGCATTCATTTGTACTTAACTCTTTCAAGATACCACTCACCCTTTGGCAGAGGACTGTGTACCACTAAAGCTTTCTTTGCACATACTTGAACGTTAGAAAGTGACTTAAAACAACAGTGAAAATTATTAGTTTGGTTTCTTCGTCAGATCTGAAAGAAGTGCAAAAATCAAGGCCTGAGTCCTGGAGATATTTACACACATGGTTGGACTTCGGATTATACATGGGCCTAAAGAACATCATGCTTGCAGAATAAGGTCTAAAAAAAGCAAAATAAAGAGCAAACAATAAATTAGATTCTTAACATTGTTGTAATTTTAATATCAAATACAAGATGTTTCAGTAACGCCGCTAAGGAATCTTTTTGTTAGGTTAGCTTTATTCTGATATGTCATAATGTATGTTTGCAGTTAATAGGAGACTGATCTCCTGAGTTACTCACCCAGCAGCAACCTTGACTGGGTCATTGACAATTTGAATTTTTATTTTAATACCCCTGCTTTACTTTGAAAAGCAGTTTTATAAAGATGACAACTGCTGACTTAATCAGTCTGTTTCCTGTCCTCTAGCGGAGGGCATGATGTTTTGGGGTGGCATAAAATGACAAATTACTGAGCTCAGTTTATTTTTCCTTTGAAAGGCAGCACACTCCTTTGTTTAACCCTTGCTGCAAATAGCAGCTTACAGGACAATGCCCCTTTGAGCTAACTGATGTGGAAGCTATAAACATGATCCTATGCTCTTCTGAGTCTGTATTCAGAGCCAGATCTGCTGAATTTAACATTATATTTTTACTGCTTTTTCCTCTAGTCAGGCCTGTAAAGCTGACACAGTTGAGGGAGAGTGATCTGGACCCAATTTATTGATAGGAAAACTATTAGGAGATGGAAAAACTTGGCTTCCTTATAAACTTGGTGCCTTTTACACTGGAATCACTAGGCGACACTGAATCTGAAGCCCCAGGTTGCCATTATTACAGGGTGACTTCTGAGAAGAACCACATTTTAGGATGACAGAAGTATATGAAAGAAGTGGGGAGTGAAATCCTCCAAGATGCCAGAGCGGGGTGAAGCACTAATTCAGCCCAAAGCACATCCTCTTGGGGTAGGCTGGGTTGCCAGGCTATAGGACATGGTTTACTTTTCCTTCAAAAAGCAGCACATGCCCCTTTTGCTAATCCCACTGCAGACAGCAGCATACATACAACTCAATGTGGAAACTAGGTCTGTAATCCAATGCTCTGCTGAATGGTAATTAAAAATCCTGTTTTGCCACTTGTGTAAGTAGTAGAAAATCTCTGCTCTCTTCTACCCACCTCCACCAAACCCCTCCAGCACGTTCTGCCTGAGGTAGGAAATCGTTATTTAATCTAAGGTAGTGATACTCCATTTCCTATGCAGTGGTCTGTATTCTTTCAGTGTATCCTGCAGGAAAGAATACAGGATGTGAACAAAGGTAAAGTAATGCCTCTTAACTCTAAAGGTAAATATGTAAAGCAGAATGCTTTCAAAACTATCAGAAAAGCAGGTGCAACAACTGCAGCCTTATCGGCAAACTGACTTGTTTGTGCACCCTGAAATTGCACAAGGAAGTGCTCCTGATAGGAGCACTTTTAAAAGGCCCTCACCAAACATTTCCCATTGTTGTTTCACCGCTCAGGGGCTAAGTTAACTGCTTGGATGCTTGAATTGTCATCACTGAGGTACTGGAAGTACCTGATGTGCTTCCAGTGATGGCACTTCCACAGAAGTCTAGGTATGCGGCTGCCTGCCAACCAAATGGGAACTGCTGGACAGGGTGTGGACCAAAGTCATAATGAACCTTTGGCATCAGAGAATAGATAATGGAACATTACAACAGATAAGAAAAATTTCCCAACTCCTCCTTTGATGTCCTGGTGCATGCATGCTGGCTATCACGGAAAACTCCTATACAACTTAGCAGGTTTAAAACCCATCGGGCTCTGTAGAATACCTTCAAGTTCTATAAAACTATTCTGAAAATCTCTTGTGTATCACAGACACAAGATTCTTTCTACAGGTTTTTTAAAAGCATTATCTAAAATGTATCCGGGAATTATATCCTGTCTATAGTCATCTGTAAGGTGTTTTTTCTAAAAAAGGTGGCAATTTTTCATAAGAATGACAGCAGCTTTTCATGGAAGAGCTGCTTAGAAGGCTAAACCATCGGAACACACTCAGTAAATGGGGCCCTTCTGAAATACTGTATGTTTGTGTGTACATATGTTCCTGGTACTTTCAGCAGTACTCAGTCTTCACCAGCACATTGAAATCTAGTGGAGTTTTCCCATTGACTTTGGTGGAACAGAAAAGGGCCTAAAAGAGGCAACCGCTAGAAAATGAACTGGAGTTAAAAGAATGTGAATCTGTTCTGGGTCCAGAATTCCAGTGCGCCCAAACCAGTGTGTTAGGAATAGGCTCATTTCTAAGTATTACAAACTTGAATATATTCTAAAAATAATACAAGACTTATTAATTTCCTGTTACTGCTGCACTCAGCATGAATATATTTGAGCTGAGATTTCTTTAAAACATTCTCTCCTTGCTTTCATGTAACACCAGGTCATGATAACAATAATATTGCCATTATTCAGTGCTCCTAAACCCCATAATAAATTCTCACACACACATCAGAAAGGTATACAATGGTATTATCTCCATTTTATAGACAGGGAAGGGAAAACAGCTCAGGGAGGATAAACCAGTTGAGTAAAGTCACAGAAAGTGAGCGATTAAAGCTAGGGTTATAACATGAGGATGGGGATTTCCTGTGCTGCAGGCATCCCCACCCTACCTCCTAACACACAGCGCCTGCATGATGTTGCCAGATTCCTGTTTATGGTGTATTCTGACTTGACAAATGTCCAACGCAAGCCATCACAAGTAAAAAATTGAAACTAAAAGTAAAGGAGAACGTCTTGATTCTTCGCTGCAGCAATATGTGGTGTAAAGACCTGATCGGATTAAAGTTAATTTATCATCATTTATGACACAGACTAACAGCAGCAAGGAAGTCATAAAAAAGGCTGGCTCCTTTACTCTTAATATACTCTGCTGTGCAAAAGAGGCATTGTAGACTCCTGGAGCCAGACTGGGGGAATGGAGTGAGGGTGGGCAGTGCAATCCATAGAGCACTTTCAACTTCAGTGAAGCTGCCAGTCTATATGAACTAAGAAGCTACCATATATATTTTGCTTTTGTTACCTTGTACCAAGACTCCTCTTAATTATTTGTATTTTATTTGTTAATACTCTTCCCTTTGAAATTTCAGGTGCTCAGGTCAACATCTCTTAGGATCTGGCTCATTTTTATCAGCAGCACAAAGACTGGAAATGACTCAGCCAGCACCACCCAGCTAGCCAGGCTTAGGACTCAGGATTCTCAGCTTCCAGCCCCATGTTGCCCTTATTACACACGATCAAGTCCTAAATAAGGAGGCAACACACAAGAGGATGGGATGCAGACAAACTGCTCCCTGCGGGTAATACACCAGCAAGAGTATTCAAGGAAGCCTTATTCCTTCTGTGATTCCCCAGAAAGAAAAATGTGTGAGAATCCCGATTGTGATGTCCCTGCATGGTCAGCCAACAGCCCAGGCTAGTTTATTTGGGATGGAGCCACTGCTCAGCCTATTTCCTGCCCCAAACTTGCTGCTGGGGGATCTGGAAGTAGCCCTACTATGCAAATGTAGGGAAATAGGGACCTGGGTCTTATTGGAATCTCCTGCACTAATGAAACATAAAAAATAATAACAACTGATCATACGCATTCAACAAAAGCCCCAAGGGTAACAGGGAAGACTGCAGACAGGTGACACTTGCCTTCTCTTCACTGCAGAAAAGGCCACATTTTTTACCTCAGGGTAACTAATGTGTGTCACTTCTCCTCTGGTAAAAACAGTGCAGAAAAGGCATTTCCGTTTTATTGTAAGGTAAAGTAAGTGAGGTCAATCCCAAAGGGGTATAGGGTTGACCTCAACAAATTCACCTCACAGCAAAACTAAAGTGCCTTGTCTTCAATATTTTATTACCTGTACAAAGCTGATGCACAGTTGCCTCGCGATAAAAAGGGCAGCTTATTTTAAGGAGCGAACACATGTGCATAGTGAGTAAATGTAGTAATTAATCCTCTCTCAGGATGTGGGTAGTCTCATGGCTTGAGCAAAGAACTAAGAATCAAGACTCTTGGGTTCTGTTCTTGAATCTGCCTCTGACTCAGTGTGTGATTTATGGGCAAGTCACTTCAGTTTGTGCCTCAGTGGGCATGTCTACACATGCACTTAGGTAGCCCAAGACTACTGCACAGTACAGGCACACGTCTACACATGCACACCTGTACTGCACAGTAACTCTAGTGACTTACGTCAGCTCAGGAGTAAATTTGCTACCTGCATGATGCAGCTAGCAAATTTATTCCCAAATAGTTATTGTGCAGTAAGGCACACGTAGACACTTTACTGCGCAGTAACCCTGTTTGTGTGGATGGACTTGGGAGTAACTTTACTTCCCAGTCGGTGCACACACAGTGTTACTGCACTGCAATGCTTACACATGCAGACGCTGGTCTAAAATCCGCGTACTGCTCAGTAAATGCGTGTGTGGATACACGCAGTTTTGTCCATCATGGTCCATGGTGGAGCTGTGAGTTTGTTAAGTGCTTTGAGTGCCTTAACTAAAAGGTGCTGTAAAAGGCATTAGTATTTATCAATCTGATGCTGACTTTGTGAATCCTAGGCTCATCACATACATCTATCACATCCAAAGTTTCAAAGACCGTTGACTCAGATACGTAATCATTTATGTGGAGGAGGAAACGTGTCCTGTTGAGTTAGAACCTAGAGAATCACAAAGGGCAAAAGTTCGTTATTGGCTTCATTTGCTGGTCATCTAATAGTGCTTGGCACTCAGCATCTCCTGCTCTTGTCAGCTTCCACAGACCCTGCCTTGCAGGATCAAGCCCTTTGCCACTTGTGTAGGTAGGGCTGTTTTCTGGCTACGAGAAAGGAAGCTTGGGAGGGAACATGAAGAAAACATGTTTAAGCTCATAGTGCCTGGGCTCTGTTCCCATCCTGACCCTTCTACTAAATGCACTTCCATAATCTCTAAAAATAGTCCAATTTCCCAAGGGAACCAGGCCTGTGACACAAGATTTAATCTTACAGCTCAAACTTCACATCTGTGGAGAACAGGTTCCTTGAATAGGAAATGTATTACTACATATACAACAATGAATGGACCTGGAAATCTCTTAAATACTAGGTATTTCTCATCAAGCTAATAATACACAAATGCCAAACAAAACAGGTCTCCCTGCAGAGGATGAACGGGGGAGATTGCAATCTACCTGTAACAAGGACGTATTCTTTCTTGCAACTGCTTTTAAATTATGCTTGATCAAATAGCTCTGTGTAAATCATTTTTGTGAGTCTGGTCTAGCAGCCCCGATTCATGCAAGTGGCCCGAATTAAGTAAAGAAACCTGACTTTCACTGGTTTTTATAGCACTGGAACTCCAGTGCCTTCAGTGGAAGTGCTCCAGTGTAAGACGGGCACCAATTCCATTGTTCATCAAGTCAGTGGAAGCTACTTTTGTTAGTTAGTATGAACTGTAGGGTGGGGATGTGCCATGTTAAGGTGAAATAAGCCAGCAACTTCTCTCTAATTTGCTGGAAATGGCTGTGCGCTGGATCAAAACCTCCTAAAACACTAAATTTCCTCCTTCTATAATCACTGGAGAAGTGTGGAGTGGGATTCAGACTGGTTGCAAACTTACAAATTCCCACTCACCTTTATAAGGGGAATTTGAACTAGACTGGCAGACCCCAGCCTTCTTGTACTTGTAGGGTGATGAAGACCTGATTATGGACCTGAACATCCTAGCTTAAATCATTTCTAGTAGTAATAGGAAATTAGATAATGTTGACTCTGATGTCTTTGAGAGCAACGTATGCCTTCTTTTTAGGGATGGAGAGGAAGTGATATGCCACCGAGAGTAAACCCTGGTATTATACATATGTCACTTAATTAGACATACTTTCTGTATCCTGTGACTTTTGACATATTACCCAACTCTTAGTGAATGCAGCATTTTCTGAATGAGCAACAGTCCCATGACCCTGACAACCCAATAGGAAAATGCTTCAGTAAATGACATAGTCCAGAAATGATTTCCAAAGTACTTTCAGTTTGTCAGAATGACTGCAGAATAACCATAGTAAATGTGACCCTTGCAGAAGTGGATCCTTTGATTTTCGAACCCCCCCACTACTCTGCCCAGGTTTGCCATCATATTTTTGAAACTTGTGTTTCTGAAAGAAGCATTTTCCATTGAACCAAATTCCGAACGTATTCCCCTTATATTAAAGTGCTGGGGAGAATCTGGTTTGCTGTATTGCAACCATTTCAGTTGCTCAGGTACGCGCATTTGAGAAGCAGACAGGCACATTCCACAGCCACTTCATTCTGCTTAGATCTGAATGTGCATAGATCCAGAAGTGTTGTCTCCTTCAGACAGGGCTTCATCTTATTCCCCACTATCATAACTTTTTATCAACTTCATCTCTCCTTCAACCCTATCTTCAGCACACACTTCCCAGGAAGAGAGCTCATCACCAATCTTTGTTTTTCCATTGCACCATTCTTCAGAATGAGCTAATAAACTCTTCTGCTTTTGTGCCCTAATAAATGAGGCTGAAGTTGGTTCCCTATTCCCAGTAAAGAACCAGGAATAAAGAACTGGGAATAAAACAAAGTCAGCCTCATCCTTAATCATTTTTTCTTTGTCCTTGTTTTCCCAACCGTACAACACGATTCCAAGGATCTCTTCTGCTGCCTGGTGTACTCTGGCTGGTCAGCCTTGCTGCAGTCCAGATGCTGGTCTTTTGAGGTAATTGAACTCCTAAGCACCCTAATGTCAAACTAATCTTCCCTGGTTCAAAGTGTGGATCTGTTGTCAGCACTGTTGATCTCTCCTGCACAGTCTGCTCTTGTCCTGTTCTCTCCATGTGAAAGGAAGTTCTTGCGGACATGCCTCACCCAATACTGCGAAGACATGTACGTTTTCACCTCTACGCGCTGTGAGCAAGCCTCTTGAAATCAGTGGGACTCGACATGGGTCCAGCATTGGATTGCAGTGAAAGACTCGCCCTGTACAAATCACAAGGACCCCATGAAATGGGCTGGGGGTTCATTTGGTTGGGGGGGGGGTTGAAATGACAAGCAAAAGCTGCTCTGTGCTTTGTTTGCCGTTGCGATCCATACATGGCTCGTTCGGGGCGTTTCACGGGAACTCTTCAGGCAGAGCGAGCTTAGGCCAAATAAATCCCCAGTCTCTGAACCGGGCATGCTTCTGTTAAAGAGACGACTGGCCGAAACCGGGCTTGTTTGCACTTCTTTGTTGGAAATGGGGGGTGGCAAAAAAGAGCAGTTCACCTGCGGTTTTCTTTCTCTCACGGCAAAACTGGAGCGCGTTTGAAACTTGGAAAGACAAAAGGTAAAAAAAAAAAAAAAAAAAAAAATGTTTGTTTTGCGACCTGCAAGACAACCGTAGGCGTTTCTCCGAGCGCGGCTCCCGCCCCTCTGGGAGGCCGCGGGCGGCCCCTGCCATTGTCCCGCGTTTCCTAGCTGAGAGGCGGGCGCGGGAGGCGAGAGGCGGGCCGGGGCGGCCGCTCCTCTCGCCCGCCTCAGACACCTCAGACAAAGAGCGCGGCCCGCACCCGCCCCTCGGCTCCGCCCGGCACCGGGCGCCCCCGGGCTGAGC
>NW_017729014.1:9313568-9315669 GCF_001723915.1 Gavialis gangeticus
GGATAAATGCCCGGGCCGGAGGGCAGCGCCTGGCTGGCGGCTCCTCGGGGCCGCGGTGCAGGGTGTGCCCGGAGCATGGCTGGCGACGGGTGCAACCGCCGCCTTCTTCTCCTTCTCCTCCTCCTCACGCTGCTGCTGCTGCAGGTGCGTGCGGGCCTGGGGCGGGCAGGGGTCTGGCTGCTGCGGGGCGGGTGGGGCGCCGCGGTCTGACCCTGCTCCCCTCCTCTCCTCTCCTCTCCTCTCCCAGGCGGCGC
The DNA here is from genome assembly GCF_001723915.1 of Gavialis gangeticus. Classification (NCBI taxonomy): domain Eukaryota; kingdom Metazoa; phylum Chordata; order Crocodylia; family Gavialidae; genus Gavialis; species Gavialis gangeticus. The sequence goes on from NW_017729014.1 coordinate 9,313,823, forward strand.
CCGGCTCTGCCCAGACTACCTGCGAGGCCCCTGAGCAGTAAGTACCGGCTCCCGCCTCCCGAGAGCGCTTCTGTCCTTGTCTCCCCGCCAGCCGGGCTGGGATGCAAGATCATCCCTTTCGGAAGCCTTTTTGGAGCACTGTGTGGGGCAATGAGCACCATCTCCAGCAGCTGCAGGCTTGATGCTGCTTTAATTTGCTTCAGCCTGTGTATCCTGATGATCTCCATGCATGTGCCGGTGGTACTGGAGGGGTAAAGGCCTTGGCTCTCTGCGGTTGAGTGTGCGTGACTTGGCCAGGTGCATCAGTGTTTTTCTTCTCCCCTGCCAGCGTGCTGCTGAATTGAGGGAGAGGGGCGCCTATGTTTTGCATCGTGGATGGTTTGGAGTAAAATGTCTCTTGCACAAAGATGCTATCAAAAGCGTCTGAGCAGGAGGAAGGAAGCTGCCTCAGGCTGGGACTTTCAAATGGACCAAAGTTGTGTCCACCTTCCACCGAATTCAAATGCCTGACTCTTGTTGGCCCTTTGTAAAGCCCAGCTTACCAACACTTCTCTCTCCAGGAGTTGGGGAGGTGCCGTTTTGGCCTTTTTGAATGCATAAACTTTGCAGGTCTATACAATTTCCAGTCCCACAGTCACCTTGGGTTTTGCTTCATTTTAGCATCACCCTAAGTTCCTTTTGGGTCTGTTTTCTTAAGCTGCTGATTTGGCTTCCCTTCTTCACTTTGCAATTAGTGTAAAGTTTATCTTTTGTCACCAAACATAATGCCTGAATGTAGAGATTGAAGTTAGTCATTTTATCTACCTTCGTTTGTAGGTGCACTCAGAATATGTCTAACTGGACTAGCCTGTGGTATGTCTGGTAAGTTCGTGTCTCTCTTATCTGATGTGGAATAGACTCGGAAGAAGTTGTGGTAAACAGTATCAATAGGAAGAGACAAATTTATCAAATCATGGCTTATAGTGGAGGGCTTAGGTGAATGAAGGCTGCCAGTAGAGTACATCTCAGACGAGCTAGACCATAGAGTAGATCAGATGCATGGGACGCAGTCCTTGAAGTGCCTCGCTTCCAACCTCCAGCATGTGAGATGGATGGTTCCCCACCTTTTCAGATTCAAGGCACTCCTTGGAAAATGTCAGCGCTCAGTTTTCACTTAATTTTTGGCCACAGAAAAATAATAGAACAATGTTTCTCTCACAAAGAGCTTAGGAAGACCACAGCAGGTCAGAAATGTTTTTAACTTTATGGCTTCCTATCTGAAATCTCTGGGATTATCTTGTAAATCATGTCTGCACACCTAACGGTGCTAACATTGCATGGCCCCCCAACAAGGATCACAAGGAGAGACTCTGGTTGAGAATCACTGTTAAAATCTAAAGCCTTCATACCTCTTCTGTACAGATAACCTTGTTAAAGAAATTTGCAGCCCAGCAGGAGTAAGGCTAGGCATTGTATCATATAATGTTTCTCCTTCATATCTCTCCCTTTTATGGGAGGGAAAATTGTTGCATTACAATGTTCTTTCTTTCAAGGATTGCTGAACTCCTGTTCATTGACAAACTGGTGACCTTGTTTATTGGCTAGTTTTATTTTTATAAAGGAGGAAAAAATGAATAGAAAGACAAACATGTTTTTTATAGAGTTAGGTCACTCCTCCAGAATGTGTGCTACGATGAACCTGGCTTAAAGTTGAATTTGATGGAAATTATTATGCTGATGTTCTTGTAAGCAGCAGACTGCCTATTGTATTTTGTATGTTAGGATCTTTCGCCTACATAGGCCTTGAACCTGGTCTTTCTCTAGCTAGGCCTCCCCGTCAAAACCCACCAAACAGGGTTTGACTCTGA
>NW_017729014.1:9320669-9331330 GCF_001723915.1 Gavialis gangeticus
ATTGGATGCATATATGCTGAATTTCCTGGGGGATAGTGCAAGTGAGCCAATATTAACAATGTCATCAATGGGACTAAACTAATGTAGGCTTTTAGCCAGGATGGGGGGGATGCTGATATGCAGAATTGTTTAAAAAATTACTTGTCATTGTAAGATTGTCTTGACCACTGCTGTGATTTGAGTGTCACTGCTTGCAAGCGTCAGCCAAGTGCCAGTGAAACTGGCTGTGCAGATTTGTACCACTGGAATACAGCATCTCCTCTCCATCAGAGGTCCCTCTTAGCATGCCTAGACATAAATGCTTTGCTAAGAGTGTATCCTCATTCAGTTTGGGGAGTGCTAGGAAATTCTGATTGGCTGGTGATGAGGTAATACTCTTCTCTCACTAGTAGAATGTTTCATTGTGAAATTCTACCAAGGCAGGGTGGTCACTTCACAAAAAATGACCCTGAAGTAGGCTAAAAAAGGCTTTTCTAAAGTAGCAATTTGATATGGCTATAGCTGGAAGGTAGGAAAGTGTCCTTCAAACTACTTGAGAGGAAGCAGCTACATGCATTGGTTTTCTACAGCATATTAAATACTGTGGCATGGAGATGGGGCAGCTATCATAAAACTGAAGCCCCGCGTTGCAGACTTGATGGCTGACTGGTGTGCGTTAAGAGAGCTGCTTCTGCTAACAGAAAGGTTCTCTTGTTAAAATTCAGTGAGAATAGATTGTTTAAACATGCCCTGTATTATACTGTAGGTTACTTTTTGCCATTTAGACTTTAATAAACTGGGAGTGCAAAGAAGGAATTATTTTTGGAGGTCTGATTTTTAACCTGCTAACGTTCTTTAATCGGAAAAAAGATAGAGCTATACTAAGGTCTCTTCTGATCTGGGTATTTAAATATTCTCAGCGTACTTTGGTACACCAGACTTCTCCATTTTGAAGATACAACAGCATTCTCTCACTGTACAAATTAATCTTGGACCTTGGGCTCTTTCTTTACAAAGTTCATAGGCATTTGTTATTACCCACCCTTTTCATAGCATGCCTCACTGTTTCATAGCTAATGAAAACAATTGATTCAAGATGAGTTTCTGGAGTAGAAAGAACTCCAGAACTAACATTTTGAGAGTGGGACCAGAAACATCAAAAATTTGGTTTCAGTATATTGGATAAAACTGGCCCCTTGGCAAGAGGTATAGCCCATGCCCTAGTTTGAGGACTTAAATGGTTCATAGGTCTGGTTCCAGTCACTTGCAGAGGTGAATTATTTGAATGGTGGTGATGAGGAAAGCAGCATGTATGAATCCCAAATTTGTACATTGTCTTTCTTCTCAGTGTTGGGAGAAATATTGGACTTTGCTTCTTCCACGCTAAAGCTGAGATTTCATACCAGTTCAGAGTTCCCCCTCTTATTGAATGTCTAGTGATATTCCAGGTGCCTTTTATTGAGTTAAATCTTAGGCAGCATGTAGAACAGCTAGAGATGTCACTTATTGCACTCTTTCATAAATAAAGGTCCAGGCTGTAGAAAGATTTATGCCCCTGCTTTTCTTTAAGCATATAACCAGTCTCACTGAATTCAGGAGAGCCATGCTCACTTCACATTCACTGAAAATCTGGCCAGGGACTTCTGATCTGCCTGAGCTAGGGAGGGTTTAAATAGTGATTAGCAACACCTAATCATCCCAAGCCTTAAGTTGACTGTTTTGTGATCGAGTTTCCTAACTCTGTATTTGGGTGGCATGCACCCAAATACAGGAGTCGGCACCCCTTGAAACTGATTCTTGTGCAATTCAGCCTGGCCTTTCAAAAGGCATCCCTAATAGTTACATTTCTTCCATATGTGGAAGAAAGAAAGCATCAGTAATAAAGGGATGATTTCCCTTCTCTCTCTACCTCTCCTAGGCTGATCCTGCTGACTGTGTTCATGCTTCTGCTATGTGGTATCACAGCAAGCTGTGTGAAGATTTGCTGCCGGAAAAAGAGGCCCCCAGTTCAGGCCTTTCCTAGGCGTCCCTACGATCTGACAGTCATCACTATTGACAACGACAGCACTGCCCACAGCACAGTTACCTGTGAGTGTTTTGCAGAAACTAATCGATTGGTGTTTAACTCTTCAGATGCTTCATAGGGCATTGCCACTTCCGAGTCTTCATATCTTCAAGGCAAAATGTTCACTCATTCTCAACGCTGTGGCTGTTTGTGATGCTAACATACATACTCATTCCAGTATGTTGTTCTTAGGCGGGTGGGATGGAAATCTTGGGCACAGAGGGTGAAATGACTTCCACAAAGCAGCACAAACACGGTGACCTCCCTGGGCAGACAACACCTGGGAAGTCAAATCAACACCAGGGTCCATCTGATCCAGAGTAAGAGGCAGAAGGCAAGAATGACTTGGCTCTGCAGCGATGCTCTTTTTTTCTTAGTTGCTTTCCCAATGGGGGTGAGCAGGTTCCCTCATGGTTCTTGACTACCAATGCCAATCATGATGGGTGCAGTAATTTTGTTGGTGGGGGTGGGTGGGGAAAGGCAGGATCACATCTTTATGCAGAATCCTATTCTACTTGATGTCTAAGTCCTCTGGTGGTTTCTTTTTCAGCATACAGTTCCTTGCAATACCCCCAGAGCACCTCACTTCCCCTTCCCTTTGGGGACATGGATAGGAGCACTATGTCTCCTCCAGCCTACAGCCTTTATGCTATGGAGCTGCCACCCTCTTATGATGAGGCCATCAAAATGGGCAAGCCCTACACGGAGACAGTGCTGGTGGGCCAGAAACCCAGTGACGCCTCAGAGCAGGGGACACCTGAAGAACCAAATCAGCACCAGGGTTCATCTGATCCAGTGCCTGGCAATCCAGAGACACAGCCAAGTTCAGACGACCCACAAGTTGCAACAGAACAACCTCAGTTCTAGCCCACTAAGGGGTGGGAGACTGAGTGGTGCAAGGACCTTGAGAAGTACCAAGGACACAACGTTTGGTTTTCTCTACAGGTTACTATGGAAGGATGCCCAACTTCAAGTCCTTGCAATAATCCGTCATAGGAGAGGAATGTTTCCTATGACTGCAGTAACCTTCTGTTAACGCTTCAAGGGTATCACATGAAATAGGAGGAGGGCAGTTTAAAAATATCTCCTATGGGTGAGACATGGACACTAGTTTGTCTCTCCCTGTGAAAACTGATGCCCTGTACTCGTGGGAATAAAAAGGGTAGTGGCTTGCTACTGTTCTAGCAAAACCTTTATTAGATGCCAGAGTGGCACAAGTGGTGGATCACTTTTTCCCAGATGGAAGTTTCCCAAACCTGAGTAGAAGTGGAGGCTAAAGCGCAGATTTTCTACAGCTTGTCTTTTCTTTTGAGAAGGTTAACTGTCCAGCAAATTGCTGAATTGCTGAACTCGTTGCTACGTAACGGCAAATGTTCCTTAAACTGAAGGAAAATGGCATTCAAGGACCCAACCATTGTGTACGGATTGAAATGCAATATGTTATGTTTCATGATATCAGGGGCTGGGTGGGGGGGCAGGGAAAAGATTTCTCAACTTTCTAGAGTCCTGAATCCTTTAAAAATGCTTCATTTCCAGAATGAAGTGATGTTTATGCTATTCTTCCTGTTGGTTGTGCCAGTTACCATGCAAATTGGCTTCATGGAGTAACTTCTACATGTGATTTGGAATACTTTAAACTATATCAGTACCTTCTTTTTGCTGACTGAACCCAATGGGTTTGATAAACATTTATGAAAATGAGTTTATGCCCTGTCAGCACAGTAAGCCAGTAGTGTAAATTTCAGAAAGTAAAATTTTAAAACAGCAATGCTTGGTCCTTATCATGGGGTTTTTACTTTTATTTTATAGTTATTTTTCTTAAATAATAATAAAGTGTATAACCTTTTAAAACCAATCACTTGCTATGGTGAGATCCAAGTAATTTAACTTAAGGAATGTAAAGAAAAATATGTGGTATGAATCTCTTTGGGATTCAGAGTGACCTAGACAAATTGGAGGATTGGGCCAAAAGAAATCTTACAAAGTTCAGCAAAGACAAATGCAACGTCCTGTGCTTAGGATGGAAGAATCCCATGCACTGCTGCAACCTGGAGACTGGCTTGCTAAACGGCAGCTCTGCAAAAAAGGACCTGGGGGTTACAGTAGTCAAGAAGACAGATACGAGTCAGCAATGTGCCTATGTTGCCAAGAAGGCTAACCGTATACTGGGCTGCATTAGTAGGAGCATTGCCAGCAGATCGAGGGAAGTTATTGTTTTGCTGTATTCTGCACTGGTGAGGCCACATCTGGAGTACTGTGTTCAGTTCTGGACCCTCCTCTACAGAAAAGACATGAACAAATTGGAGAGAGCCCAGAGGAGGGCAGTGAAAATGGTTCTGGAGCTGGGACAACTTGTGAGGAAAGACTGAGCGAATGGGGCTTATCTAGCCTGGAGAGGGGAAGATTGAGAGGGGATTTGATAGCAGCCTTCAACTCCCTGAAAGGTGGTTCCACAGAGGATGGAGCTGGACTGGTGACGGATAACAGAAAAAGGAGCAATGGTCTCAAGTTGCAGCAAGGGAGGTCTAAGTTGGATATTGGGGATAAAAAAAAATTCTCACTAGGAAGGTGGTGAAGCACTAGAACAGAACAGGTTACCTAGAGAGGGAGTGGAATGTCCTTGGAAGCTTTCAAGATGCAGCTTGGCAAAGCCCTGGCTGGGATGATCTAGTTGGGGCTGGTCCTGCTTTGAGCAGGCAGTAGGACTAGATGACTGCCTGAGGTCCCCTCCAACCCTCACTTTCTATGATTCTGAGATGTGGGAAACACAGACTACTAAAGAGGATTCTGTCACATTCTCTAGCTATTCCTAGAGTGGATTATGGGATTCTAAACTAAGTTTTTTCTGTATGTATAAACCTGCCTCTGGATAAAACTTTCTAAAACCCTAGTCCTGTGAAGTTGATCAAACTTTGATAATGTCACTTTTTCTGATGTCAGCATGCAATTTTGTGCAGATTTTTTTTTTTTCACTGCAGTTATTGGAAGGAAAACTGAGTATTGAGATCAAGGGTAATGTGGACTTCAGAAGTAGAAGAAAAGAGGATGGGAAAGAAGCTATGGCTGCAGTCAGCTGTACTGGACAAAAATTGTAATTGATGAGGCTTACTGCTGGTATCCAGTTACCTAGCTTTAAGCACTTACACCAGGGGTCAGCAGTGTTTTTTAGCTGGAGTGCTGAAACACCTCAACCCTGACCCATGTCTCAAATTTGGCATGCCAGGGGTAGGCTATGGAGGAGCTGTGAGGGGCCTAATCCTCATTGCTGGCAACACGTGTATGCACATCTCTGGGCTGCCTTGGCCCCTTCCCCACCCTGCACCCCCAAAGTACATGCACAGAGCTGCTGTTTGCAGCCTGCCAGTCACCTACTGCAGCTGCCGAGAGCACGGTCTGGCTGTGGCAGGCAGCTGGGAGGCTACAAACAGCTGCACTGGGCTCCAGAGCCCCAGGGAGGCTGGCTGCTGGTGGTAGGTGCACACATGCCTCTGGGTGGATGGCAGGGGAAGGGCCTGGGGCAGTGCAACCCTGGCCCCTCCCCTGCTGTCTGCCGAGAGGCACATATGCAGCCACCAGGGAACCCAGCTAAGGATTTTAGAGCCTGATGCAGCAATTTGCAGCCTCCCGGTTACCTGCCACACACAGCCCTGGCTCTGGGCATCTGGAACAGGCAGCCAGCAGGCTGCAAACAGCTGCACCAGGCTCTGGAGCGCCAGCTTCATGGTGGCGGCAGCTCCATGTGCACCTCCAGGCAGATGGTGGGGGAGGGGCCAGGGTTGCCCTCCCTCCCCTCCCTACCTTGTGTGCCATGCTCTGGCATGGATGCCAGGGGTTGCTGACCCCTGATCTAAGCACACTTATTGGAGTGCTGAAGCCTTACACACTAAGCAATTGAACTGTCAGTGCACAAGAGCAGAAGTGAAGGGAAGGGGAAGGCAAACAAGTCCCAAAGTAAAGGGCCCAATTATGATGTCTGTAGCAAATAAAAATGTTTACTGCCAAGGTGAATAACCTCTTTGGTGGAAGATTCAGTGTCAGAAGAAAAGAATTTAGAGTGGGAAACTTTCCTGGTTACTGTAAGAATAAGCCAATGGTCTATGAGGACTAATCATGGACTTTACTCTGTTTATCAGCACTTGGGTACCTGGTATAGAAGGAAGTGGCTCAGATTTTAATCAGTTACAAGGACTTGGCTTTGGAATGCAGGTGGCTGTTGACATTTCTTTTTCTTCCCTTTTGCTTTCCCAACAACCTTCCCCTGATTGCAGCCTCATGCCCTTCAGCTTTTATCAGCAGGGAGTGGGCTTTGCAAGTGGGGTTCAGATGGGGAGGTAATGGCTAGTGTAATGAATCCCAGATGGTCACAGTACCTTCCAGCTTGAACTAAGAGGTGGTGACTGATGAGGCATCGCAGCAGGTGAGGTGGAGAGATTCTTGCCTTTCCCAACCCCATCCTTTCTTTTTAGGTGAGGCTTGTTATGGTCTAGTTTCTAGAGTCGGCAGCATGACTGGTCTCTGTTGTATTTCATATTTACACTCCTGTGACTGAAACTACAGGAGTGAATGAGTCAAGGAAAAGGGAGGAGGGAGTGTTTGTGTGAATGGGTGTTTTCTGAGGTCAAGCTGCTTTTGACAAAAGGCACTGAAACTATGTGGCTAAGTCCCGTGGCTATTTGCTTTCTTTAAGCTCTCCTAGCTCTATTCTTCTCAATTATGACATTATTTTAAGCCTGTTAATTGATGCAGCTAATAACTACACCACAGCTGTACCACAATAAGCAAAGAAATACAGAGCTGGGGTCAGAACAGGCGGTTTTAAGTCACATATGCTCAAGGCCAGGAATTCTGCTCCAAGTCTTTGCTGGCAAGGGTTTTTTTTTTTTTTCTTTTAGTTCCGTTGCTTTTGGATTTTCTCCACATTGCAGAAAGGTCGAGTATCTTCCCCTGCCCTGGCAGTGAAATGAGTGGGGCCTTTGAGACTACACTGGGTGAACAAAGAGAAAATTCAGAACTAAGCAAAACCATCACCATCCACTGCAATAACTGAAATCTGGCTCCTAACAAGGACACACAGTTTTGCAGAAAACTCCTCTCTTGCCACCCTCTAATGGTAATGGATAGGGACCTACCAAATTCATGGCAAAAGTAGGGCATGCTGCAATTCCTTTAATCTTGCATGTTCCTACGCATGCCACTCTGCCACTGATTGGTGGCGCTGCCCCCTTGCAGCTCAGTGAGAGCTCACCTGATCAGTGGGGAGATGAAAACTGCAGTTTTAAATATGGCACCATTTCTACCTCCTGCCACTGATTGGCTGTGGGGCCCTGGCAGCCATGCTGCTTGCTGCTAACCAGTGCGGGGGACAAAATCAGCGCCATGTTTAAAAATGCAGTTTTTGCTTCCCTATCAGTCATGAGGGAGTGGCAAGGCCCCTCTGCCAGTCAACTGCGGTGTGGGGGGCACATGGGGTAACATGAAAGGTTAAAGGAGCCACCGCACATCCTACTTCCATCATGAATTTGGTAAGTCCCTAGTAATGAATGAATGATGCATGCTAAAGAGCTGGTATCCTTTAGTTCTTCAGTTTCTGTTAGCTTCTTCTAGGGTTTTGGGGTTTCAGCACTTCTCCCAACCTGGATCTTAGCCTTGGGGGATGATAATTAGGCCTGTGCGAAGCAGCTAGTATTCGCTTTGGATTCAGATTCAGCCGATTCAGGGGACAGTGATTTGATTCTAATCCCTGTCCTGATTCAATTTGGCCGAATCCGATTTGGGGATTGGGCTGCTGCAGGCCCATGCCCCGCCTGCCCCAGCTCCCGGCTCTTTGGGGGAAAAAAGCCCAAACTCAGTGGGTGCTGCCAGGTGGCGGGCCATCCCCACTTCCCCCCCTGCCCCACACTGCATGAGGGCCTCTGCATGAGCTCCCCCAACCCTGCTCCCCCAGACCCCCCACGAGTGCCCCACCTGGGCCAGATCTGGCTCTTTAAGGGGGGAAAAAAACCCGAGGAAACCTCTGCACTCATCACTCCTGCCAGCGGGGGGCAATCCCCACTGCCCCCCATGGTGGGGGGGCTCTGCATGAGCCCCCAAAGCCCCGAGGCTGCTGCAGGAGCAGTGAGTCCTGATACTTTCCTCAGCTTTTTTTTTTTTTCTTAAAGGGCTGGAGCTGGCCCAGGCAGGGCACCCATGGGGGAGAAAGCAAAGCTTGTGCAGAGCTCCCCATGCAGTGTGGGGCAGTGGCAGGCAGCGGGAATCGCCCCCCTGCCTGGCAGCACCTGGTGAGCACCAGGGCTTTTTTTTTAAAGTACTGAGCTGAGGCTGGGGAAACTGGGCCAGGGGCTGGCAGGAGTCCCCCCATGGTCCCCTGCCCCTACTTACCAGCATGGGGTCAGCTGCAGCCCCCTGCTGCAGCCACTGGGGACTGCCCAAATCATTGAAGCTCTCCAAATCTTTTCTGAAGACTCGGAGAGCTTTGAATCGTTTCAGACCTTTAAATTGGTCCCAATTCGATTCGGATTCAGAGATTCGGCCACCAAATCAGGCCAAATCTCCTCCAAATTGAATCGCCACCCAAAACTTCGCACAGTCCTAATAATAATGAGATGATCTTCATAGAATGAAACATTTTTCCTCCTTACTGCAGTGATGTGTGATAGTTTGCAAAGCAAACTTCTCACAGACAGGGTGAGAACTCATTTGTTTGATTCCAGACCAAATGAAAACTTACTGACTCAATTAAGTCTGCTGGGAAAGATTGTTCATGGTGGGAAATGATCACAGAGGCGCAGAGCTACAGGTGGTACCACGTTGTGACTGGGGCTTTCCGAGTTCAGTTTTCACACACATCACTAACTTGCATGCTTTGCTGACCAAGCATTAAACCCCTGTGCTCAAGTTACATTCCTCACTACTAGAAATGAACTGATACAGGGGCAGACCCTGGCTCTGATTTCAGCAAGTGAAATGCAAATGTTACACAGAGCAAGGACACGATTGTATTCCTATTTTAGTGAAAGGAAATCTGGCCTTGGACTTCAATGGAAGCAGAAGCAGGCTTTGTTGTATACTTTCCAGCCAGGTGACCATCTCTGCTCAGGCTTGGGTTTTTACAGGCTATAACTTTCTAAAACAAACTGTGATAAGTTGCAGAGTTCCTGATGCAAATCCAGACTGTGCCAGCACTGGCATGTTACATGGGCACAACTTCCTGTTGTGAAGCAAAACAATGCCGGTGAAGCCTGTATGCTCCTGTTAGACTGTTTTGATAATTGACTGTTGGTAGTTTGCCTTTTAATTGTTAAACCAGAAAAGCATGCTATGTTTGTATTCAAAATCACAGGGGAAAAATAACAACACGCTACGAACAGTACCCAACTCTTATACGGCTCTTTTCATTAGAGCTCACTGGTTTACAAAGGAGATCAGTGTAATTATTGCATTCATGAAAAGGTGACATGTCATGCATAGGCTCCTGCAGCAGATTAGCAGTAGAGCTAGGGAGCAGAGCCCTAACCCCCCGAGTTCCAGTGCAGGATGCTATTCCCTGGCCTGTACTGCTAGTGTTCACAGAAGCTGTTTGAGCTACTTCTTATGCATAGTGAGCTTGCACTTGGCCTTTTTAACCCATAGTTCATTGATGTACAGCAGTGGTCACCAATCAGTGGATCCCGATCCACTGGGAGATCTTGGAGCCTCTTGGAGTCAATCCAAGGCTTGAGTGGGGGGCTGAGCCTGCTAAATCAGGGACTGCCTGATGGAATAATGTTCTAAACCCACTGGCCTTTAGATTTTGAGAGCCCTCAGTGGATTCCTCCATTGCTAAACCCATCTCACTCTTGTTGGCCTTTGAGGCAGGTAGGTCATTTTTGTCTTTTGCAACTTGCCTGCTGCTGCGTTGGTTTAGTTAACCAGGTGAGTCTTTGTAAAATAACTAGGTTTGACAAGTTTGGCTGGTAGTACTATTAAGCTTTCTCAGGGCATCTACAGATGTGCTCAGAGGGCCATGCTAATTAAAGCACGTGGAGTGTCATGTGTATCAGTGTCCCCACACTGAAAAATGGTAGTGAGGCACTTTGAACCAAAGCTCATTGAACAACCTACAGGAGTCTTGAAATGCTGCATTTCCTCCTCTTTTACATACTATCTACAGCCTCCCCCATATACAAAATCTTGCTAACTGTTCTTGTATATTAAACACTATAAAGGTAATGGTCCCAAACACTGTATTTGGCAATAGTGATGCTGTAGTGTGTTGGGCTACTATTACAGATGGCTATAATATTGATTTCAAGAATGGTGTGATATGCTATGATTATAAATTAAGGGTGATTTCTATGAATCAAACCATTGAGATTCAGTGCTGATTTACATACCGAATAGAACAGGTTTGACAAGGCCCATATTTCAGAGGGTGGATTTGGTTCTCCTTTTTGATTAAAATAGGAATGGTCAGGAGAAGCTTTTGTTTAGAAAAGTGGCCATTTTCCGTCCAATTTTTCAAACAAAAAAATTGGATCTTCTGCTGAGCTTTAGCTTTAGAGAGGGGAAGGGGAGTGAATGCAATAAAAAAAAAAGAAAAAGAAAAAACTGGAGGTTTTGCTACAGAATCATCAATCAA
>NW_017729014.1:9336330-9363138 GCF_001723915.1 Gavialis gangeticus
AAGGGCTCCTTTACGCTTCAAACGCAAGGAGGAGAAGGGAGAAACCTCCCCAACCTGTCTGCCCTCGGAGCTATTAGGTTCACTCCACCTTCCCCCAAGGCCTTTTCTGCCACAGGCTGCCCCAAAGGTGCAACTACAGGGTAAAGAGAGAGTCCCTGTGCAACTCTACGGGGGCACTACTGTTCAGCCTCAACGTGCACACATATCCCTGTCCCCTAGAGTGGCACTGTTGAGGTCCTCCTTCATTTGCCCAGTGACACTGTTTTCTAACCATGAAGCCTTCTCATTCCCCCTCCTCCCCCACCAAGCCTAGGCCTGCTTGAGCCCCTGGCACCCTCCCTACCGCGGGCCCCAGTCACCTTGGCTAGGGACAGAAGTTACACATAAATCAGTTTAAGTGACCAGAAACAGATTTAAACCCATAACAGAAGTTCAGTGCACATAAACCAGTTTCAAAATGGCTAAAACCGGTTTGAGATGAACCTGGTTGAATGCAGTATCAGACTCAACTGATTTGGGTCAAACCAGTTTATGGAACTTCTGTCCCTGACCCTTGACACCCGGTGGCTGAAGCAGGTCATCATGTGCTGCCTGTGGATGCTGAAGATGTCCTGGATGACAGCAATGCAACCCTCAGGAGAGCCCTGATTGCCCTGTCAGGAGAGAGGGAAATCCCTCCTCCATTGCCTTCCTGTTGCTCATTTTGACTCCTGTGGGTCTTAACACTTTGGCCAGCTGGAAGAAACAGGAGGTCCCTGTAGAAAGTGTTGGACACGCTGGAAAACTAAGATAAATCAATGCTTATCCAGGGCAGGCAGAGGGCAGGCAATCCCTCTTTCACCTCAGGCTCCCTTGAGGCTGTAGGAAGACCAATTCTTCTCTCTGCTTCTGCAGTCCCCACAAGAGATAATAGCACAGCCCTGCCTCAAGGACAAGGACCAGTGCGGAGGATAACCTCAGTAATGGCTGAGAGCTGCCCCGAAAGGTGTTACTATAGCAACAGAGGCTTGAGAAGTGCCACAAGTAGCACTTGCTTCCACCTCCCCTTCTCCACCTTGGTTTGGAGGAAAGTGCAGTGAGGGATGCCACTGCCCAGCCAGTTCAGGTCCCCGTGTCCCTGCTGGACCTGGCCCGAGTGTGCCGTTAGCTCCCTGACCTGGAGACTTTGCACGGCGGAGGTCCTGCGCCTGCAGGGAACTCTAGGAGAGCCCTGTGCAGTGAAAGGCTGGTGCTGGGCTCTCTGCTCACACAGCCCCACTCTGGGGCTGAGCCCTCCAAGCGGTTCCTGTAGTAAACCCATTCCCGGGGCTAAAGGAAGTAGGGAATGCAGCTCCTGCTCCTCTCTTGGCCCCCCACAACAAAATCCCCCTCCATCTCGACTGGCATAGTGGCCCTTCAATCAAACCCAAATTCCTGGTTGTGACGTGAAAGGCCTAGGCACTCGCTGCTGCCACAGGCAATTTGGTCTTGTTTCTGATACAAACTGGCCCCATCTGAATGGTGAAATAATAGGCACCTGTACACATGCTGGAGCTCTGCTCCAGCATGTGCTAATTTGCACACATCAGAGCAGGCTCAATTTCATAGATTTCATTTCATAGACATTCAGGCTGGAAGGGACCCCGGAGGGTCATCGAGTTCAGCCCCCTGCCCTTGCTGCAAGTCTGCTGGAGCATGCTAATTAGCATGTTCCAGCAGCCTCCGTGTCACATGTCTTCAGCATCCTCATGTTTCAATATGGTGACAGGGGCACTTTGATTAAAGTTTGTCAAACAAGCTTTAGTTAAAGCGCCCCTGCTGCCATTTTGAAGTGTGGGATGCTAAATACATGAGGTGCAGCAGGCTCTTTAATTAAAGCAGCTTTCAGAACCACTCTAATTGAAGTGCCCCCCAACCCCTCCAACTGCATGTGTATAGACCAGTGGTTCCCAACCTTTTTTTGTTGCAACCCTAAATTGGCCACCAACAGGACCTCCCAACAAGGCACCACGAGGGCTGCTGGGAGCAGTGTGGTGGCAGCAGCAGCAGCCCAGGGACGGGGGCAGGGGAGCTGCCATTGCCCCCTTTTTACGTGAGTGTGTGGGTGTGTGTGCAGGCCCTTTGCAACCCTACTGAGGACCCCCCGCGACCCTGATTGGGGTCATGCCCCGAGGTTGGGAACCAATGGCATAGACACTCAGTGTCAAGAATCCCACCCTGCATAGCTGAAGGAAGTCCTCTAATCTGTGTAAGAGGCAGTACCACATGGAGGAGATTTTAGCAAAAGGATCTTGGGAATTTATCATGAGCAAGAGCATGCGGTCATGATGGGAAGAAACATTAAACTGGCTCTCAGCTCTTTGATTGGTGGCCAGCGTTTTGACTGGGAAGTTGAGGGTTTGCTTTTGGTTGGGGGTTTTGTTTTGTGAGCTAACTTCATTTTTGCTCCTGCCTGTAAGAGAGCATTTGTTTGCACTGTAACACAGGCCCTATCTACACAAGACATTTTAATTGGTTTCAAAATGGGACACTCCTATATTGGCTTCAGAGTTATTCTATTTAGCTTAACCTAGGTGATTCCTCATTGATCTAAGCCAAACTGCAATAAATCTGGTTTAAACTTATTTAAATCAGTTTGCATTAGAGTTTGCATTAGGTTCAAAACCACACCTTTCTGTAAACTACTACCAACTTATTAGGGTTGACAAGATATCATTAAACCATCTCTGTTGCCTCAAGTATTTAACTGTGGTGAATATCTGAAAAGAAAATCTCTTTTACTTCTGATTTTCAATAGCAGGTTGCTGCAAGGGAAATTACCACTATTTTCAGTTCTCATGGGAGCATATGCTTTTGGCTGAAGAGCTTGTGAATTTTTTCCTGCCTGGTAAGCATTAAGTTATGGGACTCTTAAATTAATAAAATTTTATTGGATCAAGTGGTATGGAGGAGGAGAGAGATGAGGAAATCTCTCTTGCAAGCAAGCTAAGGAAGTACAGGTTGGATGAATGGACTGTAAGGTGGATAGACAATGGGCTGAATCATTGGGCTCAAAGGGTAGTAATCAATGGCTCGATGTCTACTTGGCAGCTGGTATCAAATGCAGTGCTCCAGGGGCCAGTCCTAGGGCTGGTTTTGTTCAATATTTTCATCAATGACCTAAAAAAAGGGATGGCTTTTACCCTCAGCAAAATGCACATCAAGCTCAGGGGAGTAGTAAATATGCTGGAGGGTAGGGCTAGGATTCAGAGAGCTTGACAAATTGGAGGACTGGACCAAAAGAAAACCTCGTGAGGTTCAATAAGAAGAACTGCAAAGTCCTGCACTTAGGATGGAACAATCCCATGTACCAGTACAGGCTGGGGACTGACTGGCTGGGCAGCAGTTCTGCAGGAAAGGACCTGGGGGTTACAATGGACAATAAGCTGGATATGAGCCAGCAGTGTGCCCTTGTTGCCAAGAAGACTAATAGCATCCTGGGCTGCATTAATAGGATCACTGCCAGCAGATCAAGGGAAGTGATTATTCCCCTCTATTCAGCACTGGTGAGCCATGTCTGGAGTACTGTGTTCAGTTTTGGGCCCCCCACTGCAGAAAGGACATAGACAAATTGAAGAGAGTCCAGCAGAGGGCAATGAAAATGTTAGGGAGTTGGTGCACATGGGCTTATTTAGTCTGGAGAAGAGAAGACTGTGCGGGGATTTAATAGCAGCCTTCAGCTACCTGAAGGGGGGATCCAAGGAGGATGGACCTAAACTGTTCTCAGTGGTGGCAGATGAGCAATGGACTTAAGTTGCAGGAAGAGAAGTTTAGGTTAGCTATTAGGAAAAACTTTCTCACTAGTTGGGTAGGAAAGCCCTGGAATAGATTACCCAGAGAGGCTGTGGAATCTCCATCCTTGTACATTTTTAAGACCCAGCCAGCCTTTGCTGGGATAATCTAGTTGGGGCTGGTCCTGCTTTGAGCAGAGGGCCAGACTAGATGACCTCCTGAGGTCCCTTTCAACCCTAATATTCTGTGATTCTATGAAATAACTTCTTTCTTATCCTGAAGTATAGGAACAAAAAAAAAGTTTTTCAAAAAATTTTTAGCACTTAAAGTTGCTGACAGTTAGTAGGATTTTCAAAAGCAACATTTTCCTTTATGATTTTAGAGAAATTTGTAAATCTAGCCCCACAAAAAGAGAACATCTGTTAGGATGGACTTTCCTGAACTCTGCAGGACATACAGTATTACCAGGTTTTCCTCTCCTTTTCTACTTCCATTCCTGATCCACTGTTCTCTGGGTCAAAAGTGTTCTGCAGCATTAGAGGTGTTTCCATCTACTCCATAGCCCGGACTGCATCACTAAGGTCACCTCTATTTTTTCCCCACTCAACCACTGAAATACTGTATTTTCCTTAAAATTCAGTGTAATGTGAACTGTGCTTTAGGCACTCCCCCAAGGGGCCTTATTCGGCCTGCTGTGAAAATTTGAAGTTTAAGCAATTTTAACTATGATGTGAAACTTTTTTATGTGGATAAAAGCAGGTGTGGAACTGAAAGCAAACCTCTGTCCCAGGAGTGATTTATACTGTAGAAGTGAGAGCCCTGGCAAGGCCCACACATTCCTTTCCCAAGTACACGATGTTCCTTTCACATGACTCTTTTTAAAGCCATATTGGAAAGACTTTCTTTATAAAGTTTATTAATAAACAAATTATGGTGTTTGTACAATTTCCATGGCCTGTAACCAATTTCTTGAATAAAGGAATATGTCCTGCAGGAGCTCTGCACCCTGGTGTGGGCAGTGTCCCTCACCTTCACATTTTTCTGCACTTTCCTCCTCCTGCAAATGCCAGATAGCAGCTTTTAGACATGCGATGGCTTCTGACAACTCCAGGCCATGTCATCTTGAAAGGAATTACAGCTCTTGCAAGTGAAGGGGTTTAGGAAAGATCTTCAGAGCAAACAATGTCTTCTTCAGGGCCCTACTGAGTGAGCTTAAAGGATTCTCCAGTCATCATGGCCACAAACTCTGAAAGGGAGAGAACCATAGAGCAGATTTATTAGCCTCACCTGATGCTGTCGGCATGAATCTCAGAGTGGGTGTAGGAGTTATCACAGGTTGATACACCCAGTATAGGATACTTCTATGGAAATTACTGAGGGGATTGGGTCTGCAGCACAGGGATACTCTTGAAGCTCAAACAGCACTTTGAGCCCAGCACTCTTGACTCTTAATGTGTGGGATTTGCTTAGAAATGGAAGGGGATCTCCTCTTCCCCTGTATAACATACATGCCTGCCTTCCATCTTTGTGCTCAGACCACAGGGCAAATTCTCCACTGGTGTAGTACCACTGAAGATAGATGTTCGCATTGTGACTTTAAAACTCACCACACTAGTTCAGAGCAAAAATGATGGGCCTCATCCAAAGCCCAGGAGAATCTATAATGCTAAAAGAAGGAGTTAGTTGTTTTGCTTTTTTTTAAACCAGCCTTTAATTTATAGAGATACAGGGAGAGGGGAATCCAAAACTGTATTTTCCTTTCCAGTTTTAAAATGAGTTGAGCAATTCCAGTTTTGCATCTTACAAGGATCTTGCCCTGCTTTCATGCAGAGAGCCTGCCTGCTAAGCTCTCACCTAAAATAAATTATTAGTATGAAACTCACAGAACCTTAATTACAAGGGCCTTTAAATTAAATGCCGCTGCATTCAAAATAAAAGGAGAGCAAGGTAGCCCCCCACGGCTTCATTTTTACTCTTCTGGTTCTTCAGTGAGAAAATGGCTTGGGCCAAACTGGTAGTGTCAAGGTGTCAGAGGAAGGTCTACTGCTGTCTAACGAATTGTGAGAAGCTGGAGGGAGCTAATTACATTGTCAGACATTGCTGGTAAGGAGACCCTTGCCACTGCCTTGCCTGCTCTTCTACCAACAAGAAAGTCCCTCTTGGTATTAGCAGCATGTGTATATGTTAGACAGGACAAAGGAGAGTAGAAATAAAATGTTCAGAGCCTAACATGAGCTATTTGAGGTGAACCTAACCATTCACTTCTCTGAGGCTGAGGGCAGTTCACACCCAGAACCAAACTACCCCAGGCATTCTTCTATCTGCTTTTTCTGTTTGTACAGACACTTGAGACGTTGGAGGGCCTCTGCCCACCTCCCTCTGCTCCACCTTGTGTCTACAGGCTGCCTAAGATAGGGATGGATATACCAAAAATGGGAGAGGGTGGAAAAATGTGTTACAGAAAGAAATGGGACCAAGGGGTCTAAACACAAAGTTGCAAGTTAGGCATTCCCAAACTCTAGTCCTGGCTCATTCCTGGCTCTGGGTATAGTGCTATGAAGTTGCTTGTAAAATAAAGACAACGTGTTAACTGCTATTTATACAGCATAAAGAGAATAAAAAAGGCTCTAAGCCTGCATGTATCATGACTTAACCTATCCTTTAACTGATAAAAGATTATAGGAAGAAACACTTTCTCTGAGCAGACTATTGTACTGTAGGGGTTCTTGTATTTTCCTCTGAAGTGTCTGGTACTGACCACTGTTTGAGAAAGGTAGATGAACCATGTGCTGGATCTGATATGACTCTGTGTCTAAAATGCTCCATCATATGAGAACTCAATATTTTTAGAGCATAGTCACTGATCAAAACAATTTTTTGTCCAGCTCCTATCTTCTCATACAAGATAAAAATTGCATTTCTGGTAGTACTGTAAATTAGAGTACCCATAAACTATAGTAGTGAGTGAGACATCCAAGATGTCTCTAATGAATGCATTCTCTTTCCAAAAAGTCTGAATAATGTATGAGTGATGGGAAAACACTGTGATCTTTCTGCCGTATGCTTCTATTGCCACCTGCTGAAAGGTCAGATGAAATGCAATGTGATTATTAAACTCAGCCACCTCTTGACCAGCCTTTTCATTGTTAATCCAAACCATAAACAGACATTTCTCAGTGCCTTCAGGTTGCACTGAGAAAGGCAGCATTTTTAAATGAAGATAGGCACAGAAGTAAAAACAGCTTTATCCTGAGTGTAAATGTCATACATATAATTTTGGAGGGCCAGACAACTGGAGTTGAATTCTGCTATATAAAACAATGCTCCCAACAAATGGATATTTATGTGCTTCAACTCCTATTTTTCTTGTTAACAAAAATAATTTCTTTTTCATTTAACTGCAGAGTTTGAACATCTTACCAAATATTTTAAAGCTAATTTAGTGCTGGCAAAAAGAATAAATTATGAGCCCTGGAACTGCATCTAATTACATCTCACAACACACATACAGGGCACATTTACATGTTTGTTTGTGCTCAGTAGGTATTGAGCATTTAGTTTAGTACTTGCTTAATGAAGTACTTACTGAATGCACAGTAACTACAGTTACTGCACAGTAGCACCAATGCACATTTTTTTCCATACACTTCATAGATACTAGGGGCTGGAAGGGACCTCATAAGATCATTGAGTCCCACCCCCCTTGCCAGAGATAAATGATCCCAGCAAAATAAACATCCAAACACCTTTTGAATGAGTCCAGAGTAGGTGCTTTGTAATGCTTAATGCACAGCAGCCTAATACTACTGTGCAGTAGTGTATTAGCATGGTTTTTGCCTGGCATGCTACTGCTCAGTATTATTAGACTGCTGCACATTAAGCATCTCATATAGACATGCCCACACAGAATACAATTTTAAGAAGTGACTAGTGATTTTGGGTGACCAATTTGAAGCATTTGATTATTAGAAAACAATGAACTCCTTTACTCTAAGACTGGACCTGTTAAAATTAAAACACAATTACCAGCCAGTTTTGCAAATATTAGCTTTTAGGAAGTAGATTTAACCATAACAGTCTTTAATCCCACAAAACCCCTAAGTAGGAGGAATGTAGAATTGTCTTCCCAAGGGATTAAGGGCATAAAATCACTAGAGTGTTGAGAGATTGTAGAGGCTATGTGAATTGCTCAAGGTCCAGGAACGAATTTAGCATCAGAGCAGCATTAAAACTCAAAAGTTCCCACTGCTGTGGTCCTAGATCACACACAACTGCTTGACACTAGTGAGTATGAAATACATCCACCTAATCCCACCTAAAGAGTGACCTGTGGGCAATGCTTCTGAAGAAGTCAAGAAAGAGCAAAGTTGGTGACTACAGAGGATCAGGAAGAAATGTCTTTGTGCACCTGTATTTGCAAAAAAGGGCCTTGTGTGGGGATACTTTACCTTCATAATCAATGGTTCCATCCCCATCTTTATCAGCTTCTTTCATCATCAATTCAGCCTCATTTTCATTCAGTGGCTCTCCAGCATTCATCAGCACATACCTAAAATACAGATCAAAGCTGGCAATACATTGTCCTCCCTCTGTGAATTTTGAAGCATTGTGCAGCATTAACTATTTCATGTCACATTTGCAGGTAGATGCATTTTGATCCATTTTACATACTGGGAAACTGAGGAATGGAGAGGATGTATGACTTCGCCAAGGTCACACAAGACCTCATTTTCAAATGTACAGAGCACAGGCAATCCATTTAAAGGTAAATGGGAGCTGCCAATAATCAACACCTCTGAAAATCTCAATCATGTTGTATGAATAGCAGAACCAGTAATTGAATCCAGAAATCCTGGTTTCCAGACTCCTACTTTAACCAACAGCTACCCCTACAGCATGCTCTATTCATATTCAATGAAAAAGATGCATGAAATTATGGCATTACACATTCTTGTTACCACCACCCTATACTATCACAGATGTGGGAGCTGAAAAAGCCCTTTTAAGCCATCTGACTCAGGATCATTTTGTACAGTACTTTTTCTAGTGTATTGTCTCTTCCTAACCCCAACACAAACAGAAAGCTGAGATGCTATGATCCCATTGAATGAAGAAAATAGCTCTTGAAATCTTACCCATGGCATTAGTCTATAGGTCTGAGAATCCTGATGTAATAAAACTTTGACAGGCCAATCACACATTCAAATATAGGGATTAGGCCTCTAGAGAGAGGCATGCTACAGTTTACATTATCTGACACAACATAAAAGAAAAGCTAATACAGCAAGGCAAGACATTTGATGCAGACCTTCAGTAGGTGTAAGAAAACACACTCAGCCACATCTCTCTGGGGCTGCCAAACCTTTGTAAAGATTGTTACTATCTTGTGTACACGAGCACATAGAAAAGTGCTGTGCATTATTGCTTCTCTCCCTGCTGGCTATGCTTTGCTTGCTGAGTTGTGATGTGCACAGGGCTGGCCTCTCTGCCACATGCTTGGTGTGTAATTCAGGCAATTTCTATCAGCATGATGATCCCCAAAGCAATAAAGCAAAAAATGGTTTGCAAGAAGCTTCTTGCCATGACAGACCTTCATGGCAGTTATCCTTCCTTTGGCAAAAGGAGATGGGAAATGAAACATCATTTCCTTTAGTGCTTACAAGTTAAAAGAAAGTGAGTGTTATTTTTTAAGACTTTCTTTTTTGCTGGAGCATCACATGGGTTGAAAACATAGAAGTAAATTGGAGCACAACCATATTTGTGGTCAAATTTTAAAAAACAATTCAAGATCAAATATCCGGGTAGCATCAGATTTCCCAAAGAACCCAACAGCTACTGTATATCTAATGGAACTGAATTTTTTTTAGAAAATCCAGAAGCATTTGGTTACTGAGCTGTCTTTGACGAGCCAATTGTAGACTGTCTCATTCCTGTACTCCCAAAGCAGCAGCTCAAAGAGTTGGAACAATCTTACTTTCCTAGAGGACTTCCTGTTTTTGCATACTTTTAAACGATTAGCCCTTTTGGGGCAGATATTTAGGATCCTGCCAAGGCCTGCATTGGCTCTCTTGGAATGAGCTGTAATATCAACTCTGTAGCAACTCAGATCCTGCCAACCTTGGTAGTCCTTTGAAGCTTCTTGGAGCTTTGAGGCAAATCCAGAGCTTTTTTAATTAAAGAACATTTGGGTTTTTTGCTCATCAAGGCCAAGTTCTAGAGATGTTAAACAATCTGGAGCATTGTCTCTTAATGATAAACACAAATTTTGGAGCTCCATGGCTTCTCTTTTAACTCACTTATGAATGAGAATTTGATTAATGCTGCTTAACCAGAGGAATGTTTCTTTACAATCTTAACTAAAAGAACTAATCTCATCCAGACTAATGGAAACTGTTTTTGTATGCATTTGGAAATCTAGGCTAATTTTAAAGTGCAGAGTAGAAATATTAGCTACTTATATGACATACTCTTTTTTAATTGCTTTTTATTTTCTTTTGTATCTTTTTCTCATGTTTTGCTGCCTTTTACTTTTGGTCCCACATTGATGATGACTCCAGCTTAGTTATATTTGTTGTTAAAAATACTTGCTCAGATGCTCAGCTCATATAAATCAGCATAGTTCAAATTGTAAGTGGTTGATTTACTCAAACTAAAGACATGGGCCCAAATCTCTCTGAGTATTAAAGCTGAGCAAATTATTTCTTTGACTAAATGCTTCCTAAAGCCACAGCAATCATCTTTCATGGCCTGCTTCTGATACTTAAATCAGTGGGAGTTGGGTGTGCTTGGAGCCCAAAAGCATTACAAGAAGCAAATCTACTACTTACTTGAGTGTATCCCATTCAATGTAGCCTTTGTGTTCCTTATCGAAGACTTTGAAGGCTGCCCTCAGCTCTTCGTCCTGATTTTTAGATTTCTCATGGTAAATGCCCATCAAAACCAGGAAACCATCGCAGTTGAAGGTGCCCTTATCTAAAAGAACAATGAAGTACTAGGGTACTTTAACATGCTAGCTTTTGAGTAGCTATCTAGTAAGGATCTGTCCTGCCTTGGTGATTCCTCTTGTGAACCACAGAGCATCTGGGAAGGTGGGGAGAGGTTCTTACTGTCTTTGTCCACATCTTTGGCCATTGTTAACAGCTCTCTCTTGGTTGGGTTGATCCCCAAGAGGCTCATAAGCTTCTCCAGGTCTTCTGTTTTAACTAGCCCATTGCCCTCCTCATCAAACATCTCAAAGACGCCTTTATACTCTGTTATCTGTTCAGGTGTCAGTGCCTCACTCTGTACAAAAGAGAATAAATCAAAAAGATCCTGCTAGCTCCCAAACAATTCACTAAACAATTTTCCAGTTAGATAAACTCAGAACGGTGCAGGAAAAGATGAAACAAGCGTGGTCTAGTTAGGGTCAGCACTTAAGGGGATACAGCATAGACATCAAACATACGGGTAGGGTACATGCAAGATTGTCATCTGCATAATGCGATTCCCATGGTCTGATATCTCAGCAAGAACCAATGACAGGAAAATTAGGCAGGGAGGTAGAGGTAGAGGTAGAGGTATCATTGCAAAGCCAGGACTCTTGAAATGATAGCCCTTCCCTCCACCCAGACAAAAATGTGGGCCATCTCTGACTATTTGCCTAACATGGCAACATTCTTTCTGTTCCCCAAGCATTGTGAACTAGACCGTTTCTGAATAGGAAACTAGTGCTACAAGGGGTATAAGCACATGCCTGACTGTGAAAACATGAGCAATTCTGATGTGAACATGCAGAACTGGTACCTACATCAGGAGTGGGAGTATGACTGCTAAGTGACATCCATGATAGAGAGTAGGGAAGGAGTTAATGCTGATTGCTCTCTCATTAACAAGAGCTTCATCTCAACTGAGCCTGCCCTGGTAGATGTGGGAGGTAGCCACTTTCTGCAAGTGTTCAGATGTTTTTGTTTATTAAATGGTAGCGCTGGATCCCTCAAAGGAACCCCGATGGAAGAGGAACATTGCACAGCTTTAAAAAGGCTATTTTCTGCCATACGTTGCTGTGAGAGCTACCCTGGAGACAGGCACTAATGATTTAAAAATGAAGTGTTCTCTGCCAGCCAGTGGGGTAGAGACTAGAGTCTCTGCTACAAATTCATGGTGTGTGATCCATTCGTGCATCTGGCTCCCTGGAGAAGTGTTGGGTCTATATTTAACTTACGCATAGTTTGCTGCGGGGGTAGCAGAGAAGGATTCATTTACTGAGTCTGCTCTTCTGGCTCTTTTCTATCGCCCTCCTAGTTCTCTTTGCCCTCCCCTCTCCCCTGCCTTTTTTTCTGTATCAGGATACAGAATGGACAGGAAAATATTTTGTCTTTTTAAATGGAATGAATCGCTGCTGAGATTAATGGTTCAGCAAAGTTCTCAGCTGAAGTCTGTTTATTCCCCAAGGTACAGAGACCTGCCTGTTCCTCTGAGTCCTGGTATTTCAGGCCAGGAGCAGAGCAGGTTTATTGTTACTCACCCAGTTGCCCATCAGCACAGGACTTAGGGGCAAATCCAGTCTTTCTGTAGAGGAGTCAAAGATTATGCAGTTTTCATTTGATCCAAACCTCCAGAGCCTTACTCCTTAAGACAGTCAAATCTCCAGTGCTGCTGTTCAAAGCCAGCATTGCATTCTTTGTTACCTTGGACTCTCTGGGAGTTGCTGTCCGGTCCCATATGTTACCTGATGGTATTGAACTTTTTCATACTCTGGTATGCATTTGGCATTATCAATATGTAATTTATGTTTGCAAACAACAAACCTTTTAAAACCCTCTGGACTACAAGCAAAACTGTATCCTCTTCTCTGAGAGAGATCATGAACAAGGATCTAACAAGCTTTTCCCATTTTAGATTTGCTATAGCAGCCCAGGCTAGGAAATTACTGCTCTAATTCCATGTAACAGAGGTTTAGGGATGGTGATTGTGTCTCATAAGCAGCTGATCTTAAAGCCTATAACACCCTACTGTTTACTCACAGTTAGTGTATCCTGCTTTAGCTTAAATTAGTGGGGCTGAACCTGGCCCATAGTACTGTGTCATCTGGCCCAGGGATTCCCCATGGGTCCATAAATTTGATACTAGGGGAGTGGTGGCAGTGTTAATTGCTACGACTGTGGAAGTGGCTCTGGAGGCCGTGAAAATTACTGCTGCCACCACTCCCTTGATGCTAAATTTCTGGACCCAGGGGGAGTCTTGTGGGCTGAATGACACAGCCCTGTGTGCCAATTGCACTGATATGCAGGGCCAAGCCAGTGCACAGTGTCACTCTGCAGCAACATCAGGTGTGTGGGGCTCGGCTGCTGCCTCAGATCACACCTGTGGATGAATCCTATACACCCACCCCATGCTGGATCTGGCCTGCAGATCAGCTTTGTGTCACTCATCCAGTCCATGGGACCAGAAGATTGAGTATCGTTGGCTTAAATGATAAGGGCTGGAGCTCTGGATCATAGGTTCCATCCCTAATGAGGTTTCATAGCGACTTTGTTAGAATTAGGTGCCCCATCATGTGTCCTAGTACAGCATTTCTCAGCCTGTGGGTCGCAACCTGAAAGTGGTTTGCAAGAATATATGAAAGGGAACAAACAAATATTTCCTTGCTGTGTTCTTGAGAGTTTAAGTATTTCCCAGCAGTTCTAATCCACATTCAATTCTCCTTGCCATCATGCTGCCCATTTACTGACATTTCTGTTCTTCTCTACTGAGGGGGTCTTAAGCTTCAAAATCACTTAAGCACATGCTAACTAATGTCTTCTCTGAGTCCAGCACAGAGAAAGCAGTGTTGTATCCAACATGTGCTATGCTAGGCAAGGTAAAGAGCAGCAGGGAGCCTGAGATGGATGATGTAGATGGATACCACTCAGCCTGAAGTATTTCCTATTGCTTTCCAGTCTCTTCAGTGTCTATTTGAACCGGTACATATGTGCAGGGATGATTTTGTGTTCCTGCCTCTTGTCTCCTCCTGCAAACATCAACTTCATAGGAGATTTTTCTCTACAAATCTGCTGGGGTGACACTACAGACAGACAGCATGTGTAGCTGGGCACAGAAGAAGGCCCGTGGTGAACACGAGAGGGCAGCACTGCACTTTCTAGCAGGCAGCACAGCAGGAGAGGGCCACGGGCTGGCAAACAACGAGGCCTGGGTGTTGCTGGGAGGAAATGGCGGCGCCGAGCCTGAGTTTTGCAACTGCAGAAGTTCCTCTGTTTGCAGCATGAAGCTCCTGCCTGCTGGAGGAGGGCGGGGGAATAAGCACTGTTCCAGCCTGACTGCCCTTTTCCGGAAAGCTTTCACTTTTCCAACTCTTCCTTTGGAGTCAGCACAAAGCTGGATTGACTGAGCATCCATGTAACTGGGGGGAGCGGCAGAGAGACCCAATAAGGTTCCCTGCCTGCCAGGCCCTGGGCACCTCAGATCCCAGCAGACCCTGGGGCTGGATCCAAATGTTAGCACCTGAGCTCATCCCCATTTGGCAGCTCCAGCAGCCTCGCTACTGGGTACTTGTGCTGCCAGGCCAGCCTAGGGGACCCCTCAGCTGTCCCGGCAAAGACCACAGAGCTTCAGTTTTGTGGCATGCTTGTATACATCAGTCTCCAGGCAAGAAGACGTCCCTGTGTCCTCCTTACCAGAGCATGCAGTGAGCAGAGAGGGGGGACTAAGAGATGGGAGGGAGGGAGGGAGGGAGGGCAGGGAGACTGTGGTTTCAGATGGGATAGATTAGAGAATAAGCCCACTGGTTTACATCCCACCTGATGACCCATCAGGTGTAAGCCAGTGGGCTCCTCACCACCTCTCACCACTCCCGAGGTCCTGGCCATGGTAATTCAAACAGAACTATTCCTCCGACTGGAACAAGCTGCCAGGCACGGGGACTTTTGTCTTTCCTTTTCATGTATACAGCCAGCTAACAAGTCAGCCGCCACAGCTTCCTCCTTCAACCAAACTGCCTTGGCCCTTTTTAGGAACCACCATAGAACAAGCCTGTCACAAAAGGAATTATTAGCCTGTAGGTTTGTCTCTGTCTCTTCTTTTTCTTCTTTTAGACAGCGAAGGTGTGGCAGCTTCTTTACCTATTTCCATGTTTCACTTGTCTTTCTCTCCCTAAAATACAAATTTCAGTTGAGCTGGCACTGCCAGCTTTAGCAAAGTACATATTCTCACTAGTCTTGCTGCTGCATTCTGGTCCAGACATGGATACATTTTCAGAGAGCGTGAGTGGTCCTCTGTACCAGACAGGTTAAGGCTCTATAAAATACCTTACAATCCTTCAAAACATCTGTGGCCAGAGTGGAAGCAAGTCATCATAATTATTACAAGCAAAGTGCTCAATACCTGAGTATCTTGGGGCCTTATTTCTTGCCCTTCCGCCTCCCCTAAATTGAAGCCTTACACTACTGAGATTCCCAGACCAGCAAACTGGAGCAGAGGATACTAAGAGCTTTGGGGGTGAATAGTAAGGCAGGATCAGGCTTTTAACATTCCCCGGATTTCAGAGCCTATGGAAAAGTTGCATGAAGCAGCTTTCAATTTTGTCACGTAGCCGTCTTGAGAGTATGGCTGCTTCCACTCAATTAATCTCCTCTCCAGGTGCCAGGGCAAAGGCAATTGTTGTCTCTTCAAATTTCTATTAAAATGTTTCCTCACCTCAATAGAGTTGGAAACATTTTATCACTCCAGGGAGTAAGATGGTGAATGGGGGATACATGAATTCTACTTAAATACCTGCAGCAAGCAAGATACTCATCCCAATTTGCAAAAAGTACATTGCACTTTGATAGCATGCCCAGCCTGAAGAGACAGACACATTTCATACCCAGCACTTGGTTTTCACAGTTCCTACAGCAGACGGGGAAATAGAGTGAGGTAAAGTGACCAAGGTCACTAGCAAGCCCATGTCAGAAAAAAAATACCTCTAGAAACCCCCGAGTCCTATGCTTTAGCTGCCAGCCCATCATCCAAATGCCCAGCAGGCAGCACGGAAAGACTCCCATCTGGTCACCAGATTCCCCTTCTGAACTGAGCCCATGAGCAAAACATGGGATCTCTGCAGTCATGTGCAGGGTGTTGATATTTATAAACTTGGGCCCAAAGGAGATCTTTTTAATTGCCAGCTTCCATTCACCCTGCCGATCTGTGATTCAGTCAGGAAAGGGGCGTCAGCTTTTCCATTACAAATGGTTATTTTCAGGAGCTCATAACTGCTGCCTGGAAAACTAAAGCTGACCCAGAATAAAAAGACACTTCCTAATCGTAAGAAATTCTGTAGTATTAATTAATCAAAGCCAGGAACTTGCAATGGAAACTACAGCTTTGTCTTCAACCCCACTTCTATTTACTTCTGATGAGGCAGAAACACAAAAGTTGCATTGATCTCCTATCTTTTGCTTTGTGTCTTGATGCTAGCTCTGGCTGCCTACATATCTCAACAGACAGAAATTGTTACCAGAGGCCAACACAGAGCCATGAGTCCCTACAAAGTAATGCATGTGTCTTTGAAGCACTCATCCTGGACATTGCTTTCCTTTTGTTTATACTAGTGAGTTTAATGTTACGTGGTTATGATGATTTGCATATGCCAGCTGCTATTTTCTCCATGATGGGTGGCTCTCTGGTTATTTGACATATAGAGTATTTGGAAATTAAATAGCTGACTTTCATTTAGAATTTGGTTTTGCACTAGCTAAGTCAAAGCACAATTTGATCCTTAACACAGTGGAACAAATTATTTAAGGTTGCTCTTAGCTTGTTTCAGCATTTTTCTCAGCTGAATATCACTGATATTTAGTGCTTTTCTTCTGCATATTCAAGTGGATGCAGTATTCCCCATTTTTTGCACTTTGTCCAAATTGCTTATTCCTGGGTACTGTTAACAGCCACAGGGGTGTTTGCACTTCCATGATGAATGAGGTGATCTTCTTGTACATACCATTTATAACCAGTTTTCTTTCAGATCATTAGATAAGGCATGGCAAAAGTGCCAGTAATTATTTATTAGTGCTGTAGAGATGTGAATCTCTAAATCAGAATCCTTCCCTTTTGTGAAATATACAGTATCTGTTGTGTTGGTTTTAGAGAATAACCTTTCAGAAAACTCCAGGATCACCACATTTCCACTCATAAAGAATTAATCCTGCATATTTTTCCCCTAGAAAATGCTTTAATTATTAAACACTTTTTTTTTAAGTTTTCAAGACCAGAGAACTGAATGTAAATGGATGTATTAAAAAATGTAATAATTTGTTAATGAGGTAGTCATTCAAGCATGTCTAAATAATTTTAGATGAGACAATTAACCAAATGGGAATCCGCTAAGTGTCTGTCAGAGCTGCTCAATGCTATTCTGAAATCATTTGTCTTAGGAAAGTCTATACTGCAATATGTTTTCACACAAAGCCTTGCAGAGACTGGTTAAAGCGTGTGGGATCAATATTGCAGGTACAAAAAAAATGTTCCAATCATTAGAGCCTGGGATAGCAAGGAAAGACGATGCACTTACCATATTCTCAGTCTTTGAAGGCTGCTCAGACAGAAGATCCTTAGCCTACAAGTAACAGTGTCTGGCCCCAGATGGAAAGTGAGCTCCCTCTTTTAGATTGTAGAAGAGGGTTAGGCTGTCAGTCCTTAGGGAGGTGAGATCCTTGTCAACCTTTTATGGCTTCAAGAGCTTAAGACAGGGAGCCCTATTTTTGGAAGAATCCTATGTCTAACTACATCTGCTTAGTTCAGGAGGCCATCATCTCACAGCTCAGTGCCTTCTTTTTGAATTTTCCATTTTCTCAGAATATTTTTCAGATAAGTGATGTGCAGGGAGGTTAGTGAAGTAAACAAGGCAGCAAAGTAAAAAACCAATTAGTCAACACGTAAGACTGCAGACAAGTCGGGCCAAACTTCTTCCAGCTGGGGTGCTCCAGTTTCTGCCTGTCCAACCAAAGACTTGCAGAGTCCAAACAATGAAAAGCCTCTTTGATTTGACCTTCTGGTATCTCCTTCTGGGGAATCAAAATCAGCGGCCACTTTGAACATTTTGGTCTGAACAAATCCTGTCCTCATTTTCAGCATTTGAAGAAAAACCTAGAAGGACATTATTTATAGTGGTAGGGAAAGCCTAGTTCTTATGTCTGTAAAATTCATGTCTGTAAAATGGTCAGGGAGCTTCCTATAAAAGTTAGTATAAAAATTCAGCCCTGAAGAGAAAGGGAAATCCAATTATTACTTCTCTACAGCACAGTGCTTAAGAGTGATGGTAAAGCATCTCTGTTATAACCAGCAATGGGCTTGATTTCTTGGACAAGAACATGTCTGTTAAGCACTGTGCTGTAGTCCTCACAGGGCCTGAAGTCTTGTCATGACTACAGAAATACTCACTGCTGACAATGGGTATCTGCAACTGAAACAACAGGACTAAATAATGTTCCTCTAGCCTGATCTAAAGTTTGTTACTATAAATGCTACCTTTAATATCCTCTAACAGGAAGCTTTAAGGAAGTATTTGTATTTAAAATGCTCTAAGGATTTCTTGGAAACAGTAAGATAGCCTTTTTTGTAGTTGGTAAATGACTTCCCCAACCATATTTGTAGACTTCAGATAGATTAAATTTGAACCCCAAACTCTTTGACAGCACCCCTTTAGTCTGATCTCATGTGGCATCTTATCTGCATGGCAGTTTTTCCTTTTGATCTGTGCCCAGACGCTGTACAATCCCAGTTGTGTGTAAATAATTCCCAGCAAAAACTGTGCACCAGCCAGAGGGTCTTCCTTTATGAAAAGGGGATTAGACCCTCCAGTTCTAACTATTCATTGATGAATGAAGATTAGATGAAGTAAAAAAGCTAGTGCCTTTGCTGGAGGGGGCTGGTGGAAGGAAAAAAGAAGAGTCAAATCACCGAAGGATAAAAAGAGGGTATAGGAGGAATGAGACAGTGAGGAAATCTAAAAGAGACAATGTTAGGAGTCTGGGGGATTAAACACAATGCAGCATTGTTAATGTCTGCTTTCACATCAGGGTTTTTCTAGCCAATGAATTTCTAAATGGATTGCAACAGAGGGAGAAGCACAGCAAGGGCACCACCCTAAGAAACAAACCACCTGGGAGGATGGTCCTTTAGTGCTATGAATTCAAACCAGAGAAAGGAAGTGGGGAAAAAAAGGCAGGGCCTGAGGCTACAAGGATAGAGAAGCAGTAACGTTAAATGGGTGCATTAAGCATAATGTCTTCATAATCTTATGACCAAAAATAAAAATAGCACAACCAGCAGGATTCTGCCTTCTGGACCTTGCTTCTTTCCGATACAAGGGAAGCGGCTGATTGTCACAATGAAAATCAGTTAGGGATTCTTACTGACGTGGCAGATTTTTTTTTTCATGTCTCTGAGTCTGGTTTAAGTGCCGATAGCTTTAACCAACTAAATGGAGAGAGCGACGAGGTACAGATTAGCTGGCTGGGCTCATGTTTAGAGTGATTTATACTAGAGCTGGGCCCAAGTACTCACTCTGGATGAAATACTGTGCCATCCTGCTGTTTTGAGCTAGGCGTGGTTCCGACACTGCTATCCCTTGCAGATCCTATTTATGTGCAGTAGTTGCTTTTTTTCCTAAAAATCAAACATTAGTGACCTGCTTCAGCTTCTCTGCAGGAACTCCCAAAATGGAATCATGGATGAAATATGCCGTGGGTACAGAATTCCCCTTTCACCACTAAGCCTCCACCTGTATTCATAAAAGAACCCACTATTAATAGTGGTAGTTTTCTGCTCTCCCCCCTCAACTAATACTGAAAACAGCTTTACTGATGTGTAAACAGGAAGAAACCTTTCGTATGTCACTATTACTGGAAGAGAGGTTTGCCTCCTCTATGATTAGGGGATTCTGTGAACCTTTCCTCTCCATGCTAACACTAGTTTGGCTCCGCTGATGCTGCTGGCAGTGTTCGAAACCACCACAATGGGATTCTGGTCCCAGGGGCTCTTCCAGGTTACTCATGTAATACAACTGTAACACTCTCATATAGGCACCAAGCTGATAGAGGGTGTTAGCCTTTTGAACTGCCGGTTATTCAGAAGCACTAACTGCACTACAAATCATTAATGTGTGCGGATAGTCATACGTATCATGTGGTGTCCCAGAGGATAAAGCCTCACTGTGCATTTACTACAGAGATACCCCTAAAGAGAACACTCCTCGCTGGAGCTCTCCAGACCTGGTGCCAATTTTGCGTTCTTCTCTTCAGTGTGTAATTGTCCTCTTTTCTGGTCCAGCTTGACTGGCTTTGCCAATTATTTACAGCTGCAATTTGTTGGGCTTGTGCAGGAGCCAGCAGTGAGAAGAGATGCAGGTTAGTGCCTACGTCACTGTCAGCAGCTTGCAGCACAATAACACACACATTTGCTCAGGAAGGAAATCAGCTCAATAATTCATGGGCTTTATAACCCAGTGCAAATTATACGCAGGCTCTGCCATAAAATTCAGGTTGCACATCCCATTATAGTAAAGCTTGTTACAGTATCAGTAGAGTAGGACATCTGTAATGGGTTTTATGATCAATGCATTTGAATCTTTGGAGACTATATAATAATAAGAGACTTTGGAGTGGTAAACCTTCAGCATCCAAAATGAAGTATCAATAGGGTCTGAATGCGAAGAGAGTCAGTGAAGAGGTTCCCTGCTCCCAAATACCATTTATTCACTATGTGAAGTAAACTTTTCTCCCCATCAATAAAATACATATTAGAGTGGCTGGCACAGTGAATTAAGCATCAGATCTGAAATACTTAATCTGGAACTCCTGTCCTGAGCTCAGCAGGCAAGGTTTTTGGAACAGTGATTAGATCTTTGTTATATGGCTTTACATGTCATTCGGGACCTAGATGCTACCACAATACAAATAATTACAACAGGCATCAGCCCACGATCTTCCAGGCGAGAGGATTGAATTCCATGTAATCTATTCTTTGAGTTCTTTTCTGAACATGCACAAATCTTATTTGTTCTGTTTTATAAACAACCAGGGTACTTGGAGATTTGCTCTGTGGCAT
This sequence comes from Gavialis gangeticus, assembly GCF_001723915.1. Lineage (NCBI taxonomy): Eukaryota > Metazoa > Chordata > Crocodylia > Gavialidae > Gavialis > Gavialis gangeticus. The sequence goes on from NW_017729014.1 coordinate 9,357,139, forward strand.
TGATTCAAAGCAGTATTTTCTCTCACGCATCTACCACCTGCCACAACCTACCACCCAATCTCCTGTGCACCAGTTGTTTGCCTGCTTCTAGGTTAGTGGTGCCTGCATTTTTTCACTGGATGAACTGAGGATGTAGTCACATTGCCCAGACAGCACTCTGGGAAGGAAGGTACTAGTTTAGGGGTGGGCAAAATGCAGCCCATGGGCCAGATGTGGCCCGCCAGCCCATTCTATCTGGCCCATGGGGCCCCTAAAAATATAGAAAATTAATATTTATCTGCCCCTGGCTGCTTGTTATGTGGCCCTCGATAACTTGCCAAAACTCAGTATGCGGCCCTCCACCTGAAATAATTGCCCACCCCTGTTCTAGTTAAATGTGGGGATGGTAATGTTAGGCTACATCCTTGACTTGTATAAGTCAGCATCATAACATTGAAATCAATGCAGTCATCCCAATACTAATCTATGAATTCCTAACACCACCAGATTGAATAATTTCCAGCAAATATACAGAGGTTCCCAAATTATCAGCAGGCAGGCGACAATTTGCTCTCCTTGAATACTGAACATTCTTCACTGGCATGACTCTGGAATAATTCTTGGCTTTTAGACTGGGTGAGAGAGCCTGAAATTCAAACTTCGTTCGTTAATTTTCAGTGAACAAACCGGTCATGTGTATCCAGCTTTGATTGGCTAAACATAGCTCTTAGACCCAGCTTTCTGGTGTTGATAATTTATGTTTGCAAATTCAGACTTGACTTTCCACCTGTATTCTTTCATTTCCACATACTGATAGCTGTTTCTGCAAGCGTTCCTGCTCATGACCTTGTTTACTAAAAAATTTATAGGCAGCAAATGGAATAGAGGCCCTGACCTAAGCAAAGCAAATTCAGTAATTCAGTTGAGTTAATGTTCATGGCAGTTGGGTTGGGATATACTCAGTTCAGTAACAAATGTGTTGATATCTCCTCTGCCTGAGAAGGTAGAAAAAAAATTATTGTTCCTGAGAGGGGGAAAGTGTTCTCCCCTTCTCCTGCTGCTGTACAACCTCAGTCTTTGTAACCTCCCCTCTCATTCTCCTAAAGATGCATGATTCAAGCTGTCATTTTAAATACGAGAGGCTGGGGCAGATCACTTCATCATAGCGGAGTAAATAGCATCTTCGACGAGCCAGAACTGAGCTTACTGTAATTGCCAGAACTGATTATATTGTAATTGGACAAATGTGCCATAACTGGTTTGCTTTGCTACCACACAGATTAAACAACAGGGTACCAGCTGATGGAGGAGAAATCACTGGGTGTTAGTTGGTACAAATGAAAACTGTTGGGAGTTTTTAAGACCTGTGTATTGAGCAATGGCAGAATCTAGGACTGCCTAGCTGAATGAGAGAAAGCACAGACCTGAGAACCAGTTGCTTTTACCTGGTCTGTCTCCCCTTCTCCACCTGCAAAACAGACTATTTACTGACCTATCTGGCACTGAACGACATGGTTGTCACAGGAAGCTTGACAGACTTGGCTGAGCCTAAGAGAAAAGCCCCTTGCTCCCACATGCTTCTTCACAGAGGTGTGGATTGTAAAACCTTTGGGGCAGGGACCATGTTGTTTGTTCTGTATTTGCACAGTGCCTAGGACAGTAGGGCTTAGGCCCATAGTGGGGCTTCTAGGCAACCCTTGAACACAAAGAATGAACCAAAGCAATAAGAGGAATAATAGCAATAGGACCCTTACAGCACAGATGCCTTCCTAATAAGGAGGTGCCCCACTGCATAAAATTTCCTTAACTAGGAGCCAGGAGAGGTAAAGTGCCATAGGTAACCACACAGCCCCCAGTGAATCTACCTTAGGCCTTGGGTACAGTCATGTCATGTCATGTCATGCAGGGAGTTTCGGCACAAGCAACCGCAGTACATCCTGTTGTGGTTTGCCCACTAAAATATTTACAAGGCTGTAAATAGCAACCGTACATAAGCTCCAGTACACAGTCATCCTACAAGGGTGGGGAAGGCTCTCATGCCAGGGGTGTGGGGTGTGTCTTTCTAGCACCTTTTGTCTGAGGATCTCCACATGTTTTATAGGAACAAACATACTAAGCTAAGCCTTGTAGCAATTCAGCACCTTTGGGCTGCCGGCATTGGTATCTGTGTTTTACTAATTGGGAAACTGAGACAAAACAGTAGGCAAGGTCCATATTTTCAAAGCAGAATCTAATTTCAGGTGCCAGTTGACTTCTGCTGAATTTCAGGTGCTCACCACCTTTGCAAACAGGTGCTGAGAACCACACTGGCCTCAAATCACAGATTGCTTCTGAAATATCAGTCTAAGCCAGGGACGGGCAATTATTTTGGGCAGAGGGCTGCTTACTGAGTCTTGGCAAGCCATCAAGGGCTGCATGACAGGCAGCCCAGGGCAGATTAATATTAATTTTCTAATTTTTTAGGGGCCCTGCGGGTCAGATAGAATGGCCTGGCGGGCTGGATCTGGCCCCCGGGCCACATGTTGCCCACCCCTGGACTCTAAGCTTTCCCAATCTGTGCCAGAGAAAAGTGAATCCAAGAGTCCAGGGTCACATTTTTCCTGCTCTAACTGCTACATATCACTTCCTCATTGGCTGTAGTCCATTGACTATGAATGGAGTTAGGAAAAGAGCTGATAACATCTAAAGTCATCTGGTCAGCTGAGTTGCAAGGCATAGTAATGCCAGAGGTGTCCATAGGAGAGAGACTGCCCCCTTTCTCATTTGAATGGGCTAAGAAGCCCCTGGTGAGCTCTCACCCAACAATCAAGCAGCTGCTGCGCTTGCAGTGTTCTCATCTGTAATTTCAAACACAGGGGAAGGACTCTCACGCTGTAGTGTAGACAAAGCTGTCTGCTCAGCATGGCCCTTGGGATTCTGACACTGATAGACTGCAAAGCCCCAAGTAGATTTAACTACTGCAAAATCTTCTTATGCAAATATCCTCCTGATCAACAGCCTCTGCCAAGGCAACAAAGTGACAATCCCAGCACCTGTTCTCCTTCCAGAATCTGCCTCTGCTCCCAGAATGGCTGCTGACAGGACAGGTGGATGTCTGTCCCCAGAGAAGCAGCCTTCAAGGCTAATGCCAAATAAAGGGAGCAGTTTGAGAGCAAGTTTATTTAAGCTATTGTCAAGGGGATTGATGCTATTTGATATGAAAAGCCACTAATAAGTTTACTCCGGCTGTTGGGGCTGAAATTTGCTGATGCTGCTCCTTGGAGGAGTATTTTAGCTAATGAGGTCAGCACTGCACAGAGGCAGGCTCCAAACCAGGAGCATGTGTTGGTCTAATTTTTGTTCCGGGGGGCTATCTTCAGTTTTTATTTACTTAATTATTTATTTTTAATGAAACGATTACTCGGTGGTAATGCAGTTGTCTGAAATGGTACACAGCAATGCAGGCTGCAGCTGGCTAGGTAGGTGGCCACTGGGCTCATGCACACAACAAATGGCAAGTGTTTGGTTTGACTGTAAAGGTCCTTACGGGGAGACACTCCACTGAATTAAGGAAAGAAACAATCAATGCCATAGTGAAGGTCTAGTTAACATGTAAGCAGGGAAAGTAGATCTGCAGATTAAAGAAAGAGCTGAGCATGAGCCAGCCTCCTAGGGTTGCCTAGATTTGTGGGATCTGTGGCATACAAGGGTTGTGTGTTGCTGGTGTTTTTTATTTTTGTTTTTTTTTAATACTAGGATTATATTAAATGTCACTGTGTTCCTGGGACTGGCTAGCTCATGAAATTTTGGTAATGGGATATGGAGACTTGCACTTCTAGGTCAATGTTCTGAATCTAGGGCATTTTGAAGCCTAAGTGAAATATCTTCCAAGGGAAGTGGTGCTGGCCCCTACCCTGGGGGTCTTTAAGAAGAGGCTGGATGCCCACCTAGCTGGACTCGTTTGAGTCCCATTTCTCTTTTTGGGGTTTTTGTTGTTCTCCCGCCCTGGCGGGGGGTCGGGCTAGAAGATCTACTAGGTCCCTTCCGACCCTTAATCTATGAATCTATGAATCTTGGTCTGGTGCCTCATCCAGAGGCCTTACACTGATCCTAAATCAGTGGAGAGACTCCCAGGGATCTGAGGGGGCTTTGTTTCAAGCCCTGATTGGGAGAAACTCCATTCAACTGAATGACATGTGTATAATGCTGTAGTGAGGGTAGAATCAGGCCTGTGCTTTTTAAAAAGATGGGAATGCAGCAGCTTTTTACTGTGCAGAAAGGCAAATAGCTATAATTATGAGGAAAGTAGCAATTTGTGCTTCAGCTCCAGCCCCCAGTGTCTCAGAGTACAGCAGCATTGTGGTTTGAAGCCATGTTCAGAGGAATGAAACTCCAGGGGTCACTGGAAGACTGAGCCCAGCATGGCTGGTGCCTACAGTCGAAGCTGGGTGAGACTTCCCAGAGTTGCTCAGCGCAGCCCAATGCAGTTAATATGAGCTCTCCCATCCACCTTATAAAAAAACCCAGACAAAGGCTTCTGCACAGGGTGCAACATGAGCTGTCACAGTGCTGCCAGCTAGACTCCACTGAGCATGATTACAGCCCTGTGTGCATGCACTAGATTCCTTTCTAAGCAGAATGCACTGACCTGAGCCCACAGGATAAGAAGCACTGCCTGAGAAGGGCCCTCTGCCACCTGAAACTTTGCTAAGAGCAGGGGCTTCTCACCACCTTGCAGGATACAGTCAGTAGGTCAAGACTTGATTCCACTTCAGTCCTTGCTCAGTGCCTGCCCTCATGAAAATGGGTTTCCATTGGTCTAGTGGTCTAATAAAAGATATCACGTCTACTTGAAGAACGTTGCCTGGCTATGCCCTTAGACCAACACAGCTACAACCAAAAACCTGGGCTTCCAGAAGGCATTTTAGATGGACATTCCAAATTACTAGTCTCTTTTGAAAATCTCAACCCTGGACATTGCCTCCTTAAGTTCAAGGGAGGCAGGGGTTAGCATTTAGTCCTTACTGGGTGCGTCTACACATTGCCCAATGTCGCCGTAGCAACACACTATGTCACCGTACAGCACTCTATGGCAATGTAGTGATCACATGGGTCTACATTTGATTGGCAGCTATGTCACTGTAGTGGCATGCTTCCCCATTTTAGTGCACTATAGGTGCACTGCATGCATGGCAAAACCTAATAGTGCGCTGCATGCAGAGCGCAGTACAAGTGGTTGCCGCTGTAGCAACATTGTCATACGGCGATGTGTAGATGCTCCCATTATGCCTTTTTTCTCCTCTTTGTAGGTGCAATCAGGACTAGCTCTTGGGCTGCTGGCAAATTACCAGTGGAGCCCTCAATGGGACAAATCCTGAGCACCCCCTGCATTAATGCATGCCACAAGACATATCAAGTTGTTTTCTTCAGGTATGGAACTGCCAACCCAGGCATTTGAAAATCATGGGGCAGACCTAAAATCCAGGAAACTGGCTTATAAATATTTGGAGGGCTTCTGAGGTTAATTTCCAATTTTTTCTTAACAATCTCAAAGGCCAAAAATTTAGTTTAGTTTAGTTTAGTTTAGTTTAGTTTAGGGTTTTTTGAGTAAAAGTTGAGCATCTCAAGTAATCACTTGTCTCCAGAAGCTGGGTTTTCAGTCAGGTCCCAAAGAAGAGAAGACTTGGGATAAAATCACCAGAATTAGTGGCATCAAGGAGTACAACACGCTCTCAAAGGTCCCTTACTTATGGAACAAAAATAGCTTGTACATAAACTCATTTTCTGGATTCTTGCTCTCAGCTCTCCCCTGGTTCTGCTTCTAATCATTCCTATCTGTTGGAAATAACCTTCCTCGTGGAACCTTTTGCTAATTTTTTGTAAATGTCTCAGACTTCTTGCTTTGCCCACAACTAAACTTCAAGCTGTGAGTGAAGCCATTAAATCATACTGAGAGTGGATTATGGAAACAGGAGGCACCTTAGGGGAATTGTGCTCTATAAAAATAGGCAAGGCAATAAATGCTTTATGAAATACTGTATC
>NW_017729014.1:9368138-9374359 GCF_001723915.1 Gavialis gangeticus
ACCTGGGAGTGGATTATGGAAACAGGAGGCACCTTAGGGGAATTGTGCTCTATAAAAATAGGCAAGGCAATAAATGCTTTATGAAATACTGTATCTTAAAATTAAATCTGGTGCACAAAGAGGCTAATTGGTGGTATAGCATCACAATCCTGGGAAAGGGTTTTTTCCAGATTTTTCCTTAACGCTACCAGACTTTTATTTTATGGCATAACAAAAATTAGATTAAAGTTTTAACAGACTAATGGGATATAAATAGAAGATGAAATGCAAGAGTAATTGATAAGTGCAGCATGGCTTAATGGGCAAAGCGGTGGGTCATGACAGGCAATGAAAACAAGACTTTGTCGTGAGTTATTTTGCACCTTTTTAGAATACAGAGTTGCTAGTTCAATGTTTCAAGAAATGAGGGGAAGGTTGAGGAATCTTCCTGTTTTTAAGCCAGCACTACTATGGATCAGCATTGAAGCCCTTATTTTTCTCCATCGATTTTTTTTTTTTTACAGTGAATTCTCCAACAGGCCACAGACTAAACCAGACATCATTGGCTGATAATGCAAATTATCTAATAGGTGGCTTGATGGCTCTGGGCCTTGCACCTTGTGCATCACTTAGGTGGGTGGTGTTTCACTATCCATAAGTGAAGTGTTAAATCACAGATTAACTCTTCTCATTAACTCTGTGTGTATCCTTGATAACAAATGTGACTGAGAAGACTTCTAATAGTTGAGATCTATGTAGCTCTGCTTCTGTTTACTGCAAATGCAGCCAAGCTTTGACACAAACTGATGATCTGCCCTTAAGTGTAAAATGTGTAAGATGATCTGTGTAAAAACTGCCCGCCTGCTAGGAGGACCGTGGGAGAAAGGGAATCTTGCAGAAGAGTGCACTCGCCCTTTCTGGCCTGTGAGACTTGTTTGTGCTGTCTTTGTTCAGTTTGCTCCTTAATCTGAATGTCATCTGGAGAAAAAGTACCTGTTTGCCAATGTGTACAGAAATAGTGACCTACTTTACATTGTTGCATTATACACTGAATATACAGGGCACTGGAAACTATCCTTCTTGGCCTTCCGATTTGCCCCATGCTCCATTCCTGGTTGTGTTTCATCTCTTCCTATTTACACATTAGAGACACAGATTTGGTTTTAGATTCTTTACCCTCTTTCTTTAAGCTCCAGGGGCATCCCATTTGGGAGTCTGGTTTTGAATTTGTCTGCTCAGAAGATCTGCAGGCCATTTTACTGCCTTGCAAAAAAGCAACAATAGACTTACCTGCAGGAGCTCGGACATAAGACCTTAACATACAGCATTTGCCTATCTCTTGTCTATGATAAGAAGGTTAGGAAATGTGATAAAAAACAAAGCAGCAGTATGATGTACTAAACTACACTTCTTGTGTTTGAGAAACCCATGCAGGGGTTTTGCAAAGTTTAATTTCTAAGCAAACAAGTTATTGACAGTAATTTTCAGAAAGCTAAAGGGAGGAGATGTGAGGGGGAGGCAAGGTGGACATGGTAAGAGTGGAGGTGTTATGATATGTTATTCACTATGTATTCAAAAACAGGGAGCAAAACTGCAAGAAGTCAGGGGTCAGCTAGGACAGCTGGAGCAGCAGTAAGTCATGTGCCAGAACATCTGGCTAATACCACTAGTTGCATGGAAATATATAGGAAGGATCCAGACTACATAAGCAGCTTGTAAGAGTGAGTAATAGCCCCAGATTCCAGGTGTCCAACCCTCCTTATCACGTGACATGATTAACAACAGGAAGAGGAAAGAAGCTGAGGGGAGAGAAGTTCAAAGTCAGGCCCAGGAGCAGTGTCAACTTGCCCTGTATGTTTTGTGACAGCAGCTGATCAGGCACTATCATTCACGTTTCAGGGGCTGAATCTTCTGGGATTTCAGCCTCAGACGTGAATGCAGAACTGTAGACCGGGGTGGGCAATTATTTTGGGTGGAGGGCCGCTTACTGAGTTCTGGCAAGCCATCAAGGGCCGCATGACAGGCAGCCAGGGGCAGATAAATATTAATTTTCTAAATTTTTTAGGGGTCCCGCGGGCCGAGTAGAATGGCCTGGTGGGCTGCATTTGGCCCACAGGCCGCATTTTGCCCACCCCTGCTGTAGACAAACCCAGCTCTGGATCCAGTGCCACTCTTGGGTCATGTTGCAAGTCTGGTGGGATTAGAGCACCTTGGCTGGACTCTGAGCCTTTGTTCTGCAATTACAGTTGAGTGGGTTGGCTCAGTAGTTGCTGTAGCGGGTGTCCTGCCCCACCACAGGAGAGGCCAGACAGCAGCCGCTGGGACCTCTGCTCAGCCCCTTGGAGCAGGAAACAATGTTCTTCATGCAGCAACACTTCTTCCAAAATAGCTGTGTCCCTTGTCGAAAAGATGATCACTACAGTGCAAAGCCTGGAGGGGAGAGATTAAAGCTGCGGGAGAGGTTTAGGGCTCTGAAAAGTAGATCAAAGGTAGCTGCTTAGACAGGAAGGCATATCACCTCCTTCTGTAAGTGCCTGGCTATGGCTAGCAATTTTAGCATGGCATAGCCAGCCAGAAGGCCATAAAATAAAAAAAGCCTTTGGTGGCCCAAGAAAAAATCTTCCACCTACCTATAATCCCTGCCATCCCACTGTATCTCCACAAGATGGCATCAGTGGGCATAAAAGCCCAGCTATAGCTGCTCTATCCCTACCCTAAGGAGTGATGTATTTAATGAGGTATTTTGGAAGGCGTTATGAAATTCCTGCCCCTGACAAAGGACAAAGTACCTCCAGAAATCTGCATCCTTCCCGTTGCCTTTAGCAGCAATTTCACTGTGGGGGAATTCATGCCCATGAAAATGGAAAAGCAGCCAAGCGAGAGCGCCCAGTTTATTCCATCAGGTAAGCGTCCTGCCTTTGCAAAGAGGTTGTCATATGCAGGCAGGGTGGAGGGGAGCACCCATCTATTTACAGCACATGTAATTCTCAGTTATCCAGATGGCGTGAGTGAGAGGGGCCATGGACACCTTGTCTGGGATTTGCACAGTCAATGACAGAGGATGAGGTGACCCTCTTGAGAGTGGGGCAATTGGGACTGTCAAGGCTTGCTCAGTCAAGGTTGCTGCGTTGGGCAATTAGGGAGAAGCAGAATTTGCCCCCTTCTGAAGCATCTCAAAGCTTGATGGAGAACATGAACCCAACAGCATTTAGGTTTCAATCAGGAAGAGGGTAAAAATGGGAGCAGAGAAAGAAACAGCTGCAGAGAAGCCAAAGGCAGACAGGGGGGGAATTCCAGTAAGAAAATATCTGTGTGAATTAGTCAATACTATGCCCAGTGGATTGCAAGGGTAGACATAGTGCTGTCTCATTCACAAGTGAACTGTCTGAACTGTCAGAGACACCAAGTGAGCTGCCTAAAGTCACACAGAGTTATGGAAGGCACCAAGTCAGCCAGGCAGGGACTGACCTCTGGACTATTGATCCCAGTCCCGTGCTAGTCCCTTGACCACATCCCCTTGCTCTAAAAGAAGCTGTCTGGCAAGCAGGGGAGTTTCTCCAAACATATGGGCCTCTGGATGAGATCAGATTGTCCATTAAGGAGTTTTGTGCAACGGAGAATGTTGAATGGTGAAGAAGGCTTCACTTTCTCTTGCCTGTTTTAGATTTCCCATGTAACATAAAATGGAGAAGTATTTTTTCACTTCCTAAAACAAAGGGGAAAAAACAGCATGTGGTGGTGTTCTGCTGATAAAGAGGAGCTGCCATATTCCACCCCAGAGCTAGCAGCACATCAGTGATGTTTTACATAACATGCACAAGGACAAGGTCAAAGCCTGCTTGCCTTGCACATGATTTTGCATAACTCAAATCAGTGGGTGATGGGAATAAGCCAAGTGGACTTGCCCAACAGACTGTGAAAGAAAGAAACTATACAAACAGTATAGACATTAGGACAGGTTATGATCTCCTGTGCAGGAGTATTGATAAATCTTAAGTAATTATACTGGAGTCAATGGATTTCACTAGGACGGAATTGCTTCAAATCTCTCCCATAGTACCAGAGCAAAGTCTGGTCCAAATTAAATAAGATTCATTGTTTGTGTCATCCACCAGGAAGAGGATCTGAGAGGCTGCCATATGAGCATAGCTTTACACTTTTCTCAGCCATGCAACCCAAAGCTAACAATTCCCTCCCCCTTTGTTGTCATCTGCTGTTGGTGAATTATAAGCCTTAGCGTTCACTTGATCAATTATCCCAATGAGAAAAGACCAGCCAGAGTCTAAAACAAATGCTTGCAATCTGCTTAAATAATCAACTGGGCTTCCTCCAAATCTTAGTTCATCTAAAATCTCCTGCTCTTCTCTAAAATTTATGCCCTGGATGCATCCAGGTGGATAAATGCTGCCCACGCAGAAGGGATGCTGATCTCCAGAGTGATTTTCTCTGACAGAGGATGTTGCAGAGCCTGTGCTACTAGTCGAAAAAGCAAAGGGCCTATAATGTGGAGGGTGCTTCCCAAATGATACATAAAACAACATCTATTATCCACTAGGTTGCTAGGAGGAATCCCAATAACCATCTGAAATATAGACAAATTGGTGCACGCTTCTATTGCAAACTTCTCTAGTGACTGCTCATTCCAAAATGTTGGGAATACTTTCCCTACACTGATTAAACTACCATTTTAAGAGTCCTTCTCTACCATCTTTCTGAACCACATAATGCCCATGAAATCTCACTTTTTCACTTGCTGATTTCTCTTTCCTTGAACTGTGCCATAGAATTTACTGAGTACCCCTGTGCTATCTATACAGATAGCCCTGCCTGGGAAATCTCTTGTATTGTTCCACCTGGCTGCTTGCTTGGTTCTTAGGCAATGTCCTCTTTTCACACATTGTGGCATCATGTAAAGTAAAATCACCTGTAATGGGGAGTTATCAAGTTGCATTTCCCACTTTCTCATCAGTGACTTTGAGTTACCATTAAGTGTCTCCAAGATAAAAGCACCCTTAAATGCTGTTAAATATTGGTGCTTTGGATCTGTCCACTGTTCTGGCCCTTAGAAAACTGCCAAGGGAGTCAACTCTTGCAGTCTTTCTACAACTGCAACAGTGAAATTGCCAAAGTCCTGATACCTCCAACAGGTATCATTTGGGTCTTCCTTTGCTTGGGACAGCCTCTTTTATTCTAATCTTAGTACTGTTGCTCCTAGAGTTCGCCAGTGTTGGCTTGTAGCTGGTCCAATTGTGCCTGCAACCTCAGTGACTGGCTATATAGATCTCTGGGCTGTCTTCTACAATATAGGGGTTGTCTAACCCCGGCGCTCTTTCCTGCCCGTGGCAGGGGGTCTGACTTGATGGTCTACTGAATCTATATATAAGAACCACAGAGGGAACACAGAAGTTGTTTGTTTTTAAAGCATGGTTCCTGATATACCCTAAAATTTAAAATCTAGTTCAGTACCAAAGCCCAGTCCTGCTGGCACTGACCTCAGAGGGGTCCTTAAATCAGGAACCTCAATAGCGTAATAGTGCATTCAGTTTATATAGGTCCTCTGCTTGTTTGTTCCCAAGCATGTATTCCTGCTCTAGGATATAGATCTCAGTCATAAAATGCTGACACAGATTGATACTTATTCTCTCACAAGATGGTTGAGAGGGAGAAAATCCAGCACCAGGAAGACTTTACCAATCAAGCTAGGAACTTTCTGCTGACTCACATACACACAAGCAACAAACAATCTTCCAAAGAACGTCCTCTTTATAAGAAGCTCTGTATGAGCCAGGGGCTTGCAAGATCCTGAAATTCAGTAGAACATGGTCATGTGAAACACAGGCCATCAGCAATTAAAAATCAGTTGTTGTTTTACATTGTAAATTTGAAAATTTGCCCATGCTGAGAATGGGAGACTAAATTATTGCAGGGGTGTAGGTTGTAGCCGTGTTGGTCTAAGGACATAGGCAGACAAGGTGCTTTGGGTCAATTTGCTATCTTTTATTAGACCACCTCAGATAGTTGGAAAAATTCTTCTTAGCAAGCTTTTGGGTTTAAATACCCTTCGTCAGGCTGAGAAAGCATTTGCAGTTGGTGTGAGCTCTTCCTGGATAGAACGCCTAGTAAAGAAGGCAGAGGCCAGCATGCAATGCAGGCAAGAAAGCCAGTCAGTGAAGATGTAAATTGAGGAATATACATTCAACCCCCTTCCCACCCCCACCCAGCCTATCTCTCACCCACTGGCT
>NW_017729014.1:9379359-9380716 GCF_001723915.1 Gavialis gangeticus
CGTCAGGCTGAGAAAGCATTTGCAGTTGGTGTGAGCTCTTCCTGGATAGAACGCCTAGTAAAGAAGGCAGAGGCCAGCATGCAATGCAGGCAAGAAAGCCAGTCAGTGAAGATGTAAATTGAGGAATATACATTCAACCCCCTTCCCACCCCCACCCAGCCTATCTCTCACCCACTGGCTCCTCAGTTTCCATCTTCACTGACTGCCTGTCTTGCATGCAGGCCAGCCTCTGGCTTCTTTACTATTCCTTCCATCTAGGAAGAGCACACGCCAACTGCAGAGGCATCCTCAGCCTGATGAAGGGTATTTAAACCCAAAAGCTTGTTAAGAAGTTTTCCAACTATTTGAGTTGATCTAATAAAAGATTTGCCCAAAGAACCTTGTCAGACTAAGTTATTCACATCTTATAAGGTTTCACATGTGAAATGGCAACAGGACCTTTCATCTCTTTTAACAGCATAGGTGCAATTTGCAATATCAGTTTAAACATTGTTGCAGATATAGTTAGGTATAGTATGTGACAATGAGGACCAACAATATTTATTCTCTTAGGCTAGGGACATAAGTTACACATAAACTGGTATAAGTAATCAGAAACCAATACCACGACAGGAGTTCTGTGCACATAAACCACTTTCAAAGTGGTCAAAACTGGTTTAAGATAAACCTGGATGGCTGTAGTATCAGACTTAACTGATTTAGGTTAAATTGGTTTATTAAACTTCTGTCACAGATGCCCTCCAGATTCAAGTTAACTCACAGTCCTCCAGCATCCCAGGATGCTTTGCACTTCCCCCCCACACCCTTCCTTGCAGAGTGGGTGGGCTAACATTGGTCCAAGCTGTCTGCTTCAGCCGAGTGGGAAGGCGTGCTCTAGTGCCTCCCGGCTTTTGGCTTGGGCCACTAAAGGCATGTGGCTGCATTTCCAGGATCAAAAGTAAATGTCTGTTCACTTTCTTATTGGTTCAGTCTATGGAGCTTAGACTAACCTGCAAAGATTGAATTGATTCAGCCTCGAGTTTGTTGACTCTCTGTACTTAACCTTCATGTCAAAAACATGTCCATTCTTTCAGCAAAAATATAGTGCTTAATAGGGCTGTATGAAGCTTCAGGTGCTGATTCGATTTGGAGGCGATTCAGCCCGATTCGGTGGCCGAATCTCCGAATGTGAATCGAATCAGGGGACCAGTTAAAAGGTCCAGATCAATTCTAAACGCTCCAAATTGATTCAGAAAAGATTTGGAGAGTTTCATTGATTCAGGCAGTGCCCATTGGCTGCAGCAGGGAGCTGGACCCGGCCTCCAAGCTGGTAAGTAGGGGTGGGGGAGGGGAGGCTGGAAGAGGGGGGAGGGACCAT
>NW_017729014.1:9380982-9386386 GCF_001723915.1 Gavialis gangeticus
CCCCCCTACTGTCCCAGCCCCATAATGGCTCCCCTGCCCACCCCACCTCCGAATACTCTAAAGTCAGACTGGTCAAAATTTTGCACTTGAGTGAGGCACACTAACTGTCAGCAAAGATACTATGGTTACTAATAAATTGGAAAAATGATCGGTTCTAATCCAACCCCAGTTTCTCTTTTTACCCTGACAATTTTAATACCTTGCATTTCCAAAACATTATGCATTGAAGCAGTTCTAAACACTAATTCACAAGAACTGGCCCCCACCCCAGCTGGTGAAGCAGGCATTTATCCTAACTGTGCAGACAAAAATTGAGTAGAAAGCAAGACAAGTGATTTGACCAATTTAACAGCAAATCTGGAAAACCTGGCTTTGAACTCCCAACTTCTAGCCCTGTGGTGTAACCACTAGTGAAAACTTCCTTGCAACAAGGAACCTTTTCATTGCATGCTTGCATTACAGCAAGCACCATCACACCCTGTTATTTATCATGTTTTGCCCTTATTATTGTGCAGGTCGCAAACAGAGCCTGCCCTGAGGAGCTGATGCTCTAAAAATATAAAATCAGAGGACAAAACAACCCAGGGGATCCAGAAGTTGTTAACAGTGAAAAGAAGGATGATACAAACCATAGTGGAAAATGGACATCTGGGTACAGTTCCTAAGTACCAGGGGCTTCCTGGGAGAGCTTGCTTTCAGCAAGTCATTTTCCACCTCTGGCCTCAGTTCTCTATGTGGGGAAAATATTTCCTTTCTCTCACTTTTTATCAGACTTGTCTATTTTGACAGAAACTTTTAGGGAGTAAGAACCGTTTCTCACAATGTGTCTGAACAACACCAAAGGCAGAACGGTTCACTCTACAGCAGCGACAAGGAAACCCAGTAATGTGAAAATTAGTACTGTAACTTATGACTATTTTGGAGGTTTGAGTCTGTAGCATTTTATTTCCCTGGTACTCCCGCAGCAAAAAAGCTTTCAGGAAAAGGTTGGGAATATAATATAATGCTATTATATGGTATGTGCTGTAACTCACAGGTCCAGTTCAACTGTGCTATTCAGCATGTTTCTATTGCATGTGGTGCCATAATGAAGAGTTGCAGAACATGGTCCATGGGAAATGTGATGCGATCCAGATAATCACCTTCACCTTGTTTACCTTCTCAAACAGTGCTGGTAAACTGTATGCTTTGTCAGTGCTACCTATGCCTTTTTTTTTATTGCACCACTTAGACTGATGTTGCATCATCTCACATAGTGAGAGTTCAACACAGCTTTGTGATTTCAGGGGCCTGCATAGTATGGTGCTGATCTGTGTCCCTCTGATGAGATAATTCAGAAGAGGAAACCAGAAAAAAGTGGGTGGAGGGGAGAGAGAAAGGAGAGTGATACTCCTGCTTTTCATTATTCAAAACTGAATGAACCACTTGAAAATCAAATGCATATGAGCTACAAAGCCCCTTATGATGCATCTGGGTGAAAGGTGCTGTATAAATATTCCTTGGGTAAGAGATCATCCTTGTGAGGGTTCTGAGAAATTGGTTGGAGTAACAAATATGTGCAGGGAACAATGCTGTTCTAGCCTTAAAACTGAGTAGGTCTTTCCCATCTCAAATTTCCATGATCCTACACCATGAAGAAAACTATATTTCATCAGGGACTGATTCGTCTCCAGCAGAAATCAATCAAAAAGCTCTGTCATCAAGAGCAAATATTAAGCCCTTACTTTGTACAGTTACTAGAGCATGAATTGTAGACTTGAGTCAGGAATAGCAATAGCATAATACATGCAACGATATTAATAATAAAAATATCTTACTTATTCCTTCCTTTGGACTTCCCAAAGTATTCTGTCTTATCTGTGTTTGTCTTACTGAAATTATAAGCTCCTCAGGACAGAAACTGTTTTTATTTTGTGCCTTGTCCAGTGGCAAACTTCTGATGCTTATAATGAAATACCAATAATATTTCTATCACACAACACCACAAGTGCCTTTATGCATAGAAAGAGCTTTAGAAATATTATTTATTTTTATATTTGGTGTAGTCACTCAAATAGTATCACAGTCCTCAAGCCTTGTTCAATGGACACTGGGTTAGGCATCTGATCTCAGTGTCTTAGGGAGAACAGTACCAACATGTAGAAAGATGCAATTTAATGCAATTAAACATAAACAAGAGCGGAAAGGAGAATGAACTGCAAAGACATAAGCCTGCTGCACATCTCCCTGCTTATTCTTATCATGTTCTCACCTCCCTTTTCATCAGCAATATCAGCCTTGCTTGTCTTAAACCTGCTTTTAACTTTTACTGATCCTGGCCTACGTTATGGCCTGCAATTATCAGATTCTCACACAAGTATCTCTGCAGCTTCTTACACAAGAGCACCCTGCATGCACTGATACGTAAGAAACCACTCTGCTGGTTAAGTACTGCATCTGTAAAGAGCATCCTGATAAAAATCATCCAGTAAAGATGGTTTGATGGGCAGTTGGGTTAATTTGGCGCTTTGTCTATTTAGGAAAAAATGTCAAATATATCCATAGATCCAAGCACTGGGTGTATCTGTGTCCCTCCGCCCTGCTATTACATACACTGCTTGTCTATCTACTGAGATCCTGTTCCTGCAAATGGGCCATATTAGTTCCTGTTTCTGTCACAGCTCAGCCTCTGCAGTTATGAACCCACATGCCCATCTAAAACCAGATGCCCAAATTTAATCACTACATAAGTGCAGAGAAATGAAACTTTGCAGGAGGAGTTTTTTTTCAGTTTGTGGGGTGGGAGAAAATAGAAAACTGGTAAATCCCAAAATGAGTCAGGTTGATATGGTATGAATTTACAAACAAGCAACTTCCAAACCACAGCAGTGGATTGAAAAGGGTCTTTTTGGCAGGCAGTCAAGTCCTGTGTGCCTGTTATTCCCACTGATTCTTATCTGAGGCTGTTGCTGCATTGTCTTGAATTCAGGGAAGGCTCCACTATAAAAACTCCAGCACAGGAAGTTCAACTTCCTCTCCAGCAGATTTCCTCCTCCACCTCCTTAAATGCAAGACAGCAGAGAGCACAAACAGGCCCTGTCTGTACTGACCAAAAAAATCTCACATGGTTGTCACCCCATTTGAATGCACACCTTTTGCTTCAACTAGAGATCCCCAACTCTGGAGCACTGAGGATGAGCGGTTCCTTGATAGCAGGTTTTTACATGTGGGAATATTCCAGGTGGAAGGGTTGCTTTGTGGTAATCACAGAAACAGTTTGGACCTAGCTGTTTATCAGATTCCCCTAGTAAATATAACCAGTAAGTGTAATGTGAATGACCTGTTAGTGTGGTTTATATTTTGTCTGTACTATGAAAAAACTCTCCTGGAAGGCAGTGTCATCAACCGGGTAAAATTCTGGCCTCACTGAAGTCAATGGCAAATATCCCACTCCCTTTAGCAGGGGCAGGATGTCACCCTCTGGCTTTAAACAGGTTTTAGCATTCTTTCCAACTATCTCTATAGGCTTCTGTGCGACTCTCAGACTACCGTGGATGCAAAAGAAGTGTTGTTCAGACTTAATTCTGTTACAGACTTCATCATAGCTGTGCAGTACCCACATGCTATATCAAGAGAGCACCCTGAGTATGCATTTAACTTAAGCTGCCAAACTGTGCTTTCACCTTACAGATTTTTCCACTCTCACCCTGTACCTCCGAAGTGAAACAAGCTTTGAGGGGGAAAGTGCAGTTCTGTTGGCATAAATGCACCCACACCAGGAATTTCAGCCAGCACAACTGTGTCAGAAATCACACATCTGACAGGCATGGCAGAATTCAAAGTGCAGAGTATGATTCTCAAAAAACAACCTAGTCCATATAGATGCACAAAGAAACTGTGCTAGGCCCTCGTCTGACAGCCATTTTTAAGCATGGATGTCAATAGCATGGTGCAACCTTTAAGACAGATGGGGTCTCAGAGCCTGAAAGCTTTCTTCTGAAGGTCCATGTTTATAAAAAGGGGAGGGACCTCAGCCAACCCCAAATGCCACTGCTTACATCAGGATTCAAGTGCCTTTCAGAGGCAATGTATTTAAAACCCATACCATACCACCCACTCATGCATGCACACATACAAGAAAAAGAATAAATGAGCCACAACAGCACTGAGAACGCTCACACTGGCAGAGCTTAATAAATAATAAATAGCAAGGCAGTCAATACCAAATGTCACAGGGCTATGCAGAATCTAAATGCATATCAGCTGACTGAGGCATATTAGCAAACCAGTGTTGTGCTCTGATTTTAGGCCCTAAAATAATTTTGGGGAGTGGAGGAAGGTTTACAAAGATTACTGGAAATAGTTAATTCATTTTCGTTTCTTTTTTAATGTATTTGTATTGAATCTATTCCATGCAGAGATTTAAACCACAATGTATTACTGCACCAGAACAAGAAAATGAAACTGAGTAGTCTATTTTAAGCATGCAAACTGAGTGAATTGCATTGGTAAACCAAACTTTTAAATGGTGAAAAGTACATTCACTCTCTCAAATTCTAATTCTGTAAGGTGTGCTGGTAAAGCAGAGTACTGATTTCGAGAGAAACGTCTGGCTTACCATGACACAAATTTTGCTTCAGAGTTACTTTAGGTGGTGACCCAAAACCCACAGGATTCAGAAAAAATCAAGGGGAGGGAAGAAAATGGGGAAATGAAACTATTTAATTACATTATTATTTAAAAGCAATAATTAAATCCAAAGTAAATACATTGTACACACACCTTACAGCAGTCTAAGTTAACAGTCCAGAATGCTGCAATAAACTAAATTGTTTGAAACCATCATTGTGCATTACGATAGCATTTTCAGGACGATGAAGTGAAAAGCTTTCTTAGGCCTCCATGGTGCTGATTCCTTTGTGCAAGGTTTTGAGCCCCTCCAGAAGTCACAGAAGTGGCTGGGGAATTTTAGTTATTTGCAGGGCTGAGTCGACGGTCTCAAAGCAGGACACATCTAACAATTCTCTGGGTTGTTTGCTGCTAGCTGTTATATTACCAATGCAAATCCCTAATGGTACCAGTGCGGTAGAAGTCACAAAAGATACAATGGTCTTTATGTTTTGCTGGATTAGCATGATACACATCACTAATGTACCAGCATAACTCAGCCTAAACACACACAGGCAATATTATAGCTCTGTTTTTGGCCTTAGTAGCTAAGAAATGTGTCGGCATGTTGCTTATAGTACAATATAAAACCTGTTTTCCAGCTGTTATAATTCTGCAGTAAAAATGTCCTCAATCAAGGGCTGAAACCCAACATACAATAGTCAGCTCATAAGATATTTTTTTATTACAGAACCTGAAACTAATTTGTTCAGCTAATTGGAAGTTTCATAGTTTCATAGTTTCTAGGGTCAGAAGG
>NW_017729014.1:9386397-9388588 GCF_001723915.1 Gavialis gangeticus
TCATTTTGTCTGCTGTGGGTAAGATTTGAATAAATGCAGTTGTTGGTTTCCTTTTTAGTTGTGTTTGTGGAGATCTGTTATTGGTAAGGGAAGGCCATGGTATGGGTTTCTGTTTTATTAATGGTACATTTGACCCATTTAGAAATTCTTCAGTCGTGTGTGTGTGTGTGTGTGTGTGTATGTGTGTGTGTTACAAGTGGTCAAGTACATATGTCAATGTTATTTGCAAAAGATTTTTTTTTACTAAACAAAACTGTTCTTGTAAAGTGGCTTCCTTTTGCAGAAAAGAATACTTTTAATTAAACAACAAAATCAACAATGCACCGAAAATCGGAAGTTTTCCATGGGGAAGGGGAGAACCATTTGTAATACAGATGCACAAAATATGGTAATTTTCCATAAGTCTTCACACTTGATGGCTATGGAAAAAGGTTATATCAGACATTCTTGGATACTCATTATGAATATTAAACACAGGTTTTATAGGCCTTGTAAGACCTCGGGTAACGTTGTTTGTTTGTTTTTAATTAATGTATTTTCCTGGTTTTGAGATAAGAGGCTCTAATATTAACTGTTGTGATCTCAGAAGGCCTCCTGGCACAGGACCATGGTATTGGTTACATACTCTATATACTAGTGACATAAGAACTTGGACATATGGGCCCCAATCTGGTAGGGACCTCCATGCTGAAGGACCCATGGATTAATTCTGGGTAGTCCTGACAGCAGGATCAAGCCACTAGACTTTAAACTGTTCTGAGTAGCAACCATGCAGTCTGTGTTTCTCTGTTAAATGCTAGGCAGGTTTATAGCACTATTTATATAGTGATACTGAGACTGGCACCACCCTGATCTTTGCTTTGCTGTAGCGTTGTTTGATTTGCCTTTGATTAAAAATAGACCCCAACCAACTCAACTTTGCTGTTAAAGTGTCAGACATTTGCATTTATATATATTGCTTTGCTATTTTAAAAGCTACTTTCTTTGACATTTCTGAGTGAATTTCCATACCAGCTTGACTATGCTGGAGGTTGACATCCTCTATTTCTCCACAAAATTCTCTGCAGACTTTGCACATCCCATTCTCCTGCCAGCAGAACTCAAGGCCCATACCTTGGACTGGAATAATGTAAATGATGATTTCCAGTTCTGTGGTTCTTGCAATCCAAGAATCTCAAAACATTTTATAAGCATTACTAGGTTAAGCCACATAACACCACTATGTGGTAGAGGAGTACTATCATGACCATTTACACTTGGAGAAATTACAGCACATACTAAATAGCTTATTCAAGGTCAAAACCTGTGGTCAAGCCAAGAGCAGAACACAGGAGTCCTGAGACCTTAAGCTCACATAGCCTTCCTGAAGTTGCCATTACTTATTACTTATACACTATGTGAGAGAACTATTATCAAGGCTGCTTTGTGGGATGGATACCATGTACATGAGATTATCTCCAAACAGGATTACCCACTATGGTAGCAAACCACGTACTAACAATTCTGGAGGGAGGGAACCCAGGAGATACAGGGAGATTGGAGACATAACTGAAAAGAGAAGCTAGCTAGATCTTTTCTTAGGAGAGTGATGGAATTTGCAAATAACAACTAGGTATTATGAGGATGGCAAGATGTTGAATAAATATTCTGAGGAGGGGTATTCTGCCTACAAAGCATAGGCACCTAATCTTACCCCCATGGCTGTTAAAGGGAATTTTGCTGAAGGAATACAAAAATTAGATGCAGGGGTGGAATAAAAAGATAAGCCACCATTAAAGTTAGCAACTAATCCTCTCCAAGCCCCCTACAGAGTTTTGTTTGACTGTTAATGATCCAGCTGTACTAGGCAACAGTTTCTGCCTCTTCTCCTGGGTGATCATTTAGGAGAAATGTAATTTTGTGTATGTTTTGTCGTGTTGCATGGAAACATGGCTTTTAGCAGCTCCTTTATTCCTTTTCTAACAGGTGCTTACCAGAGAGGGTTTCACTGATCTGAGATCCTTGCTGACAAGTGGTTTGAGAGTTGGGATGTGATCTATAATAAGATCCTGGAGGCCATGAGGTAAGGTCTCATTCTGCCATTTGGAGGTAGACCTGAATTCACTGGGATATGTGGAGCAGCCATGTCCCTGCACTTGTTGCAAAGGAACATTTAAATAGCAAGTGACAGCAAAGAGCAAGGTAGAATGGA
>NW_017729014.1:9393588-9409583 GCF_001723915.1 Gavialis gangeticus
AGGTCTCATTCTGCCATTTGGAGGTAGACCTGAATTCACTGGGATATGTGGAGCAGCCATGTCCCTGCACTTGTTGCAAAGGAACATTTAAATAGCAAGTGACAGCAAAGAGCAAGGTAGAATGGAGCCTGGAATCCAACACTGGGGCTACTAAAAACTCTAACTTATTTTTCTCAGCCCACCCCCCCAAAAAGACTTTCTCATTCCTGTTCCCACCTACCAAACTCTGTGAATTTCCTGTCCACTCCACTGAAGTGAGAAAATCTAGTATAGGTTTTCTTTCAGAATCACTGCTGCTTTGGAAACTAACTAACTCTACCTCTTCCACTATGTACTGCTTTTCTGTCCACAGTTTTCACTCCAGGGGATATGTGTAACTAAGCCCATATACCATGGGACACAAAACCTAATGATTCCCACAGCTCTTCTAGCACCAACTTATTATGCTCTTCCTCTCATTTAACCAGTTCTTCATCTATTCCCGTGGTGTATCCTCAGCCCCTAGGGTTCAGAGGTCAGTTTAAACAACAGTCTGCTGGATGAAATGCAAGCAAATGTGCTGATGAGCATCTCTGCACATTATCTAATAGTACCAGCAAGTTGTTCATAAATTGCCTCTTGAAGGTCCATGTGACCTGTCAGTTTTTCCTTTTCAGCTTTCCATTGCCAGAATCAGTGGTCCTCTACTGGCACCACCCATTGAGTGGGCTGCAAGAGTATGAACCCCTTAGATTTTGCAACTGGATTTTCTTATATCCACTGAAGTATTTTTGTTTTTCAAATACTTTTCTTGTTGTTGTTACTTGTCCTAGAATCTGCCGCAGCAGCAAAGCTACATTGCAATTGCAGCAATAAAATAAAACATGACATATCTGAAGAAGCAGTTTTCTCATCAGTCATTCCAACATGTTTGGTAACTACGTTGCTTTGATGACTATGGTCACTTCCTGAAACTCAGGGAATAAGGAGTGTTCTATAGGAAGCTGACATGAAACTCCACAAACAGATTCTCCCTTGTAATTTGAGGGATTTCCCACAGGCTCACTTTACTGCAGGTTT
The DNA here is from genome assembly GCF_001723915.1 of Gavialis gangeticus. Taxonomy (NCBI): domain Eukaryota; kingdom Metazoa; phylum Chordata; order Crocodylia; family Gavialidae; genus Gavialis; species Gavialis gangeticus. The sequence continues at coordinate 9,394,648 of NW_017729014.1, forward strand.
GATGCATTTGACATTATGGAAATTTCAGTAGCTAGGCTGCATCCTCAGTATAGATTCTAAACTCTCCAAGGTACCAGTTGTTTATCTGTTAGTTGTTCAATGAGGCAATGATCCCCGGGAGGGGAAAAAACCCTTAAGGGAGAAAAATATATAGCATTAATTTCCACATATCTATCAGTCAGTCTGAATCCAAGTCACTGAGTAGACACAGAAATATTTAGTTCAGAATCTGATTTGTATGTTCATGATAAAAATGCCCTTTATTACTTGGGATTCCCCTTGCTGTATCTAGCAGGGAGAGGAAGACTTCTAATGGCTGAATCTACCCACCTTCCTGTGCACTCCTACCACATATACTAACAAAAATCATTCTTACTTGGTCTGTTCCCTGGATTTAGTTGGCCCATGGTCAGTGTAGGACCTAAAGTAATGGGAAAAGGTATTCTTGCACTGTCTACCCCCTTTGTCTTGCTGGAGTGACACAAAAAAATCATCCTAACAGCTAAGGTCTGCCCCACTGTATTTAAACATATGTAGTAAAATGCTAACTTAAGATACTCTCATGAACATGATGAAAAAACAAACTATGACTCCACACAATCATTGGTCCCTAGAAAAAGAGTTTTGCTGCAATTCTGGTTATAGACAAAGACACAAAAATACACTTCCAAATGCCCTTGCCATCAGGATTGACAGAAACAGGTGAAAAGCATGCATGGACTGCTTCAGACAATCACTTGTGTATCAAGAGGTGGGGAAGGGAAAGATGATTACATAAAAATTCATATGTTTGTATGAAGTATATGATTCTTTGCAAAATTGCGTGACAAATGGATTAAACACAGCTTGGGATTCAGGAGACCTAAGCTCTGGCTACTGATCTGCTGGGTGAAAATGAGCAAGTTGCTTCATGCTTCTGTGCCTCAGTGTCTTTATTTGTTAAATGTGGATAAAGATATTCATTTCCTTTCTTACCTGCTTCGAGACCTGCTAAAGAAAGTCTTATATTAGAGCTAGATGTTGTTATTATTGCTGAACTATTGGGATGCTTACAATATTGATGACATGGGGCAGGAATTTGATCCCAAATACAGCCTTAAAACCAACAGGACAGACTAATGAGTTGTCTGCACAGTAAGTGTACTGGTTAGTTTGTGAAGTGTCTTGATTGCAGCATCTTGCCTTGACACCAGCCTCTGTGTTCCAGGTCTCTGTGCCTGGATTGTAAACCCGTCAAAATGCTCTCAGATCTTGACCTTAGTGTGATACGTGGCTTCCTGACTCTGGGTCCTTAATTTTGGCTGGTTCCTGATCAGTGTTTGGGCTCCTGAATCCTACCCTATTTGTGACTTGGGATTCCAGACTCCAGCTTGACCACTGCTTCCAGACCTTGTCCTAGCTCATGGCTCTGGACTGAGGTTTCTGATCCTGGGCCTAACCACGGCATCATTGTCCATGCTCTGGTCATGATATTCTAGGTCTACCAAATAATATACCTGTCTGAATGAGATAGTTAGTGCATATGTAGAACAGTGTGCACTTCCTCTGGGTATCTCATGATGCATCAGACACAAATGAGATGCATAGGGAACTAGTCATATTTTATGACCTACCACATGTACACATTGGTGGTTCATTTAACCACTAGGGTAATAACATGGCATTCCAAAGAAGACTGCTTGTCATTATCCGTCATATATTTTTGTGCCTGGAAATCAGATTTTACAGCCATATCCTATGCCTTCTTCATTTAGCAATTTTTAGGATTTTGTTGGCCAAAACTGTACATCTCTCCATACTGTTTTAATTCCTCTGTCAATGCAATTTTATACACACACACGCACGCACACACACACACTGCCTTCCTTCAAACACTTTCAGAACGGTATACCAAGAGCCCCTCAAGCCCCCTGGAAATTAAGCTTTTATAGATCAAGGACAGAAAGGTGGAGTGAGTGGTGAAGGTTGCACTGCAACACAGGACAGAGCCAAGAGCAGAATTTAGGAATTCCAGTTCCTCATCCTTCCTGCTCTAGCTACTATATTACACTACAGCCCTCCTAAACAGCTGCTTTTGTTCCCATCTAAAGATCCTCCCTGAAGACTCCTTCCTAACTAAAACACTGTTGTTAATCCTCTGTTTTCTATTCTCAGAATGTATTCAAAATAACTCTTTTGTTCCATAGTAATAGGCAAGCTGAAAGAAACTGTGGAATTTCAGAATGTATCTAAGGAGATTGAGCTAGTTACTCCCACTTTTTCCTCCTCCTGTGCACGCTCAATATTTTTCCTTAGTAAGAGTTAAAAAAAATATACAAAAACGAATGATTGAGATAATCTGCTACCTGGGTTCTTCTAGCTGTGATGTTTTACTCCATTGTTACGAGCTGGCAAAGAACAGCAGCAGGCCAGCATGGTTTCAGCTTAGGCAAAAGGTTCATGCTCCCTATAAGTAGACATGGGGCTTTTGTATCGTTCTGACTTAAAATGGTGCAGAACTCCAAGATCTCCCATGGCTTTGATGGAAAGGCAACAGAACCAATGTTTTTGGTAGGATTTGCTTTGTCTTTTGGACCAAATAGGCTGAAAACATCAAAGAGAATCACAGATCGAGGCAAATATTTCCACGATCCCCATACAACCTCACTGAATCACACACCTCACTCCATACGCCAAAGCCCTGAATGCTGACGCAAAAACAATAGACAGGAAGTAGTACGAGTCTTGCTCTGTTGTGGCTTACGTCATCAGAAGTGTCTGCTGGTGGCCCACTGAAACGCCTGCAAATAACAGTGTGAGGAGGGAGGAGACTGCTGCCATGAGGAGGCTCCATGGAAATCATGGGGATTGGGCTAGGTCAGTAGCTACTATAAATCAGCATGGCTCTATTGATTTTAGTGGGACTGTGTCCATTTACACCATGTGAGGCCTGAAAAGTTCAGCATCTGCGTTGGTGGTAGAATCTGGTTCTAAATTTCTTGTGTATAATAGATTGTTTTAAGTGTGCAGTTATGAGAGGCATATGTGGATTTTACATGACAGATTACCCTGAGTAACACTGTTCTTCTGTAGCGGACTAACAAGTGTTAGCTTTATAGAAGATGGAAATAAATATTTCTACAATAGATATATATGTAGAAACCCAGGTATGCACAAACTTACTCCATACATCTGTTTTGAATTATTTTTTTACAGAGCTTTTGCTGCAGTATCTTTATGGAGAAACCCTGCCCTCAGTTTATTATTCTGCTCTTCCTCTTATTTTCCATAGAGATCTGTGTTTATATTGCTAAGCTGATTTGTATTGACACCAAGTATGTACTCAATCACATTATTTTCTGCTATCAGATTGCAGAAAACTGCATGCTGCCATATGGAACTAACTGTGTTTAAGTACCATATTTAAAAGATAGCTCCAGTATGTCAGATGTTAAAGCAGCATTAAAGGAACCAGTTCACACCTATGAAGGCTACTGACAAAATCTGAATAGATCTGAAAATCTTTGCCAATATTTTCCTTAGTATTGAGCTTTTCCCAGAATTGTTTGTGTACAGTGTTTCAGACAGAAGCTTCTACCTAGCTATGAGAGTCCTGCTTTGGAAGAGATCAGGCTAAACTCAGCCTGATTGTATTGAGATTGATCTTTTTTGTTTTACAGTTAAGTATAACAGAGCAGCTTGAAAGCCCAACATGGATGTAAGGTAACTACCCTAGTGAAGAAATATGCCTGAGACCATGAATTTACTAGCATCTACCTAGTGTTGCTTCAAGGCATCTATGTTACATCAATTTCTGGGTGTAACTTCTTGGAATAGGTGTACTATCCTCCATGGTAGTCATCCCCAGCACAGTCTGGACATGGGTGCAGGCATGCCCAAACTAATATCAAGCTGGAATTATATATGGTCCAGTGCCTATTGGAGTAAATTGACTTCCACTCAATCTACTGATTTCAGTAATCATAGATCAGGTGTTGTGAGAAGAATTCTTGTTCCAGGTTCCTTAGAACCTAACCTGGATGAAAAGATTCAGTAGAAAAGCCATTTGAAAATCAGATGGGTTTGACTGTGAAAAATAAAGAGCAGGATATGTGCTCTATAACAAATTATTGGCACGAACTCAGCTAATTTAATTTGGGGAATACACTGATTTCTCTATACCAAGTACCTTCCCTTTTCCACTATCACCCTCTTTATTATAAATAAGCAGGTATGAAGAGGCAGTAGTTTGCATTTAAATATTGCTCAATTTTGACACTTTAAGGGGGATAATCAGAAGAAGTTGTATAAGACTGTGATTCAGGAATGAGATGGTCTGAAAGCCACAAAATAGAAAAACTAGCAATATGTACTTTTTTTTTACTGGCAGAGCCATAGAACTTCCAGAAATACTGGGGGGAGGTTTTGTCCTTTTCTTAGAAATTCTATTAATCTCTTTTTAATGGTTGGTTACCTGCTCTTTTAAGAACTAAAGTGGTAATTAGATTTGTACAGTATTGTATTAGGAAACAATTTCTAAAGTTTAACTCATTCATATAAAATATTAATACTATTTATATGCAGAAAAAGTTACTTTGTGAGAAACAGAAAAACTACTGACAAAGAACTCAATAAAACACAATAATATATTATGTCTCTGAACAATAGGTAGTATTTTCACTTGCAAATAAGCTAGTTTGTGAACCAGCTTTGAGAGATACTTCAGGGACTAAATTAAATCTTAGCTCTTGTTTAACAAAGTTCATTTTCTCAGGGGTATATGATATCCCTCTTCCTTTCTCTCTTTTGTTAAACAAGCCTCTCTGATGCTAGTACACTGAAAAACTGAGACATTTCTCCTTTTGTATCTGTTAGACACAGAAGAGGTATTTCTAAAAACACGGCATTAGAAGATCACTGAATAAGTAGATATTGCTAAGGACTTTTTAATGTGCATTGTGTATGTGATTGGTTTTTCCATTCCTTAGATGAAAACAGAACTTATGCCTGCTAATGATTTAAAACATCCACACTAACACACTAGATGAAGATATAGTGAACTCCTTGTCCTAGGGAAATCCATGGAGGTTTGGAATCGCGTGTAATTCTGGCTCTCTTGATATGAAATCTCAAACTAGAGGAGACAAAAGGGCAGGTCATGTTTTTATTTTGGCAAAGGGGCAGCATGGTATATAAGAGTTCTTACTTTGATACAGAATTGAAAATGTGGCATTAATACATCCAAATATTTGTTTTACCAGTAGCATCAGTTAAAGTAATAGTTACTGCAGACTTTCTAAGAGTGGAGAGACTCCTCTTGACTTCCGTCAGCTTTAGATCAGGCCCTTGATGTCACTAGATAGTACTGGTACTGCAAGTCAGTTAAGCTGTGGATGTGTGAAAATGTAACCTTTAAGCTTTTTAAAGGTGTTTGCTGTCCCATACTTACTGTAGTTTAAAATAATTGTATTTGTTATATGACTCTAAAAATGGGTACAAGTTAAACATGAGTGAATCAGAGTATTTTCTGTGTAATCTGAGCAGCAGAAAGAGTAGAAGTTTGTAAGAAAGATTAGTAAGAGCATTTGAATGTATTGTTAATCACAACGCAGAATGACAAGGACAATAGTAGTAATAGAAATGAATGTTGTTTTTGTAATATTTCTGTTGTGGCAGTGGCAGAGCATTGGCAGGACCCTTGTCTCTCCAGATTTTACCTGTGCCATGTTATAAGAAGGTCTTGGCATCTTGTAGATTGTTCTTTCTAATTATTTGTGAGGGTTTAAAGTGGCAATTTGGGGGATTCTTTGGGTTAACAGTAGCCTACTAATGGAGGGGATTAGACTTGATGGCCTAGGAGGCCCTTTTTAGCCCTCTGTTCCTAGTATGACGGTGCTCAAAAGCAGTTGGGCTTGAGACCCATTGTGATATGGTCTGTAACAATGTGGGTAAAAGTTAACCTCTGCCTTCATTGGCTTTCAGAATCCAGGGAGCATCCAGATTTGGGAGCAATAGGAGAATTCTGAAACTGGAACATAGCAGTTGAGCTGCAGCAACATGAAGTTCAGCGCAGGCTGCAAAACGCACTCAAAAAGAAAGGTAAAACAGCTCATGCTTTTGCAGCTAGATTGCTACTAGTACTTGAGCCAGCTAGTTTAAAGCTAACTCAGGTATGTGTACACTATATTGCAGCTACTGCTGTGATTTACACCTTTACAGGCTAGTAGTGTAGCCATTTTACAGATGGGATGATTGCTCCATAGATTGATAGAGGTCATGAAACCAAGCAGTAGTTCCTCCTGCTGCACCTCTACCAAATGTACACAAAAGGGAGGTGGTGATGTTTAAGCCAGGTTTTCTGGGAAGGGTGGAAGAGATGCAAGATACGCAATGGTTCTAAAGTGAATGTTGATACTTCACAGATATTATTAATCCTCAGCCACCTCCATTTGTATGTGCCAACAGCAATCACATGCATGCAAGAGTGAGAGTGGAGCCTGAGGGCTGAAAACTAGAATGCAGCTTTCAGTATGTTGTGTTTGTGTAGAATCACAGACTGGCTTGGTTTAAAGGGATGCTCTCTAAACCAGGAGTACCTGAAGTTGCCTGTGGAACAATTGTTCCCTACTTGCTAACATTTCATAGTGATACTACAGTATGTGGAATATTCCTCATCTTAACAACTAGCTTCTTTGTATTCTACACAAAAGGCGTTTATATTTCCTATGCAATTGAAACGAGTTTTTTACTGCTTTCCTAGTGATGTGTAATGTGTTGTACACACAGGTCTTGGGTGAGAGTTCACAACCAGCAAAACTGCAGGTCCCTAAAATAACAGCATCCTGGAATAAGAGAAAAGACAGACTCAGGCTAGGATAACTCAAGGTCTTGTAATCATGTTTTTAAGACTGTTGAAATGAACATACAGCAGCAGACCAGCCCCGAGATCCAGCTGGTTCAGTTTCCCTTGTCCATCAGTGGATTTTACCAAATGATTCAAGGAAAGGAGCAAGAAATTACATACTCAGGAATGACGAAAAAAACTGCTGCAGAAAAATCTGCTCCTTAGCTCTAGATAGCTAGGGAATAGATACACTTGGGAATATTAGAAAAAACTTTTTACCAGTGATCTGGGATTCCCACCAGTTGTTTCTGCTGAAGTGGACCTAACATTTCTGAGAGTGCAAGTTTAGAGAACGTTACGTTGGTTTCTGTCAGGGCACTAAAATTCCCAGCTGCCTGCACTATATCTCATTTACATCAGCTGTTGCAGACACTACAGGTTGGACTGATGGACAGAATTAAATATTTCTTTTTGTCATCAGACAGCTTAAACTTTGTTTCAGATCTTGATATGTTCACTTTGCCTTGGAGCTACAACCATTCTCTTCTGCTAATTAGGATACATAAGTTAAGCATTTATGCTCTTGCCAAATGGAGGTCAGGCAAACACCTTTGCTTCCAAGACAGCACTCCATGTGGACACCAAAGTGAAACACTGGTTTGCAGACAAAATATAATTTACTAGTAGCATCCACATTCTTTCAGGAGGCTTCTGAAATGCAAAAGAATGTATTTGTCTAATCAGACACCCAAATAGCACTTTTTATTGGAGGATGAGTCATAAGTAAACCAGGAACTACTCTAAAAGTTGTATTGTGAGTATATGCTTTGGACGCAAAAAATAACTGTGACTGGGCATGTACAAGCATAGTCTTCCTCTTCAATCCTCTTAACCAATCTCCATGAATTGAAAGAGGTTACAGAGCACAGGCACAACAAGTCTTCAGTCTTCATATAATACAGGGAAAGATACAAGTTATAGAAACGCCTGGCTGAAAACAAGAGGAACTCCAAAAGGCATTTCTTGTAAAAGGTACAAGAGCAGAATTCCTGTCAATTTTCCTTTACCAACAGTATGTAAGAACAAATTAGACACAAAAACCAAGGGAAGGTCATAGGTACAAGTGTGATCTGGTCTCACATGTAGTTGAAATGATAAAAAAGAAGCGGGCACTGGTTTATTAACATCTGGCTGCAAAAAACGTTTGATGCGATATAGCTTTATGTCCATTCACGTACGAAAGAAGATGAAACCCAGCCCCCAGGGAAAAACACTCTCAGAAAACTTAGGGAAATAAAAACATCTTTCAAAAGCTTGGAACCTTATTTAAGGCCAATGCACGTATCTTTTTTTTTTGCATTTTAAATCTGCCCAGGTACTTCTGTCAGTCAGAATGGAAATGGTAAAACCTGTTTTAACAATCAAGCTGATGAAATTCTCTAAGAACTTTTCAGGCCTAATGGACTTTGCTTAACGGTACTAGTTTTTTTTTTTACTAGGTCACATATTTTAATGTATTTTGAATCCTGGGTAGTTCCTTTCTTTCAACACAAATCTTAAGACCTATCTATACTATAAAGCCCCAACCAAAGATGGAGCACATGCTACTGGGTCACTACCCCAAACGACACAGGCTAAGATGACAAAGCACCCCCCTACCCAATTTTGTCACAGCCATCTCCACATCAGGGATTTCACACTTCTAGCTGACAGGCTTTATTAACCTATTAACCTAAAAATTACAACTGAATCTCAAGTAGTATATAACACAAGCTACAACCACATTCAAAAGTATTTTGAAGCCTACCTATTTGAAATCCCACCACTCAAAATAAGAGGCTGTTTCGACTGGAACATTGTAATAGCTATGTTTATAATTACACTCTTTAGTCTCCACAATACTTTAACATCCAGTAAAATGGACATGTCGCTTCCAAAGCCAAACTCTCATCGCTAGCATAGAGGGAAACAAGACATACACGAGCCAAAGGCCCCAACCTTATGAACATTTACACGTGCCCAGGCTGAGACACAAATAGTTGTACTGTCTTCAATCAGATTAGTCCTGCCCATAAAGCTTAACACATACGCAAGTGTTTTCATGTGTGTGTGTGGCACCAGTGGCTTGTGTGAGACGACAAAACCAGATAATACAGAACAGGGAGTGGCAGAAGGCAAGCGCAGGGATGGCAGTGCACAGGTCCTGGTGCTCAGTGCTCAAGCCACTTGAGGAAGCTTCCTGGGGGAGGGGAGGTTGTTTGCCAGTGCAAGAGCTGAGCGCTGAACTTTAAACACAGGATGTAGGACTGTTCAAACAACATCACAACAACTGTTGTAAAACAAACAGTAACAAAACATGGATACTCAAGTTCCTCCACAACAACCCACCATCTCTAGGATGACTAGCTCACACCCTTTCTCGGTCTTATTTTAACTAACCCCACCCAATTTTGAGTTCACACCTTTCTCTGTAAACCTAGTTTTCCAGCCTGCACCTTCTCAGGACACTCGTGGTCTCTTTAAATTGTTTTTCTGCAGAGGAAAAAGTGGGACGCTTACAAGAAGCCTCTCCTATTGAATAGTTTGTCTATTTTTCCTTATTGCCGTTGTTTCTGGCTTGGTTTTCCTTTCTAGTTCAGCCAGGCTGCGTTCCTCACTGTTACGATTTTTAAAACCACTTCTTTCTATGGATTTTTAGGCTTTTATTTTTTTTTTTTTAAAAGGTATGTTTCATCTCTTTGTAAACGGACTTCCTGGTCACGGGGAAGGCAGGATCCTCTGTTGCACACGCCGCCACTTAAGAAAGTACAAACACGGAGAAAATGTGCGTGCGCGCTGCGCGGATACCAACACCAGCACCTCTCTATTGCTTTTACACGGAGGGCAGAGCGGGGCTGCCGCGGCCTGGAGTCACCTTCCCGCCAGCCCCGGGCAGGGCGGTGCTGCCCTCAGCTCCGGGTCTCCCCGCGCCTCCACATGTGGCGGGGCAGGGCAGGACTCGGGTAAGGGGCTCCCCGTCCTCGGGCCGCTCCCTCAAGGGCACCTTTGCCCCCCGCACCCGACACCCCGCGCCCGGGCCCGCCGCTGCGGAACAAAGGCGCGGCCCCTTCCCTTCCCTTCCCTTCCCCTTCCGGGGGGGCGGGGCGGGGCGGGCCGAGCGGGGTTTCCCGGCCGGGCAGTCACGGGCGGGGGGCGGAGGCGGGACCGCGCCCAGGCTCCGGCTCCCGATGGCTGCGGGGAGCTAAGCGGGACCGAGTCGGAGCCGACGCCCGGGGACCCCTCGTGTCAGGCGGGCCCTTCTCCTCATTCTCCTCCTACTCCCCCCTCAGCCGGAGCGGGCACCGCGGCCCCGAGGAGCAGGTACTGCCCTTCCTCCTTCTCCTCTTCCTCCCCTCACAGGCAGGGCTCCCATCCCCCCGCAGCACCCGGCCCGGCCCGGCCTGGCCCGGCCCGAGGCGGGAAGGGAGGGAGGGGCCCTGTCGTGTCTGGTGTCGGGGGCGCCGGGGTCTTGGTGCGGCTGAGGGGAGCCGAGGTGAGTGCGGGGCGGGAAATCCCGGGAACATCTGGGGCTCGCGGGGGGTCCGCTGCCTGCAAGGGGGGGGGTTGCACATCTGGAGTTGGCCTTGTGCTGCATGTTTGTGAGAGCCTGAACCCGAAGCGTTTCCCATCATGGAGGATGTGTGCGCGCTCCGGCAGAACAAGGGAGCCGCTCGCTATTGAAATCCTGTGAAAAATAGATCTGGTTTTTCAAGCCTCGTTTGCTCCCATACTGTTTTCAGCACCCACCCCCCCTTTGCTCCTCATTCAAGGGGTTGCTTAGATTAGAAATCTGCTTATCATTGTAAAACTGCATCTCAAAACCTGAAAATGGGCGTAAGGCGCGCACAGGCATAGGAGAGGCGAGAATCAACTGGGGGGGGAGAAAGAGAAATCTTGTCCAGAAGAAAATCAGGATGATGTAGAGGTTATTCTACGATGTCGATTTATCATGTGTGGGGATCGGTTGAAATTTTAACGTGTGCAATTTTTCATAGTTCTCCGATCCAGTCCGGCTCAGGACTGGTGTTAAATAAAGCATCCTTGGGAGAATGCCGGCAGCCACGTTATGAGGCATTGCCTACCGGCTAGGGGATACCGTCTCAAATTAAAAAAAGAAAAAAGCTGGGGGGTGGGGGAAAGCGAAGCTATATCATTAAAATGGTTTCTGAAGCACCAGGCTGACCTCCAAAGGGAGGTGTTCGGAGACTGGCATTAAAATGAGATACCGTTAGGTGCAGAAATTACCAAACTGTAAGGGGGGGCCGGTATCCCACATTTTGAGGCTTGTCTGCTGAACACGGGGATGTGACAAGACAAAATGCGGTCCGTTTCTATGTGGGAAATGCAACTGAAAAAATAAGCTCCTACCCAGAGAGGTAAACTCTTTATAAGTGCTGTAGATCAATCTCTTCCGATTCAGTGTGTTTTAGGGGGAGAGAAGGGGTGATAATAGTGCAGTTGTTTTGGTGGCTGCAGATTACCCGGGTGTGTGTTTGATTTTCTTTTTGCTGTGAATGAATGGATCCTTCTGTGCCTGGGCCCAATAACTGCAACAAGATGGCGTTTGCAGCAAGGCAGCTCTCTCATTTTCAACTCCTCCTCACCACAGCTTTGCCAAACTAGACACTATCCTTAGTTGCATTTTTGATTTGTCTTTTTTTGTTTCCTTTCTCCTTTTTTGCAGTAGGAGCAAGGCTTGGGGGGGTGGAGTGGGGGGGCGATAAAACAAATTTATAGGTTTGTCTTATTTTTAATTTTTTTGTAGCATTTCCCCCCAGTACAGGAGACTAGGTGGGAGGAGTAAATAGTTTTATTGAAATTTTCACATAGGCTGTGACTGGTTAAAGCAGTAACATGATGCCTAATGTCTGTTCATAATGGCATTTGGAAAAAAAAACTCTAGCTTATTTCAGCAACAAATTTTAATGAGCACATATTTTCATACAATCCAGAATTGAGATCTGTATGAAGAAAAACTGTATAAAAGGCTCGGTAGAATTGCTTGTTTCCTACCATCCTAGCAATAATTAGACCCCCATGTAGACAGTCGTCTTTTTTTTTTTCCCCCCCTCTTATTGTAGAAAGGAAGCGCCCTTCTGCTTCAGAGCCCTCCAATGATTTGTGGAACCTTTTAAAACTGCATTTGACCTGAAATTGTCAGTTTGCATAATTATTCTTTTACATTAGATGAGGGGGAGAAGAAATGAAAAGGCTATTTACATATTAAAATCTTTTTCTGTGTTCTGTGCCCTATTTTAAAAATTACATCATACATTTATAAAATCTTTTACAAAGTGGTTTTGTACCACCTTAAAGTGTATATTTCTTAATCAAAGCCTATTAGGTTTCCTGGTTTATTAATTATAGAAAGCTAACCTTCCCCCCCAGTTTAGACACTTGATTAAAATAAACCGTTCAGCTAATACTTGACAAAAACAGATTTACTTATTCTCAAGCATTTTCAAATGGCTCTTAACCATTCTAAAATATATGTCAAACTACACAAAATGTTTGGCTGCTTTTTTGATGTTTTCTGAATTAAAATTTTCTCTTTCCCATTAATAATGGTATGTGAATTCTGGTATTGCTATGTAGATTTATTTTTGTATAATCCATCATTTGCCAGATGCTTTTATAGCTTAATTTTCCTAAGGCTATAGGAACCTTTTATGATTAAAGTTTTTTTTCCCCCACTCAAATTTTTACAGGAAGTATATATATCCCAAAATGCAGATGCATATTAAAGAAATTAACATTTCTCTAATTAGCTCAGTAACTCATAGAGAACTTTTTAAAAATCTGTCAGCGTAAAATTTTGGTTTAATTTTTTTATTGTGTTCCGCTGAATTTGAAACTGACAGTACTTGTTACTATTACTAGTACTTCAGATTTTTTTTAAGCTAAAAAAGAAATAAATGGGGGGGGAAACCATTGTCTCCTGCACTGAGTGACTAAGGCAATATAAATTTATCTCTGCTTAGTAGTCCTTTCAGTTGCTAGGTCAGTTTGTTGCAAGCATCCTATCATGAAAACTTAGTTGGTACCTGAGGTTAGAAACCCAATGTAGGTCCTGGTGGAGCATTGCGTTAGGACCTTTTTCCCACTTTGAGGAATATAATTGAAGATCTAGTACAAAAGTTGACAAGAATTCACAATATTTGGGGGGGGGGGGGGTAAAACCCCCTAGCAAGCATCCTTCCATTTGAATATGTATAGAATTTTCTCTGTGACAGTATTCATCATCCCATCTGATTTGTGAATACACAATACAGCTATCTTAACTTTAAAAAGTGAAATAATTAGACAATTTTCTAATTAGAAATTGGGGCGGGGGGGAACAGATACCCCTAGAATATGAAGAGTAGGTTTGGCTTCTGTATTCCTATATCCGGCATGCAAATATGAGTGCTTTGGAATAATTGACCACAAATATATATTTTGTGTGTTTTAGGACACCCTCCTTAAAGCTAAGAAAGGTATTACTGGATGTTGTATGTAATAACTTCCTGGTGTTTTGGAGGCTTAAGTTAGGTCATGTAGGAAGCAACTAACTCCTTAGCAGTTATACTTTGAGTTACGATTTCTCAACTGCAGTGTGAAATTAGATGCCAGTAAATATAACGTCAGTGTGGAGACATAAATTATAAATGTAACTTTCCTTTTTCTTATTATTTTACTCCCTCTATTTGTTTTCCTTTAGAAAAGTTGGAGTTCAAAAATACTTCCTTAACAAAGCAAGATCCCTTTTGCCTACAACTGAAGGTTGTCTTTCCTGGCTAGGTTGACTCCCAGCAGTGCTTATGCTGCGAGTTAGATGTGTTACGATGATATTGTATTTACTAACTGAAGAGCTTATTGTCATTGAAATTTGGAATTTGTTGCTTTCTGTTAAAACGACCCTAGGTTTTGCCTCCTGCACTCAGGGCTTGGCTTATGTTTCAGTCTCTGAATTGGATTAAATTCTTACTGTCCATGGATTTTGGCTCTCTGCATTAGTGGATTGGTAATTGATATTCTCAATTTTAATATCCAGTTTTAGCCATATGGCATACCGTATTGTTTTGAGACTCCCATTTAGCGCTAGTTTGATTCTGACAAATGGAAATGAGAGATCATGTAGTCATATGGTTGAATTACTATTAGACAAATCTTCTTAGGACTGTCTTCTCTAATGCTACAGTAACGCTGGTGTTTCCACAATATAATGTTGTTGGTTGTGGTGGAGAAAGCATAAATAACCCTACAAGTGACTAACTTGTGCTAGTTAGTTACTTTGTTATTTAGGATTGGGTAGAAATCTTAAGAGGGAAGGCTTTCTGACCACAGCCATAAGTGTAAGCTAACAATTAACTTTTATCCAGTTTATAAAAATGTGGGTTTTTTCCCCCCTGAAATGATGGATGCAAAATTGACAAAATTATCTCTGTTTTTTTCATAAACAATAAGGGCCAATTTGCTATAGGATTGCAATTTACCAAATCTCCAAAGTGTGGTTGGTGTTTTTAGTTTTAAGGTTTCTTAGTTGAAATCTAATTTTTTTACTCTTTTTTTAAAGAACCATAAAAGGAAAAGAAAAAATTACATGCAAAATCTGTTGGTATTAGACCCATGTGGTAATTTAGCACAATATTAAAAGCTTTGAGCTCACTGTTAACTGGGTCTTGACCATTGGATGCCAAAGTAATCGATATGAATTGCTGTAAAGGCTTCTTGTGGGAGCAGAGAAGTAGACGTGGAAAAACAGATATAAAAGCTTAAAAGCTCAATATTGATGCTTTTTTTTTTTTAAACAGGAGTATTGTTTTTTTGTTTCTTTGTTTTAAAGAAAGAGCCCTTATTGTGGTTTCACAGAAAACTTGGAGGACGAGGTAGTCATGGAATAAAACCAGACCTTTGGAGGTTCCAGGGATCAAAATCTTCTCTAAATGTTAAAAACCAAGTAGGGTAACAAATCTAGCCTTCATACTTTTTATTTTGTTGTTGTTGTTTATTATCTCGCATTGTAAACTTAGTAACACCGGAGCTTGAATTCTATTTCCCTTTGCTTGTCTGAGTGGTAGTTTTCTAGCCAACT
>NW_017729014.1:9414583-9424362 GCF_001723915.1 Gavialis gangeticus
ACACGTGCACGACCCCCCCCCACACTGCCATACATGCGGACTCGCACACCCCAGCCTCCCCCCCTCACAGCCCCCCACAAACCCCATACCCACCTACACCCCACATGTTCACTCACCCCACCCCCTCACATCTATCCACACCCCACAGACGTATCCTCCCACATACCCACAGCCCCCCACAAACCTATACCCCCCACAATATACAAGTATAAGACTTCATTTTAAGCTATTATATACAATCACTTATATGTATACTACACAAACATATGTAAACCAGAACAAAAATATTTTTTTTAATTAATGAATGTTTTAGATGTTCACTTTTTAGCATATAATTTGGTCTTTTTCTGGTTCTGAGATGGCAAAACCCTTTGCTGAAAGGAGTACTTCTGGGGGCAAGGGGAGGAACTTCTGATGGCAAAAGTTAGGGGGCGGGACTTCCAGTTACAAGGTGGTGACAGGGGGTGTGGTCCCTGTCAAGGGGTGGGGCTACCCATGCAGCTCTCAACAGCTTATGAAAAGTGGGTAAGCAGCCTTTGGCCTGAAATAATTGCCCACCTGTGCTATAGACTGTGCATGTATGTTGCTACTTACACACGTGAGTTCCAGGGGAAAAAATCATGATGGGGAAGGAGGGCCGTCCCATGTTTTAGTCCCAGTAGCTGAATCATGTGGGCACTTGCCCAAGAAGACTGATCCAGCTTCTAGCACCCTCCCCTTCCCCTGCCTATCTGAATGTGTCTGATTTATTAGCACAATGCACTAGTTATTATACCACAGGTCAGGCATTATCTAGACTGGTCTCTGGTGCTCCTTTTGAGGCTGAGCCAGTGCCTCTTGCATTTAATAGTCAGTGGGTAAAATTAATAAATGGCACAGAAGTGGAGGGATTTTTGTCCTTTTGGGAGCAAGGGCGAAGGCCAGAATCCACGGCCCGTTCCCTTCCAAGGTAGCAACCACCCACTGAGCCATGCAGCCTGTGACTTGCTGTCTTTTTGCTGGCTTCATATAACTTCTACTCCTGGCTGGCCAGAGGGCCAGCTTCAAGAGGATTACTAGAGAAGGATCTGCCTAACACCTGGCCGCTGGCATAGTGGTTAAAGCATTGTGGTGGTAAGTCAGCGTTACAAATTCAAACCCACTGGGAAAGGATAGGTCTAGAACCTGGGTCCTTGAGTTCAGGGGGAGAGCCTTAACCACTGAATTATTTGGGTTAAAACACCCACTAATCCTGCATTTCTGGCTGTCTGTATCTTCAGGTCTTACATGCTGGTATGTATTCATGAGGGGTGCACATATGTAGCTACATATGTGCCTGGGCAGCACATGGTCTACTATGCTCAGTCTACATGCATACACTTTGGTGTCCAGACTGCCATGGAACTAGAATTTCTGTCTGTAAGTGACATTTATGTTACTTGCGTTGTTAAAAATCTGCTACTTGGATGTCCAAAGGGAAATGCAATTCCACCTTGAGGGTATCCAAACTTTTTAATAAATATTATATGTGTAATCATTCGGATTACAATATTGAAGCTAGTTTGGTATGGTTTTAGTTAAGACAGACTTTTATTCATGGTGAAGACTTCAGCTGGAAGTGTAATATGTTAAATGTAAAGGGCACTGTTTGACTTTTTCTTTGTGTTCTCAGTTTCCAGACAGACAAGTCCTAGATGTCTAGCAAAAAGATAACCACATCGTAACAGCGGTTTGAGAACTGCATAATTCTTACTTGCTGTGTGTACCATGCTCTTTTTTTTCCCCCCATGCATATGGTAATTAGATGCCTCCATTATCATTTTTTTTCTTATATATAAGCCACAGTAAAGTTTCTAGGACTACTTAGGAGTGTAAGTATGCTTGGTGGTGAGACTATAAACTAATCATTCTAAATTATGTCCTGCTAATTTCAGATGCTAGGCAGAAAGTTGATTTGTGTGGTTCTTGTAGGTGCTATGTATCTGAAGTTGCTGTATTATTTTATGAATATTATATGTTGACCTGGTTATTGGGATTTGGTTATTGGGTTTACTGTCTGAATATCAATTTAATAAAAGGTAAGCAAGGAGGAAAAAGAATTAATTGAAGATACTTTTTCGGTAATCCCTCAGAGCGTCTTCCATGATTGTCTTATCTCTCTGTGTGTCCGAAGATGGCTGATGAGGCCTATCTGGGATTGATAGATGCTACTGCAGCTTGGATATGTGTTTCTTTGTGGAGTGGGTGGCATTGGAGTCTTGATTTGGGCTGCGACACGCTGTTTCTGCCACTCCTACTTTTTCATCTCCTGTTGTTGCCATGAGGTTTCAAAGTACTGAGATCCCTGCAGCAGACTCTTCCTCCATTTGGGGTCATCTTAGGTGACAAGTCTCCCACAAATTGACTTCAATGTTGATTTTTTTTTTTAAGTTGTCTTTGAGGACGTCTCTGAAGCGCTTTCTCTGCCCTCCACTTGAGTGTACGCCTTGGCTGAGCTGGAAGAATAAAACTTGCTTGAGCAGACATCCGGATGACATGGCTGGCCCAACAAAGTTAAGATAAGATGCATATATCAGTAAACACATGAGAGTTGTTAAGAGATGATGTCAGGTGAGGGAGAAGAGAGAGAAATCGGGAGATCAAAAGAACTGTGGTAGGTTTAAAAAGGAGTGCTTAAAAGCTCAGAAACTATGCTGAGTTAGAAATACCCACTAGGTGTGTCAGAGGAAGTTAAGCCTTGGTTACTGTTAGGAGCTGTAATCCCTTTGGTGAAAAAGACATAAACATAGATTGGTTTAAAATCCTTCTTTTGCTAAACATTTTCTTCCACAGCTATGATTTAATTTGGCCTGTGGGGTAAGAATGTTATGTAGATGAAGCCTTGGTAGGTGGAAGTACTGTGCGTGGGAGTGAGAATTGCACCCTGGGTATATAAAGACATGAGACCTAGGAACTGTTGGAAGTACACTCGTGCAAGAGAGAGGAGACCTGTCAGATGGTCCTGTAACTAACAAGTGATAAGAGTGGAGTAATCTGCAGAATGAAGTTTTTTCACAAACGATTCTGGTAATTTTGGAGAGAGAGAGAGCGATGAGCTAAGGACGAAGGGGTTGGGAGGGGGAGCAATAAAAGAAACAGCGTCTGATTTTAACTGAATCTTGCAAAAGCAACACACACTGGTTTGATATTTTTGTCATAAAATCCACCCTTGCAAAAATAATTTGTTATATTTGATTAACTAAATTTTCAGCCTGCAGTTCTCCACAATTACTAGGCATCCTTTGTTTGGAAAGGAAGCATAGTTTAATGCATGAAAAAGATTATTTGAATTCTGGAAGGCTAAACTGCTTTTTCTTTGTAGCCCTATCATTAGCGCTAGCAATTTTTAGCCATGTTCAAGATGCCTTGTCAGTTGCATTCATGGATGAATGTACACTCCACTGAACAGAGTTTACCTTTCTTTCTAAAGTCTATAGGGCTATCAACCAACACTCCTAAATATAAAATTGGTAGTGATGCACTGAGACATTGTTCCATATCGTATTGGTATCGATAAAAGAGAAATTTACACTATCGGCAGTCGGCTTTTTTTGGCTGATGTGGCCAATAATGTCTCCAATAAATGCTGTGTGTGTGTATGCAGCCGTAGCATGCACGCAGCCAGCCTGGCAGCTTGGAAAACAGCATCTGGGTGGTAAGTCTGAGGGGGGAGGGGAGGGGCAGATTGAGGCTCCTGCAGTGAGGGAGGGAGTGTTGCTGGGGCAGGCACTACCTAGCCGTGGTGGGACACCAGATGGAGCCACAAGCAGCTCGTCTGAGGGGTATGGGGGGGAGTGGGGAGCTCCTACCACTGCGTGCACCCCTGGGGGAGGCATGTGCCCCCCAGATATGCACAGGGCAAGGGCGGGCTGCCACTGTCTGCTGGAGCTGGGGGCGGTGCTGGGCTTTTCCCAGCAGGGGCTGTGCTTGGGGTGGGTGGTGGGCACTGGGAGGGGGGGTGCTATGGGCCCACCTCAACCCTGTACACAGATCTGTGGGGGCACACGCCCCCATGCCTCCTCCAGGTATGCTTACAGCGGTGGGAGCCACCCCCCAGACAACACCTGCCCCAGCCCCACTCCCTCCCTCACTGCAGGGTCCTTGATCTGCCTTTCCCACTCCCAGCAGACTTACCAGCTGGATGGTAATCGGACAATTTATTGTTTTGCTTTTATTACAAGGAGAAGGATATTGTCATTACCTACAACTTTGAGAAAAGAAAAAATACTTAAAATATTCAGCTCTGAAAGCTCGTAATGCAGCCTTAACAAATGATTGTGAATATTTTACCAGGCCAAGCACCAAGCCTTGTTTACACTCCAGAAGTTGTTCTCAATTTCCCCCCCGCCCCATTCTGAATGGTATAAATTTTGCAAGGCTACTAGGATGATGTCATAAATGACCATACCTACATTGGTGACATGAAAGTGATAGCTAATATATTTCACACTTTTTTCTTGCATCAGAATGATGATAACTGTTAACCTTTTAGCTATTGTTTTTAGGTTCCCTTCTAATCATATTTTAGATAATCTTAATTGCAAAAGCTGGTAGCAGTTATTACCTTCCCATCTGTAGGGAAAAAATACATCTTCCTCTTTTATGTAGCTGCTTTAAAATGCTTCTATACTTATCTGCCTGTGAAAGTCAGTTTGTTTATTTTTCTGCTTCTAAACTTTCTCTGTTTTGTTCCTTGCCTTTTTCTCCCTCTCCTGTTTTCTTATTTATTGATGGTCAGGTTCATAGCTGCTTCACTTTTCTTTGCTTGCATGCCTGTTGTTTTAAGGAAATACATTTCTATAACTGAGTGTGCTATCGAAATCACACTCTCTAAGTAGAGATTAATTTGATCTGAAAATGTATGGAACTTGACACAAGTATTCATTGTGAGAGGATCTTGTTTTGTGGGAAGTTCAAACAGATTAGAAACTGACTTTTTTGACAGAAGAATTTATAGTTCACTTTAAAATTACAAGTTAGCTGCTTTGGAGACTGAATTTAAATGCCCAGTAGTAATAGTCCGCACATTCTTGGGACAGCTTACATTTCTCATTTGGGTTTCTGTTGGCAACGTTGGATATATTTCTCAGATGTTTTTTTTTTTTTTAACCAGGGGAAAAATGTAGCTGTTTTAGTATAGATCATTTTACAGTCTGAACATGTAACAACATGGCTTTCTGAAACAGTTAATGGTTAGATATATTGTTAGGTTTCTTAAGTGAAAATCTAAGGACAGACAAGAACATTGGCCAGTTATGAGCAAATATGAGCTTCAGTGCAGTGTTCCTTCTGTCTGGGTATGCATTGCAAAACCCTATGATATATTGTTGTTAAGGTCTTTTTCAACATTGTAAACGGATGCTATAACTTCTGTTTTGCTCATTATTAAATGAACAATATTGCAAAGATCAAGATAAAATTTCTCCTTTTTCTCTTTCCTGTGTAAAGCTTTTAACATTGTTGGGGTGATTCTTCAAGACTCTGTGTGACACATCATGTTTTATGTAGAGTATTACAGTGCTGTATTTACTGTAGTCTTTTGCTGCATTAAAAAAGGAGCATCAACATAAGCATTAAATTTTGCATACTGAGTTTTGTAACAGCATGATGTTGGGGTACTCATGCTTGGTAGATAAAAGAAGAGAACTTACCAAAGCAGACAGCTGCATGTTTCAAGAGCCTGAAAAAAAGATTTAATTTTTGCAGCAGATTTTAAATTGTGGAAATTGCCACTGAGATGTTCTTGTCCAAGGGGCCTAAAATAAAGAGAGGCTTTTTACTTTCAGTAGGCCTGAGAAAATAAAACAGCCCAACATTACTTCTTCCCTCTTTATGTCCTGCTTAAATGATTGATTAATTACAAATATGCCAACCAAAGTTTTAGACTTTTTTCCATATTTTATGAGAAGACGCATGTTGCAGTGGGAATACTCCTATTGTGCTCTTTTATTAGGTGATTTACAACAGGCCCTCTGAAGCTCTCAGTAGAGGGGGACCATTGCCTGTTGAGCAAAGGTGTTGGCTGTTCAAAGATCACCAACAGCTCACTTAATGTTTGTAGCAATTTATTTATGCTCCAGGTTACAAAATCCTGGATTTTAATAAAAGTTAGGAGACGCTGCTTTAAAATTAACGTATACATTTTCTGAGTATTCTTTGCCTTTAAATCCAGTTACTGTAATCCAAGGATTTATAGTTGAATGGCCCCAAACTCTGTTTTTAAATCAAATGTACAGTAGTTACTTTTATGCATTAGAGAATCTAGGTTTTATTGACCTACACACGTTAATATTCAGTGGTGGAAGTCAGTAAGCAGGCCCCTTTATTTGATTGTAGATTAAAAACATTAAGTAATTTTGCTGTAAGCTCTTAAGAGAATTGTTTTTGCGTAGACTTTGAAAGTGTAACTTTGATGTCTAGATTCTGGCAAGTTAGTCCGGAATTATCCTATAAAATTTCTCAATGGTTTAAGGATCTTAGCAGTCTATATACATATTTTTGTGGTTATAGAAATATTGCACAGTAATGTGCTCAGAAACCCTTTTAGCCCATTGCTGTTTCTGATGTCAGAAATGATGCCTCATTCCACTTTCAAGGGGAGCAACAGCAACTCAGTAAGTGAAGTAAAAACCACATTCTACAAAATAAGTCACTATTGTATTACTGGTTCCTACTGTCTCTTCTTTGCTTTTACAACTGGTAGCTAATATATCAAGAACCACTTGTTAGTATAATGCTTTGCACTATTTGGAAGTGCATGTAGCAATATATAGGGAAAGAAAGATGGTATTTAAGCATCATATTTTTGACATCTGAAATCTTGTTAATTATAAGGACTAGAAACAGTTTACCTGTATCATAAGAATGAGCTGTATTTGTATCTACCCCTGCTAGTTCAAAAGGTTTTGACTTTGAAACTTGCTCATTCCATGTGGCAAGGATTATTCCGATATACAAAATATAAACGTACTTAGCTTGTGCGTGATGCATTTTGTCCAGCACTGAGCTTAGTAGTCAATAGCCTAAGATATTAGTAGCACAGGTATGACACTTCCAAAAAGTAGGAACTTAGCAGGAAAACTAAACCACCACTTCAACCCTATGGATCAGTTTGTTCTGGTTTGAGACATGTCCAGCTAAATGTCCATAAGTAAGCTTCCAACTGTATTGGTATGTTGTGGTTCCTGTAGGTTTGCAGTTCTTCTTCCTACTTTTATAGAAGAATTGTCTATGAAGATCCAATCAATGGCAAGTATAGCAGCTTGTGTCATACAAGTTACTAACGCTCCATACAATTCTTTGAATTGGAAAGCTTCATTTCCTAAAAATGTTATGCAGTCTTTTATTGAAAGAGAGAACTGTTTTCAAGCTGCAGGATTTTTTTGTGTTGCATGTATGTAATTGAATTAACATAAATGGTGAAAAATAGATTTTAAATGTTTCTGAATATATTTTGGGCCAGAGTCCATTCCACCTCTTAAGCATCCAAGTCCACTTACATGTCTAAGTGCGATTCTGTTCCACTCTCCCTGAGTGCTTGAAAAGCACTTAATGCAAAAGGTGGGTGCATCCTCTTCTTTGCAGATTTTTTTGTGATTCAGTCTTAAGGGTAATGTGGTTGTTACAAAAGCTGATGCATTTGTGCAGGGGTTTTCAACCTTTTTTAGTAAGTGTACCCCCAGTGGTTGGATGCTGGGCAGGGTGCAGCCAGATGCAGTGTGGGGTAGTAGGTGGTGGTGGCAGCAGCTGCTGCATGCAGGCTTCCTCCCTGTGTCTGGTCAGCCGGGTGGTGCCTGCGCGGCCTGCAGAGGGGTGCTGCTGCCCTCGTCCCGGCTCTGCTCCTGGGAGGTGGTGGTGGCGTGGGGTGGTGGGTGGCAGTGCTCCATCCCTACCTGCCCACGCATACCCCCTAGGGCCTTCCCAGGTACCCCCAGTTAACACCCCTGCATTAGTGGATTCTCAGGGACTTGAGCAGGAATTGAATTGTATATATGTGCATGAGACCACTTATATGCCCAACAGGTGAAATAGAATCTGGCCCTTTGAGTAAAACATAAAGGGGTGGCCAGACTGTGGCATGCATGCCACAAGTGTCACAGGCTGCCTCTGTGTGGCATGTGGCAGACCAACAAGGGGACAGGCAGCACAGTGACAGGCCAAGAAACAAAACAGAGCAGCAAATCGGGCAGAAAGTGGAGCAGTAGATTGGGAAGGGAGCACAGGGCAGGGAGCAAATGGAGCAGCAGATTGCACAGGGGAAGAGATTGGAGTGACACTAGGGGTGGGTGCAGACCTGATTTTGTGGCACTCTTGCCAGAAAAGCGGGCCCTCTGCCTTTTTACTCCTTCTGTATAGTGAAGTTAGACAGGTCCATTTCACTTTGCATTCACCGGCTGTTTTCATTTTGCTTCTCATGTGTAAACGTATGTAATCATGTTGTTTGGATTTCCAGCACGTTGGGGAGATGCTGTATTCCTGTTACAAAAGCAACTATTTACTGCTGACAAAAGGCTAATGAAAACATTTTTTCATGGAAAGTAAATTGTGGACTGTTAGGTATTACTATTTAAATATTTCTAACTTAATCATTCCTAATGTCTCTTGTGATTTCTTTATCATATTTACTCTCAGCTTCTTTTACATTCAATTTTATAGTGTTTTCTATAGGGAATCTTCTACTTTTGTCATAAAAAAGATAGAAAACTCTGAAAAATAGGGAGACTTTTTAAAGCCTTATAGATTCAGAAGCCTTGATTATGGGAAGGAGATGTTTAAAACCATACTAGAAATTTTTTGGGGTAATGCCGTCTGGCAAGCTCTAGATGTAAGAGGATAGTGTCTATATTGTGATCCTTTAAGATTCCTATGCATGTAAATCCTGCTTTTTTACAATAGATCTAATACATTTTCATAATCTAAGCCAGGTCTGGAGAAATTTATTTGAGGTCTGCCAGCCTGAGGACTAAGTTTACTTGCTAGGGTGAAAATTACCTGCTGTGTTATGTGCTTATGCTGGATCTTGAAACCACATGCCTCTTGTTGTATAAAAGGAAAAAGATTTTACTGTTTGCAACTACATCATAAGTATAGTAATGATGATCAGCTTGATGATTTTTTTTTTTTAGAATGAAGTATTTGTATTACTGCAGGACATAGATGTCTGAAATTAATTGGGAACTGGGTTGTAGAGAGTTTACAGAAGATTTAGGAGATGAACCCCGAATCTCTAGAGTTCTAGGCTTTAACTCAACACATTTCTCCTGTTTTTTTGTTAATTTGTCTTTCCCTTTTTGATTTTATACTTCATTATTTATTGGCAGTGGGTATATCTCCCCACCCCTGTAATAATTTTCATTGTTGGCTTCCCCTCTGCTTTCACTTATTTTTTCTCTTCTCTACCTACTTACCTGTCTTCTGCGTTTTTCTGTTCTCTTCCCCCCCTTTTCCTGAATAAATCTACTCTCCTGAGACAGATTTCAAAAATCAGGTGGGGTTGAGGGGGCACTGTAGTAGTGACTATGCCCAGGTAAGAAACTAAAACTTTGTCCTCTTGCTGTTGGCTTTCTACTTAGTTTGTACCTTTTGTCCCACAATTAGCTGGTGAGAAAAGAGGTTTCCTCTCTATTTCCAGACATCTCCCTGTTCGAGGCTTGGAGGTCTCCCCAGCTCTGCTTCTTCCTAGCCTTCTGTTCAGTCTTTGGCATTTCTGCTACAGATAGCTGTTGCAATTTTGGGATATGGATGCATGTCCACTGGGACTT
>NW_017729014.1:9429362-9430747 GCF_001723915.1 Gavialis gangeticus
ACTCTATAGCGTATCACTAAATATTAACTAAAAGCATTCAGTTAAATTGAACAAAAGTAAGCTTCGCTCTAGATCAAACTATTTAAAAGCTGAAGTAAAAAACAAACCTATATAATAATAGATAAAGCCAGACTCTTCTAAATCCTAATAGAATGGAACATCTCCTGGGCCCCAATCATAACCTTTTAAAAAGGCTGTACCAGCTGGTGCTAGTTGTGAAATAATGCCCTCCAGCTAAAAAGATTGTTTTCCATTGCCCTCCCATAAGCCTTAATTTGGTTTTTTTATTGGCTATACAAGAAGCAGTGAAAGGATGTCTGGGAGGCTACAAGAAATTAGGATGGCTTCTATTCAATATAAAATGTCAGAGGCACTAATGGAATTAAACTCTTTAGGCATGTACACTGAATGCAGGTTGTGGTGATTGAAGAGTTACAGAACAGACTAGTGCTGTGCAGTATGTGCTAGGAGAAATCATGTCGGAGGATTCTTGATCAGATACATGTACATCTAATATTGCTGGCATTGGTGTCCAGGCTGAATATTTGTTACACCTTCAGGAGATTTAGAAATAGTAAATCAGTACTATATCATCTGCTAGAACAACTTAACGGCTTCATTTTGAAGGTGTCCTATTTATCTTTTACTAGTAGAACAGTTTAAATACCAGCTTAATGGGTTGAACTTCTGAGCGTGTGCCTTTCAGTTATGGTAGTTAAAGCTTTAAAAATGAGAGCAATTTTGAACACAAAAATAATTTGAACGTGAAATAAGTGGTAGGATGCAAACTTTCCTCTTATGGACTCTTTAGGAGGCTTGTTGCATTAAGTAATGGTGGATGAGAGAGCAAAGATACAGATGATTTGGTCATTTTAAATACACTTATAGGTACCGCATTTATATTCATAGACAGGAATGAGCAGTTGATGCGGTGGACAGACAGTTGTTTTAAAGCTGTAGTCTTCCCATGAGATGGAACCTTTCCAGTTTGTCTTAAGCAGTAATACCGACTTCTGGGGTACTTTCCCTCCAAGGGCACATGTTCAGGGACACGCGTTTCCTATGGGACAAATAGCAGCGGCACATATTTGTGCTGCTGCTATTTGTCCCTGGGCATGCTCCTGCATGCGTGGTCCAGCATGTGGCAAATTGTCCCGGATGAGGTAGGGGAGGCTGGAGCTAGCACCTGGGGGCCTCCCAGGCCAGCAGCGGTGGCAGTCTGGGCACTCGGATCGTGGCCAGCAGCCAGAACATGGCTCTGGCTGGCCAGGCTCCTTTTCTAGTGGCACATGCTGCTGCTATGCGTGCTGCACCACTTTTTTTTATTAGTGGGTTTTTTTGATACCAGGATCTCCTGGTGTCAAACTCTGGCCCCCCCCCTCCCC
>NW_017729014.1:9435747-9438601 GCF_001723915.1 Gavialis gangeticus
AGGGACACGCGTTTCCTATGGGACAAATAGCAGCGGCACATATTTGTGCTGCTGCTATTTGTCCCTGGGCATGCTCCTGCATGCGTGGTCCAGCATGTGGCAAATTGTCCCGGATGAGGTAGGGGAGGCTGGAGCTAGCACCTGGGGGCCTCCCAGGCCAGCAGCGGTGGCAGTCTGGGCACTCGGATCGTGGCCAGCAGCCAGAACATGGCTCTGGCTGGCCAGGCTCCTTTTCTAGTGGCACATGCTGCTGCTATGCGTGCTGCACCACTTTTTTTTATTAGTGGGTTTTTTTGATACCAGGATCTCCTGGTGTCAAACTCTGGCCCCCCCCCTCCCCCCCAAACAAAAAAAAACAAACACAGTGAATACTTGCACATATGCTGTGTACAGCTTGTGGCACTGCAAACCACATGTGTGCGCTCATGGGAACGCGTCTCTGAAGTTTCTGTAAAACTACATGGCTGATGCCCTTTGCAAAATCGGGTGCTCGTACTAAAGGTCCTTGGGACAGAGTTTGTTTTTCTATGCTGTAAAGTGTATAATCCACCTCTACGAGGAAATGCAAGTAGTTACTTTAATGCTGAACACCATTTCTTTCCTTTTAAAGCTCTATGCTTCCAGTTGTGAGACACTTAAAAGTTGTACAGTATTTATCTGAATCTAAAACGACTTCAAATTTAAGATCCCCCCCCCCAATAGATATTATACATGGAAAATTATAAAATTGTTATGCTTTTTTCATCTATGGAGTGTAAGTATTGAAAGGTCATCTTAAACTAGTCATCCTCTTAAGCAGTGGCAAGGGGTAGGCAGTTGCCCTGTGCCTGTTCCACAGCCATTTGTTTCCCCACCACTTGTCTTTTTTTGCCTACCTACCACTTGCTGTATTCAGCTGTTCTGACTCTGGCCAGGGTATGGGGCACATGGTGGATCTGGCAGTGGGCCAGGCAGCAGCCGCAGCTCCAGCTCTGGACCCAGATACAGAACTACAGCAGGTTCCCTGCTCCTACATGAACTCCCCCATGTTTTCCCTCCCATCTCCCCGACTGCTAGGCCTGCCCTGGAAGGTACTCGGATCTAATCCAAGATGAGGCTTTTCTTCCCATGTTAAATGGGAATGGGGGGGGGGGGTCGAACTTGTCTTAGATTTGAGTAAATAGGGTGTATTGTCCAGCTGACATGTGATTACTCCTATGCTTAACTTTAAGCACATGGTGAAATGCTGGCTGCACTGGGGTCTATCACCAAGGAGCTGTTTGTTTCTTTATTTTTTTTATATTAATTCTGCTCATGGAAAATATGCAGAACTTTTTTTAGCTATAATTATTTAACTTCGCTCTCCTTGAGGAATGTATTACATTGATTGACCAGCTCTCATATTTTGGGGATTTTGGAATTGTAAGAATGTGTGGAAGTCATGCATGATGCTAAATGGAGCATTGTAACACTTAAAATAAACCAAGGTAATCAATTACATTTTCTTAAATAGTCTGCTGAAAACAGGAACAATAGATGATACTCAGCTTGATTCAGTTGAGGTACTGACGGTAGGCATGGATTTGTAGAGTGAAAGGGATTACTAGCCTACTTCTAAAAGGTACATAGAAAAATGGAATAGGTGACATTTTGAAAGTTTCATCTTTAAATCTGTATGTTTTAGAATTGCTCATATAGTATATCTTCCTGTAGTACACTGGTAGTTATTTAAAAGAATGCACTAGATTTTGCTCACTTCTATGCTTAAGTAGATTTAGATAGTGGGTAAATCCTTCATATTGTTTAAATAAAAATATTTTTTCACATCTTTGTTACCTTGACTATTTTTAATTGCCAGTGTTGTGTGTTTGGCTGCGTGGGAGCAATCTTCCTTTCCAGTTCAGTCTCACAAGTGAGGGTCTTAATGCTCATACCGATGTCACCTTCCATTGTGGTAGTAATGCCCTCAAAAACATATGTGACTTATATCAGGATTGCTGGAGAAGAAATTTGTGCTAAGGAACTAATGTATTATTATGCGTCAAACTCAAACTGATCTTGTTTAGTACATTGAGAGAATGCTTCCCTGAGAGCAGGGGTGATTAACCTCTGGCCCATGGGCCAAATCCAGCCCACAGGGCTCCCCATGGGTCAGGAAATTTGGCAGTGGGAGAAGTAGTGGCAGTACTGCCACCCCTCCCCATTGCCAAAATCTCAAGCCAGGCCATTACCCTCCCCCTACATGGTGAAATGGGTGCTAGGTTGCACCCTTTTCCCTCTACAGGGCTGGGTTGGGGCAGTCTGTACCCCTTCTTCCTGTGGTCTGGATCTGGCCTACCAGCCCATTCTATCTGGCCTGTGAGGCCCCTAAAAAATTTAGAAAATTTATATTTATCTGTTCCTGGCTGTCTGTCAAAGATGACAGGAGCCGGGGCAATAGGACCCAGGGGGAGCCAGCAGGACTCGCCAGCAAGGTCAGCCCAGCCCTGCCCCACTCCCAATGGGAAGCCTCTGCCTGCTGCAGTTTTCACTGCTTCCCTCCATGCCTGCTGGCTGCTCCAGCACCACATGGCTTCTGGCTGCATCACCAGACTGCAGGAGCACGGGGACCGTGCAGGTACCCCAGGGCCAGGAATGGGTGGCGTGCATGCGCGCACGCACGCACGCACATGTGTCCCTGCAACGAGAGGGGAAAGAGAGAGGCAGAGGGAGCAATGAGTGAGGGGAACAGAGAGAGAGTTTTGCGTGTGTGTCGTAGGGCGAGTCCCACATGCACACCCCACCATACACATGCACCCATACCCCCTTCGCACTGGCATAAATGCAAGCACCCACACCCCAGCCACCCTTCTCCCCACAAACCCCATACCCCCCA